>NC_067483.1:94299783-94643283 GCF_947179515.1 Apodemus sylvaticus
ATGGCCTCTAGTAAAATGTGAGCCACGGGCACATTTAGTGATTGGTCTGTATTTTTAATTTCCAATTTGCCATACCTACTACATTTAATATGAAATATTTTTCTACTAAAGCCTGGAGATTGGTTTGTTTTGCATATGGCTTAGAATTTTGAATAACAAAATTGGAGCAACTATTTAATATGAATATTGGAATTTCTTAGGCAAATAGTAAATATATCCAGTTTATAAAACATGTTAACCCATGAATAATGCAGTCTTATAATTTGTTTATAGACATGCAAAAATATTCCCAACATGTTTTTAAATAAAAAACAAATATTGATGATAATTAATCTAAGGTAGTAAAAAGTTTTGTTGTGTATTTGCTTATATTTTTCTAATTTATGAAATTAAAGTATATAGTCTATGGAAGATATGTGGAACCAGGTTACAATGCACAAATGCATTCATATTAAAATTAACAGACTCATTCAATAGTGACTGCAGCTTTTTGAGTGTCTACAACTTCTGAAACATTGTCTAATACTTAGTTCTTATGATAAGTATTACTATGTCCATTTCATTGATAAGGGATATGAGTTCAGAGAATTCACATGACTGACGTGAAGTCCACATAACTGGTAAGTAACAGAGCAAGGCTACATGTCTGAGTCTTATTCTACAAACAGAAACTGTCTTTCTAAGTTCAGAATTTCAGAAACCTGATACATTTCCTACTGCTCCAGCTAACAGACTGAGGATCTCAGTGTGAGACTGGGTCTAAAGCTCATCTTTGTCACCCCAAAGCCCAAGTTTGTCCTATTCTGTGCCTCTGCTTTCCCATTTACTGTTTGTTATTCTATTGGGAAAGTCAAGTCATGGCCAAGTATACAGTCAACATGGAGGGAATCAAAGTGGTGCGGGAGGTGGGGGAATGGGTAATGTGATTGATTACTCAGAGACCATTAATGTGTGAGAAATCTTAGTCTGTTCTGCTGTAATAAAAATACCAGAGGTAGGGTGTTTTCCTTCCTTTTCTTCCTTCCTTCCTTCCTTCCTTCCTTCCTTCCTTCCTTCCTTCCTTCCTTCCTTTTTTCCTTCCTTCTTTCCTTCCCTCCCTCTCCCTCCATCCCTCCTTCTCTCTCTCACTCTCTCTTTTTCTCTCTCTCTGTCCTGCATTTGGTGTCTATGGTTTCCCCTTTCTCTACTCTCCTCAGCCCATGCCCACCTTACCTCCTATCCAGATGTATCTTCTTTCCTTCTCTCATTAGAAAACAAACAGGCTTCAACGGGATAATAATAAAATATAATAAAACAAAACAAAAAAACTAGGCTATAAGAATTGGACAAAATAAACAAACAAACAGAAGAAAAAGAGCTCAACAGAAGGCATAATAAACAAAGACCCACTCATTTGCACACTTACAAATCCCATAAACACACTAACCCGGGAGTCATAATATATGTGCAAAGGACCTTTAGAGTAAAAAGAGAGAAGAAAAATAAAGATTGATAAAATAAAAATGAAAAGGATAGTAAGATAACTTTTAAAAAGAGCCCTGACGTGATGTCTTGAGACAAGGATCCTCCACTGATGTCATGGAGTCCATTTTCTGTTGACCATCTCTCTACTGCTGGACATGCAGCCTACCATTATGAGGCATTTGTTTCCCCAGGAAGACTCCCTTGGATGAAATTAAATTTTCATTTACACGTGGTTGCCTGTTGGAGATTGTTCTGGATTATGCATGGTGGACATGTATGCACTTCTCTTTTCAGCTCTCAGGCCCCATCTGGTGCATTCCCATGCAGACTCTGTGTTTGCAGCCTTAGCCTTTGTAAGTTCAGATATACATCAGTCATATTGACTTAGAGGGCTTTGCCTTCTTGGTGTTTTCCGTTCCCCTCAGCTCTTACACTCTTTCCTCCCACTCTTCCATGGGGTCCCTGAGTCGTGAGGGAAGGGATGTAATGGAGACATCTCATTTAGGGCTGGATGTTCCAAGGTCTCACTCCCTGCATGCTGTCTGGCTGGGGGGTCTCTGTATTTGTTCTCATCTGTTGCGTGAGAAACTTCACTGATGATGCTGAGCAATGCTTTATGGCACTGGTTTATGAGGACAGTAAAATGTCACTGACCTCATAAATTAATTTTATAGCTATTTTTGTTTTGTTTTGTTTTGTTTTGTAGAACAGCAAGTTTGGTCCATGGCTGTCTAGTTGCAGGCCACCCCCAAAAATGTCAGGGATGAATTCTATCTTGTGAAGTGAGCCTTAAGTCAAATCATACATTGTTTGGCTACTTCCACAAGCTTTCTGCCACCGTTGTACACTAGCTTACCTTGCAGGCAGGACACCAAAGTAGATCAAAGGGTAAATGGCTATGGTGGTGTCTACATTCTCCTTTGGTAGCATGCAGATACCGCCCTGTACCAAGGCACTATGTGAGGAAGACGCTGGCCTGACTTTGCCATATTCAAGGCTTGTGTACACGTTGTCTTTAGCGATCAAGCTTTGCTGTCAGTTTGTGGAGAGTAGCCTATAGTCTTGGCAACAGTATGGGTCATTTGGGGTTTCCCATGGGACCCCTTTGGCCCACAACTCACCCAATCCTGGTACAGGAAGCTTTATTTGGTAACAAAAGATAGCCAGTTGGGTCTCTGTCTCCTCCATTATTTGGTGTTTCATTTACATCACTTCCATATATATGTATATGTTAGGAAACTCCTACTGTATCCTGTTTCCATACTACCCCTCAGAGGACTCATTTACTTTATTATTCCTGTCCTCATCCCCCTCTTCCCTTCCCCTCTACTTGATCCTCCTGTTCCAGCCCTTCTCTGACATTCATCCGTTAGGGTGGCTTTATTATAGTACTGGAATATGAAGATCTGAATATGAAGCCAAGTTCCAGTATGGTCTGGAAAAAGCCAAAAATTGGTAAAAGCCTTCTTCTTGGATTATATATCACTATCTTCTTATCTTACATAGCAGAGAGGAAAGGGAGAAAGGGAAAAGACAGTGAGTGGAATGGGGAAAAGGGAGGGAGCTAGAGGGGGAAGGAGAGAGAGAGAGAGAGAGAGAGAGAGAGAGAGAGAGAGAGAGAGAGAGAGAGAGAGAGAGCTCTTGTTCTTGTAAGGCCTCTAATCTCAGTGACAAAGTCTTCACTCTCACACACTGTCTCCTAAACTCTGCATCTTCTGAAACAAACTCATTAGAGATTAGAGTTTCAACATAGAGATTTTGAGATGGCACATATATAGTTCATAACACAATTAAGCTGAGGTTTCAGGAGAAAAGCAATAAAAATGATTAAGGAGATGAGGCAAGTAATAGAAGAAGGATGTGAATGTTATCCCTGATTATAAGCATGAAGACATGAATAAGATGGATAAATTCCTAATGCACCCCTGCTGTTCATATGGGAAATGGGGATTGAAACCATTCACGTCACATGGCCCCTGTAGGGATTAAATGAAAAGGCCATGTAGCATTCTTAGCACATGCCTTCTTTTGGGTCAGGGCTGAACTTGCTGTCATAAAATCATTGCTGATAATTTAGTTGTTAGTGTCTATTTTGGTGAATAGCTTCTTGAGCAGAAAGGTCATAAATTAGAAAAGTGTAATTGATGTCTTTAAGATGTACAGTTGTGAAATTGACAAGATAAGCTATATAACTTATTATGGAAGAAATATGATAGATTCTCCAGTGCTGAAAAGCCCCATCAGAATAGAGCTGCTTCTATAGGGGAAGTAAGCTTCTATAGGGGAATATATATATATAATGGTACAGGGTTTGTCCATAAAAACATAATGAAGACAAAAAAAATTCTTGCTGTTATTTATTGAAGTTCTGCTGTGGTACTGCCACTGCCCAAGTGTAGCATGTAGTTTTTGGCTGGCATGAATGCACACGCACGCACACACACACACACACACACACACACACACACACACTAGCTTATTCTCAACCAGTCTTCTTGGTTCAGTTGCTGGGTGCTTCTAATCTCCTGCCGCCAGCGTGCCCTTCCCAATACTCTTAGCTCAACATCCTAAATCTGCCCTTGGCTTCAGTTGCCACCCCAGGCCCCATTGGGGAAGTGGGCAATGGCCACTCCATCCTAGATCTCACATGACTAGTGGCCTTTTCACCCTCTGAAGCATGGTGTAATCTCTCTTCCTCTCTCTGCTTCTCCTTGCCTCCTCCTGTGGGGACCTGGAAGGCCTGCCTCTCCCTTCAGCCCAGCAATTGGCCCCTGGCCTGATAGGTCAAGAACCAATTGGGGAACAGGACCTTAGCATCGGAACCACCCCCTACACCCAAGCAACTGTATGTATAGCATCGTGTTTTTACTTCGTAAAAGTCTGTTAGGAATACTGTGTCATTTGTAGTTTACAGATCAGATAATTTTGTTACTGAGACACAAGTGGGTTAGGGAAGGACCCAATATTCTAGCCTTCTACTGAGTTTACTTAATCTACTTAAAATAAGAATTCTACAATAATGGCCAATATTAACTCCTCATATAATTATGGAAATTATAAGGCAATGAATCAGCTCTTCTTTGCCACTTTGTCAATGAAGAGCCCCACAATGTATATTTTGAACTAAAAACTATTGCTGCTATTAATACTTGTGCATGCATAATGTACTTGTGTGTGAGGGGGAATACATACTATGGTTCATGTGTGTTGGAGTCAGAGGACAACTCATGGACTCAATTTGTTCCTTCCACCTTTACCTGCGTTCCAGGGATTGAACTCAGGTCTCCAATTTATACAGCAGGCTCCTTTACCCACTGAGTCATCCCTTCAGCCTCTGCATTTTACCTTTTGATATTTGTATTAGTAACTGTTCTCATTACATGGATAAATACCAGACACAGAAGTTTAAAGAAAGAAGGAATTGGCTTTGACTTATGGTTTTAGAGTACAGACCATTGTGATTGCAGGTGTGAGAGGTCACACCTGACCACATCTGGCCATAGGAAGCAGAGAGAGATGAGTTAGTGCTTATTAGATTTCTTCCTTTATTCAGTTCCGGACCTTAGCTTATCAGATGGCTTTGCTTAAATTCAGGGAGTGTCTTCCGTACCTCAACCTATCAGATGGCTCTACTTACCCTCAAGGTGTGTCTTCCCACATCAGCCAAATCTCTCAGAAAACTCCCAGAGCCCCCGTGAGTGGTAAGTCTCCAGGTGATTCCAAATCTAGTTAAGTTGTGGGGAAGACAAGCATCACAGTTTTTTTCTCCATCCTTAGCTAATGGCATCTATTATAGCGGAATAACCACATTGCTCACATAAAAGAAATTCTTTCTTCATTTTTGCTCCTCTATAGATACTCTTCATCCCGATTTAATGATTGGGGGAGTGGCCTTGGCTCGATTTGCTTCTGTGCATAGTCTGTAGTTCTCCAGCAGGTAGCACAAAATCTTATCAACATGATCATACCCTTGTCTAGGTGGATGTCTAAGGGTAGAGGACAAGGGGAGATTTTCTACATCTCGTTGATTTCACCTTTTCTTCGTCTCTGTGCTTTGCCCTACAGAAAGAAAGTCCTATGCTTACAGGCCAACATACATACATATATCATTAGACCAAATACTACAGGAGAATAACATGCTTTTGGTCGATCCAGATCATTTTAAATGATTTTTTAACAATTCGGGAGCTGGAGAGATGACCTAACAATTAAGAGAGCTCATTGCTCTTGGTGTTGGAGTATAGTTCCCAGCACCCAAGTTAAACAGCGAACAGATGTCTATAACTCTGATTTGAGTGGTTCCAACACTGTTTTCTGGCCTCTACAGGCACCTGTGCACATGTGCATTCTTTCACACACACACACACACACACACACACACACACAAATAAATAAATCTAAAAAAGAGTTCAGTAACTATTTTTTAAAAAAACCTATAATTATTTGAGTGCTTCCTTTTAGAACATATTGCTTCTGGGAGATTAAATGGGAACCTTTTAAAATCATTACAGGCAACATCAAAGAAAGAAAAGGGTCTCTGCATTAAAATTTTTTGACTTAGCTGAGAATTTCAGAAATCTAAACAGTAAGAAGAAAATCAAATGCTAGATGAATTTATGTAAGTGTTATTGTATAAAACACTTTTCTGAGTGTCTCCAGCTTTACCTTAAAGAGACAAATGGCCATGGATTTGTAATGACATGGGAAGCACCATTCATTTGTAGGAAAACATAACCTGAAGGAGCAGAAAATAATTTTCAGGTTGCCATACTAATGTGAATAGTATGACTAATAGCAACTTTCCCTGGACTTTTCAGCAGCTGCCTGAGTGCTTATAAAACCCATGAGAACTTTTATTTGAATCCTGACTCTTTGCAGCACAACTTTCTCTCTTGATCCTGATGGGCTCATGCCTGGTACCCAGTGGTCAAGTCACATGATCTTTCAGTGCCTACTCACTTTACCTTTTATGAATCTTCACAAATGAACAATCAAAGCCAAAGATGAAACACTGTTAATGTTCTAGAAGATTTATGGTTAGGTCTGCTCAAAGCCTTGGTGCACTTCAATAATCTAAGAAAAATTGTGTGCATGTGCTCTTCTGTGTGTCTGTGCTTGTATGTGTGTGCATGTGTACATGTATTTGTGCTTGTTTCATGTTTATGTGTGTTTGTGTGTGCTTGTCTGTGCATGCATGTACAATGTGCATGTGTGCCCATGTTTGCATGTGTGTGCATGTGTTTGTGTGTTTGTGTATGTACGTGTTTGTGTGTATATGTGTGTGCATGTGTCTATGTGCATGTGTTTATGCTTATATGTGTGTGTTGTTTGTGCTAGTGCTTATGTGTGCATGTGACTGTGTATGTGTTTGTGCTTGTATGTGAGTGTGTACTTGTGTGTGTGCACTTGTGTGTGTATGTGTGTGTGCACTTTTGTGGTTGCATGCGTGTACATGTGTATGTATATGCATGCATGCACATGTTTGTGTGTGCATGCTTGTGTGTGTACATGTAGGTCCACATAAGTGGAGGACAGAGGTTGAAATCAGATATCTTCCTCAATTGACTTCCACATTAGTTTTTGAAATAGAATATCCTACTGACCTGAAGCTAACCAATCTGTCTTGGCTGACTGACCAGTGAGCACCAGGGATTTTCTTCCTTCTTTCTCCCCAGAGCTGGGGTGACAGGTGTATCCACTGTATATAGCTTTAAAAAAATATTCATGTGGATGAGAGAGATCTAAACTCAGGTCCCTATGCTTGTGAGGTAAGCATTTTACAGATTGAACTGTCTCTTTCGTCAGCTCAAGTTTTTTGTTTGTTTGTTTGTCTTTGTTTCAGAAATAGAGAACCATTGAGTTTTATTTTAACTTATAAATGAACTGACTGTACTTATGAATTACCATGTTTATGGATTACTGCGTGGCAGCTGGGCCAGAGTTATTATTATAGTCGCATGCCTGTGCATGTGTGATGTGTGTTGTGGGCATGTCAGTGTAGGTACATGTATGCCACCTTTTGGGAATTGGTTTTCTTCTTCCACCATGGGATCTAAGAATCAAACTTAGTCTTTATAAGTCCTTACTACCTGAGCCAATCACTAGCCCCAGACAATTAGGTTTTAAAGTTGTGCACAGTTGACTCTGCTTTAGCATACAGTCCTCAGTACAAAACGGCCACCACCTTCATCAGATCAACCATGGCTGTTTGTAGGAGTCCATCACAATCTGACCTATTGGCTGTCTGGGTTCTCTCATAGAAGGTGGGCAGGAGCAGAGAGCACTGGGAGGGTCTAACAGCTCTACCCAGGCACTTAGTATGCAACTTTATGTGCCCAGGCCTTGAGAGGTGTTAGAGAAAGACTGCATCTATTCACATGAGAAGCCAGGACCCATGCAGTATGAAGACTTCTCAGTGTAGCTGCTTTGGTGATGGGGCTCTTGGGGGGGGGGTGTTGACCCAAATTCTTGAAAGTAGCCCTCTTGCCCATAAACAACCTTATTATTCCCCAATTTGAACTTTGATGAAATATACTTTAGTTTGTCCCTGGAACCTTAAAAAGACTAGAAGGCAAATGTTATTTATGTCTGAGGAGGAATCTTGCAACACCTCCTGCCTCCAGCACTCTCACTGTTTGTACAATGGCATTTTCAGAACAATTGCTCCATCTTAAGTTATACACTGACATGTTCAACAGATGTAATGATTTTCGACAATCATTGTCAAGCCTCTATGTTCTGTTACAATAAAACAAAACAAGACAAAAGCCTGTTAGAAATATCTCATTATCTCAGTAACTTTGCCCCCACAGTGTACAATAGTGTCAGTCGTTACTGCCAGCTGTAAGTTAACAGGGTCACCTAAGCAGCTCTTGTGTGTGTAGACTTCACTTTCAGGCACCAGCTACTGCTCTGTCTCTGGTATAACAATATCTGATGATGCAGCATTAGGCAGTATCAATGCTGTTTCGCTTTGTACTTCACTGAAAAAGTCTCAGTAACATTGCAAGCCAAGTACCATTGCTACCCTCACCATCCAGATAGAAAACACGACTATTGGAAGGTTTGTCTAACATTTATCATGAAAATAGGAGAGCTGAGACTTTTTTTTTTTGATGTTTTAAAAATATTTTTATTAATTCTTTAAGAACTTTACAATGCGTTTTTATCATATTCATCCCAACTCTACCCTACCTCTTCTCAGATTCACCCCCCATCCTTCTACTCCTACAATTGTATGTACCTCCTTTTGGAAATAATGCGTTGACTCCAATTTGGGATATCTATATACTCACTGGTGTGGGGCCGTCCTCGGGAGTGTAATTGGTCTACCAGGAGCCACTCCCTTAAAGAAAAATGCAACCCCCTCCCCTAGAAGCCAATGACTGTCCATAGCCCTTCAGTTGGGGGTCAGGTCTCAGGAACCCGTGAAAGCCCGTGGAAGAATGTCCCCTGGCTTCATCTTGTATAGATCTTTTGCAGGCAGCCACAGAGACTGTGAGGTCAGGAGTATCGAGGTCCTGTCTTGTCTAGATGGCACCATTTCCTCCTGGTTCTCCATGACCCTGTTTCCTCTCCATGACCCGTTTCTTCCCAGTTCTCCATGAACCCTGTTTTCCTCCCGGTTCTCCATGACTCATTTCCTCTCTGTGACCCCTGTTTCCTGCCAGTTCTCTGTGACCCCTGTTTCCTCCCTGTTCTCCATGACTTGTTTCCTCTCTATGATCCCTGTTTCCTCCCAGTTCCCTGTGACCCCTGTTTCCTCTCCCTGACCCCTGTTTCCTTCCAGTTCTCCATGAGTCCTGTTTCTTCCTGGTTCTCTGTGACCCCTGGCTCTTACATTCTTCCCTGCTCATCTTTCTCATTAGTCCCTGTGAGGGTTTGTATATGCTTGGCCCAGGGAGTAGCACTATTAGAAGGTGTGGGTTTGTTGCAGTAGGTGTGTTCCTTTGGGTGTGGGCTTAAGACCCTCACCTTAGCTTCTTGGAAGTCAGTATTCCACTAGCAGCCTTCAGATGAAGATATTGAACTCTCAGCTCCTTCTGGACCATGCCTGCCTGGATGCTGCCCTACTCTTGCCTTGATGATAATGGACTGAACCTCTGAACCTACAAGCCAGCCCTAATTAAATGTTGTACTTATAAGAGTTGCCTTGGTCATGGTGTCTGTTCACAGCAGTAGAACCCTAACTAAGACAGTCTCCATGCTTTTTGGAGAGAGGGTTTGATATAGATGTTCCCTTACTGGCTGAATATTCTCTGCTGCACGTGTTCTCTGCACATTGTAATGCTGAAATCTTAAAACAGTGTTTACTCATCAGCTCATTCATCACGATATTGCCTTCTCCCGGGAAGGTGTTCTAGAAAGCTGAAATTCTTTCCAAGTTGCTTTGAATTAAATTACTTTATGCACTCAACCATGAGTGTGCAGTCACGTATGTGGAGGCTTGAGGCTGGAGGCAAGAGGACTGCTAAGCTTTTATTGATGCCAGCTAACAGTCATCTTGTTGACGTCGTAAGCAACCTGAGGAAAACACCTCAAAGAAGCAAGGGTTCACACTGACTTACAGTGCACGGGAATCCTTCCATCATCAGGCTAGCAAGGACATGGTGGGAGTTGGGAAGGCACAGAGACAGGGGCAGGGGCACGCACAGTCAGCCAACAGAGATTGATGTGTGTCTGTGCTTACCTCATGCCGGCTCCCTTTTTCATTCAGCCCGTAGAGTGTTGAGGCCCACGCTTAAGGTTGGTCTTCCTACCTTATTAACCTAATCTCTGAGGGATTCATTTCTACAGTGATTCTAACATCCACTGAAAAGACAAGAAGAATCCTCACAGTCCTTGGTTTGACTCTTACTCTGAGTTTTGATGATGTGCACCCTATTGGTCAGCAGGACAATGTGGGTGAAACACTGAGTCCATATCTTCCTACAAATATTCTGTGAGCATTGTTTGGATATTTATTATTATTATTATTATTATATTATTATACAGAAGCCATTTTATTGTTTAAAAGCCTGACCCTTGTAGGAAGCACTCTTGAGAACTCTGCTTTAGACTGTGAAATATCAGCGACTCTCTAAGATACATCTAAATCAATGGCCCTTGATAATTTATATGACTGCATTTTCCCCTCAGTGTTGTTAAAAATAATGAGAGAACCCACACTCTCAGAGAATGTAGCAGGCCATTTATGATTCTCACCCTTGGTTTGGTCATCTAGAGTATGCACTGAGCATCAGCTTTAAGCCTTAGTGGGGGATTCTCTGAAGGAACAGCAATTGCACAGGTGCTTTATACATGTTGTGGCTTAAAAGAGAAAATGTATCTTCCATGCAAGCTTATTATTTTGTATGCAAATTCCTTCCTGGGTTTTCTGTGTAATTCTTAGGGTTCAATTCATTACCCCTGATCATCATTCAATTTGTTGGACTTTGAGTGCCTGAATAATTGGAAGGTAGGCAAGTGTTATAAATTATATTGTCCGCGTTCATAATCTCCATTTTAGTATTTATAGCTTCGCTGTAAAAATCCACTGTGTCGGAACCTTACCTACAAGCTCTGATATTGAAAACAAATCAATTTGTAAATACTTTTTTTTTTAATACTCTGAATTCTTTTATCACATTTTACACTTTTTCAGATGTGGTTTTTATGGCTTTGGGTGCCACAGCAACACCACCAAGCAGTATATCTCACAGACTGACTTATTCGTTTCTTTCGTGACAAATGTTTATTGGCGTTCAGTGGAAGGCGGTGGCTGGTTCAGCCAGTTCCTTTGAGAAGAACGGGAGGGAGCTAAGGCTTTAAGAGTTATAATCTTTCTTTTCTGAAGCTTCCCCTTTATCAGTTATTTTCCTATTGCTGTCATAAAATACCATGACCAGGGCAACTTATAGAAGAGGAACTTAATTAGGTTTACGGTTCTAGAGGACTAAAGCCCAGGATGCCCAAGTGAAGGGGGGGCAGCAGGAACAGCTAAGTGCTCACATCTTGAAGCACAAAGCAGGAGGCAGAGTGAACACTGGAGGTGAGAGTCTTTCAAACACCAAAGCCCACATCCCTCCCAAACAATTCTACCAAGTGGTGACCAAATGTTCACACCTATGAGCCTAACCAAAATAAGCAAAGGCAAAGTATGATATCCCTCCACGGCCTGTCCCCTGGATGCCTGCCTCCCAATCTTATCAGGATCAGGAGGACTGTAAGTTTCTCAGCTTCCCTGTGGGGGTGAAGTGGGGGGGTTGGGGGAACAGGGAGGGCACTCTGTTCTACAAGCACACAGTGGAACTGATTTAAAGCTGAAAAGAGAGAGGATGAAAGAGATCAGTAGGGAAGGGCAAGGAGAGGAGGAGAGAAAGAAAGAAGGCGTGAGAGACATTTGCATGTTTGGCAGTGAACAGGCCTCAGTCTTATAGACACAGTACTTGCAGTCCCAGGGTTTGAACTTCCTCAGCACTGCCTCTGTTTGCTACACAGATTTACTGCTCAGTTTTACCCTGGTGAGAATATCTTCCATCATGTGACAGTTCTTGGATTTCTTTGGAAACTCACATTGATGGGCCACACCCATTTACATTCTTGCTAACAGTGTGTTATGTCCTTTCTTGAGGATACGTGTCAAATCAAAGTGCCATTCCAGTGCGTGTTCCTGTGGACACACCCGTCAGCAATGGGAAAGGGGTTTTACATCATTTAAAAAAATAACGAACTTGGGAAAGCAGGCAGCTGCTGGCATCTAAATAGAGAACCTGTGCCGTGCTTTGGAGACAGGTAAAGAGAGCTAGAAGGAACTCTCTGGTATTTCCAGGAAATAGAATACAGATGCACAATCACCTTTTTTCCAGGTACCTACATTTGTTAATGTCAACTATCTGGGTACTATCCCAGGCAGAGGAATGGACAGACAAGGTGTGTAAGGGCCGTGGGTCCCCAGAGGCAGCCTTACTTGGTGAGGGTTTGGTAAAGGCAAGGCTTGACCGGAAGGAGAAGAAAGAGAGGAAGGAAGGAAGGTCGTGAGTGAGCCTTCCCTGCCTCCACTCCCCTCCTTTATGTGTCAGTAATGAATACCTACACATGCATGAATCTTCCAATAGCTAGGGAAGACAACTCTGAGACATACATACCTTATAGGTATAAATGGTTTATTGTATAAAGATTTTTTTTTAGTATTATTAGTACCATTCAATATCTGAGACAAAATACGCGTTTGCATTTTATCCTTTCAAATGCACTTCAGCACATTCTGGCTTCCTATGCAGACACTTTGGTTTGCTAGAGAACGAGAATGGTTAGAAGAAGACATAAAAGCTACTTTTTTTTTTTTATGGGACTTGTACATAAATCTTACACCTATAGCACGACCGAGCGGAGTGAATTTCCAGGGCTTGTTTTTGTGTCACTGGCTTGGTTCCTTCTATAGCAATAGCCAGGAGTGGAATTGAGCTCCTTGTCTGCGTCATAAATAAAGGAGGGTGTCATGGCTGTTTTCATTTGACTGAGCAGTAATGGAGTTAATTATACTTTCTGTCTCTTTGTTTTTGATCTGTGTTTCCAAAGTCATCTAAGCTTCAGGGCGCTCTCTTTTTAACCCTCTCCTGGCTAGATAGTGGGACCTCACACTTACGAGCCATTGATCTTTTAAAATTTCCCCTTCTTGTTTGTGATTTTTTTCCAGATTATGTTTTGTCATAATTCTCCAGAGAAATATGGACATCAAAAGCATTATTTTGTACTTAATATTTAAGATTTATTACAGGTATTTTACAATAATTATGTGTGAGATGTGTAGATTTTTTTTCCAGTATGAAAATATACTAGGCAGATACTCTATCACTGAACTATATCCAGACTTAATTTTTTTATTATTTGTGTGTGCGCAAGTATTTGCATATGAGTTACATATTGCCACAGTGTGTGTATAGAAACAAGAGGACACCTTTATAGATTTGGTTCTCTCTCTCCATGTTTATTTGGAATCAAACTCTTATCATCAAACTTGTGACACAATTACCTTGACTTATATAGTCAACTCTTTGGCTAGAGGCTCCTTAAAAACATTTTAATTTTGTGTTTGGGGGACATGGCCTTACTAAAGTTTCTAGGCCGTCTTTGAATCTGTTATGTAGGCCCAGGCAGTCCTTGAATTTACAGTCCTCCTGCCTCAGCTTCCCGACTGGCTAGGAATGTAGATATGTACTAACAGGACAGAGGGAAGGAAATATGTTAGATTAATATTGCATATAAAGAAAGCATGTTAATGAAAAGTGAATTCTGGAGTTAGATCTTGCAAGTTCCTTTGTTATTGTTGCTGATAGTAGGAACCATCATGACAAGGTCTCTGATCAGTATTGATTGATTGAATTTGAGGAGCTATATATATGAACACACACATATACATCTATATGAATACACATATATATCTATATGAACACACATGTACATCTATTTGAGCACACATATGTACATTATATGAGCACACATATGTACAGCTATATGAATACACATATATATTTATATGAACACACATGTACATCATCTATCTGAGCACACACATGTACATCTATATGAGCACACATGTACATCTAATATGAACACACATGTATATCTATATGAATACACCCATATATATATGAACACACATATACATCATCTATATGAGCACACATATGCACATCTATATGAACACACATGCACATCTATATGAGCACACACATATATCTATATAAACACACATGTACATCTATATGAGCACACATATATACATCTATATGAACACACATGTACATCTATATGAGCACACATATGTATATCTATATGAACACACATATACATCTATATGAACACACATGTACATCTATATGAGCACACATATGTACATTTTTCTGAACACACATGTACATTTAATATGAACACACATGTATATCTATATGAACGCACATGTGTATCTATATGAACACACATGTGCATCTATATGAGCACACATAGAAAAGTTTAGAAGTATCAAATTAATTTTCCATCCTTATTGATATTATTTATTTGCATCTATATCAATAAAAATGTTCAAATGAAATCATTCTGTATAATTTATGTTAAGATGATTGAGAATAAAGGGATTCTTAGCATTGTTTTCTCTTATGGTTGGATAATTGGAATATATGAGACAAAAAATGAAGCATATACTATCCTCATGTATATATGCATGTATATATATATATATACACACACACAGACAGACATTCATTAAAAATAAAAAATACTTTATGATTTGCTTTTATTTTGAATGTGGTTTTGCTTCTAGCAGATACATCCGTTTTTTTGTATCACTCCCTTGATCCTGAGTAGCTTCCCGCAAATTTTCTAATTTGTTATAATTCTTAGAATGGGGCTTGTTTTTATAGACTACTCATATAATCACCCCCCCCCCCCGTTTTTTCAAATTAAAAGTGTGTTAGAGATTCTGTCATGAAATGACTTCATCTTGTCATTTGTCTCTGGTAATAAGTTTTACTATAATTCATACTGTAAATGAATACTGTTATTTTTATGAAAAGATCTAGGAACTGATTATTTTGTTATTTGTTGGAGACAGATTCTCCGTATGTATCCCAGGATGTCCTCAAACAAACAGTTCTTTCACTTCAACTCCCAATGTGCTGGGATTAATTACAGAATTAACCTCTCTATAGGAGTGGATGGCTTACTTTTTTATCACACACTGAAATCGTTTACATGTAGGAATGCTACGCTCAGGACAGGATAGGGAGTCGGCTGATGTTTAGGAAAGAAGATAAGCAGAGAAGCACCGTTCCCTGTAAGGCAGAGAAAGAGCCTTAATTTTCAGCCTGAGGTTTCATATGAAAAGTTAGGATTCCTTCAATCCTTTAGGACACCGGACCATCCTGGTTAGTCCTGAACCCATGCTAACAGGTCCAGGGGATGCCACGGCAGGATTCTGTGAACTGGCAGGTCCAGGTCTTCAATGTGAGATTCATCCGTTCCCTGTCAAGAAAAGCCCTGTGATATTAGGAACACAATCCAGTAGGAGCAGAGTGAATCAGCATTTTTATTCTTTTTATTTTTTAAATATTTTTATTTTCTATATTCTTTGTTTACATTCCAAATGATGTCCCCTTTCCCGGATCCCCCCTCCCTATATGTCCCATAAACCTTCTTCTTTAATTTAGCAATTTCATTTCAACAAGATCATGATTATATTGCATCTGGTGCTTAAAAGTCAAGGAAGAAAAAAAACACCTAGAATTACTCTACGAGTGTGGAATCAAAGGAAACAAAACCCAGCCTGCAGAGTGCTGAAGGGTCCGTGCCCGTCTGTCACATGATTGACAGGGAGGAGAAAAAGGCAAACTTCCACATTCCACGTTCTTCAATGGGGCCACATTTCTACCTTAGGATCCCATAAAGTGAATTTTGACCCATTTTGATTTATTGCAATATGGCATTTGACACAACTTTAGTACTTAGAAACACTATCACAAGCTAGAATCCCTCCTTGAGGGTTTCTGGGAACCACAAAGAAGAGATGCAAACTTCCAACATGTTTTATTAACACTCCAGAAATCCTGTTCCCAGCCCCTCTTCCCAAAGCTGCACTTCCTTGTGTGTCAGGCTTGGTTTATGTACCGTTTGCATGCCCTGGACTGTTTTCTGCTATCAAGAGAGGCTGAGCCTAAAGAACACAGTTCTCATGTCTCTAGTTATTGGCAAGTGGGCTCCAGAGGCCCTGGAGGAGGCACATCCCCCTTCAGCCTAAGGTGTTTATTTCTGGTGAAGTTTTGATCAAGTTTGTGTGTCAAGTACTCCCGCACTTAAACCCCACAGAGGAACAGGACAAACCATTGTGAAAGTCATCTCCATTTCAACCAAATGGCACACATCCATTGCTTTCTAAGAAGGTGCCTTTCAGCAGTTCTCCTGCTTCAGGGGCTGAGCATCTGAATCTCGTTCATATTCAAAGTCTACTCAAAGGGGATTTTCCACTCGGGTTCTGGGAAGGTCAGTGATTAGGCCAGTAAACCCCGATTTCCTTAATCCGTGAGGAAACCATAAATGTGCTCCTTGAAGACATTTAAAATAACTCGGTTACATTAGCGTCAGGACAAACCCCAACCAGCTAAAATGATTGAACTCAGTCAGCTTTCAAATTCCCTTCTGCCAATCAGTTTGCTTTTATGAGTGTGACATTGCTTTCTCCCCCAACTCAGCCGTGTTTTATTAAACTTTACTTATGTGCTACATGCTTACAGCCTTGAAGATGTTACTTTTCAATATCAAAGTCGATTAGTATAAAGTAATTTTGTGTTCTATAAAATAATTTCATCTGTGAGGAAGATGCCGAATGATCAATAAAACAGGAAATATTGCACTTTATACCTATTTATTTATTCTGTCTCTCTCTCTCTCTGTGTGGGGTGTGTGTGTGTGTGTGTGTGTGTGTGTGTGTGTGTATGTGTATTGGAGGATGTACATGCCTCTGCATGTAGTTCAAAGGTCAACATCAGGGATCAGGAGTCTTTCTCTAACACTTTCCTTGTGATGTTCTGAGACAGGGTCAATTGAATACAGACCTCACTGATTGGCTAATCCACCCGTTTCTGCTTCCCCACGACTGTGGTTATAGGTGCTTCCATGCCCAGCCTTTTGTGCAGGTGCTCAGGACCATCAAATCCTCACGGCTGTGCAGCAGGCACTTTACCCACTGAGCTGTCTCTTCAGCCCCCAGAAACGGTTAGAAGTTCAATGTAGCAAGGAGAAAAAAACTTAGAAAAAACTCTGGATTTCTGACGTGGGCCACAGGGAGGGGTTGGCGTTGTAACCTGTATGTGGTATTAACAGAGAAAACACACAGTGGGAAACAGAAGACGGGTTTACGTTTGTAGCTATTACACGTGAGCATTCTTCAGACCCCTGAGAGGAAAATTCCTAGCTAGCTCACAAGGATTGGAAGCTAGAACTCAGAAGTTGGGGGCATTTGCATATCCCTTCCAGGGCATGCTTGTTTTATTTTACAATGTTCTGCGGAGCCAGTGTCATCTGGGAAGAAATTGTTATGGTAGTGTTTCCTCTAAATCTTTATATATTTGCTATTTATGTGTTAAGATAAAGCTTTCTTAAGCATAATGAGGTGTGTGCAATGTTTTAGACATTGCTTTATAGAAAAAGACACTGTAAGCAGCCCTTTCTGAGATGGAATTCCCGCCTTTGCTTTCCAGCCCACACCCCCGTGCAGTTCTGAGTGACATATGCACATGGATGTCAGCCTCAGGTCTGGTCTCTCAGGGACAGTCTCCTATGTGCTTTGAGACGGGCTTTCTCTTTGGCCTAGAGCACCCTGAGCTGCCTGGGCTGGCTCCGCCAGTGGCCCCAGAGATCTGCCTGTCTCAGCTTCCCAAGTGCTGGGCTTACAAACACATGCTTCTGTACCCCCATTTAATCTGTTACCTGGGAAACCTGCTTTGCCTTCCTGAATTTGTTTCTTTACCTCTTTTAAGAATAGGATGTCTCTAGCTGAATTAAAGAGTTACCCGGAAGAGGAGATGGGATAATACAGAACACCTTCCTCACAATCAACTCCAGCTCTGGGGGTGACAGCATCCTCTTCTAGTCTCTGTGGGAACCAGGCATGCACGCCAGGCATGTAGACAAAAGCATTAAAAGACTCACACACATAAAAATAAATTTGAAAGCTGTGTAATACATTAAATTCCTTCATAAGACAGGTAGAACTGAGGGCTTTCTAATATAGTCATTGCCTTGTGGTTCTGAACCAATCACTGAATCTGTGTTTTTATTATTTTAGTTTCATAAGACATCATTTTCAATATATAGAAATTCAATTTTACCATCATTATTTTCTGCTTCTCTTACTGACTTTTATAAATTGGTAGGTAGGTAGATAGATAGATAGATAGATAGATAGATAGATAGATAGATAGATGTATAGATAGATACATAGATAATAAGATAAATGATAGACCCATCTATAGATAGATAGACATATTGCTATATTTGTACCCCCCAGAGGTGGTTTTTAACATTTATTCTTCAGAGAAAACACAGTCACAGGACAAAGACACAAAATAAAATCCATGAAAGTTTGAAAGATGTTGTAATAACCCACAAATTGATTCAAGACAAACTATCAGATTTTATTTGGCAGAACTAAATCAACTGCTTTCCTATGATTGCTTATGATCCTAAGGGAGGTTTCTGTAGCTTTGCAGAGATCTACATCTTTAAATTTTGAAAAGGTTTATTAATTTTACTTGTTTTGTTTATTACATTTAACTTGAATTTTGTGTATTTGTTGTACATGCAAATAGAATGATAATTTTTGCATTGTTTTTCTGATGAGTACATGTCTATAAAACCATTGCTGATTTTAAAATGTGTATTTAGAAACTAGCATTCTGAATTTTTTTCATATGGTTACAGAGGGATAGGGCATATCTAAGTATCAGATCTTGCATTTTTTTGTTCTTAGTAATGAAATGAAATTTTTCTTATAGCAGTTTATGAATTACTGCTATAAAACAGTTAAATTCCTCTGATGTATATAAACTCTAAAATAAAGTCAAGTCAATAATTTATTATAAAAACTTAAATTATTTAAATAAGATGACTTATAAGGCTTATATAAAGAATGAAATTCTATTTATTTTCTTTATTAAAAAAGTATTTATTTATGTATTTTATGTGAGTACACTGTCTCTCTCTTCAGACACACCAGAAGAGGGCATCAGATTGCATTACCGATGGTATGAGCCACCGTAGTGATTGCTGGGATTTGAACTCAGGACCTCTGGAAGAGCAGTCAGTGCTCTTAACCACTGAGTCATCTCTCTACCCCAATTCTATTCATTTTCATGATTCAATGTGGCATGCTTAATTTTTTTTTAATTCAATGATGCTATCCATCATGTTTTTCCTTTAGTGTGTGGCTGAGAGGGTCATGAAATGACAGACATGTGCCACAGGATATCTATGAATGCTCACAACACAAAGTCAAAAGCTAGTTAAACCATTGGGATGTGGTTTCACACTTAGTTTTGTAACACATTTATATGGTTTTTGTTTGTTTGTCTTTTCAGAATAAACCATTTTTTTTAACTCACAATCACAATACAATTAATTCAAGGAGGCCAAACACTTGCCCAGTAACCAACACTACAAGCCTCAGTAAACATCTATAGTTCGATCTCTTTCATGGCCATTCCAAAGCAATGGAGCTGTTAGAGATAAGGGTCCACACTTGTACTATTAATTATACAGAACCAATTTTACATCTCTTCAGCTTGAATTTCTTTGATTAGATTAAACCATTTGCAATCCTACACTGCCACAGCACCTCCTTGAAGCACTCACAGGGCTTGACATCTCTCTGGTTCTGAGCACACTCCAGGAATTGCTTGATCTCTAGAGAGCAAGGTCCTAAAGACTGCTGGTTCTGCAGCTGGGCTCCCGAGGCTCCTGGTCAGTGATGTCAGGCTTTGGAGGCTCAGCATTACCACCTGTGCTGAAGCCCCCAGTGATGGCATGACCCAGGGTGTGCACCACTGCAGAGCCCACAGCCACACAGAGCCCACAGACACACCGGCTGCAGTGGAAGCCATCTGGGCCATCAGGCCTGGCTGCCGGGGTGCAGCAGCAGGTGAGCCACTGCAGATGGTGCAACTGCTGCTGAAGGCTGAGCTGCAGATGTTCTTCTGGGAGCCAGGAAGTGCGACTTCTGCTTCCACACGGCATCCTAACTGCTTGTAGTCTCGGTGTTCAGTGAAGACAAACTGTCCATGTACATGGTTTTCAAGCATGTACTTTGTATATGACAAGAATTGTGTCATAATATCAAAGGTTGGACACACCTTGTCTATGTGAATGTCTGCTATGCTGGGCTGGTTATTGAGGATGGACAGCCACAAACTCAAGCTTGACTATGTTTATTCATGTTCATAATGAAGATTCATTGACTACCATGTACTGATTCATACAGATCAATGACATGGACCTAGAAAACTATCTGTTTTGAAACAGTCCAGTTCAATGGCCTGAATAGTCAACTTATTCCAAAAGCAGCCTGAGAAAGAAAATCTACTAGAAAAACTAATTTGTTATTGTTATTATTTGAGAACCTGGGGTGTCATATGGTTTAGAACAGACCCACTCTTTCTAGAAAGTTCTGCATGACTTTGAACTCCTGATCCTCCTACCTCCTACCTCCTACCTCCCAAGTACAAGGATAACAGCTGTGGACTCTTACACTCAGCTGGAAAAAGTAATTTGAACTGAGAATATAACATTTCTCTCAGTAAAGGTAAACACATTTGTATGTCACAGACACAATGTGAACAGCACTTTGCTAGAAAATTAAACTGAAAAAGAGCAAAATCCAAATGACAAGTAAATAAAAACAGAAACACAACTGTGCCCCCGTGACTTAAAAAAATCCACTTTTTTTCTGAAAGAAAAATACAAAGGTTGTGTAATTTCTGATAACATGACCATAAAAATAAACACATAAAAAAGTCTTAAAGACTTAACTCTTTAGCAATAAATCTCCATTTCTTGCTAGTTGCTGCTGTCTATTTTATGGTCATTGACTAAGCCACAAATACTGCAGCAGCATAAAGGCTTCATGTAGTAGAGACATCAATGAAAGAAATGTGTCCAATGATCCATAGGGAACGAGACCTTTTTGCAGGTAATGGGATTAGTGTGTTTGTATGTTTTTCTTTTTACTAAGACCAAATCCTCCTAAATGAATGGGCAGAGATACAATAGCAGTAAATGTGAAATTACCAGATACACATATTCACTAAAGAATATAAAATATTTGCACCATGCAGCATCTATCACACATATATCATGTTCCACGTCCTTTGTCCTTTGTGATTATAGGTGCCCAAGTGGGGCAGTCCTTAAATGGGTGAAGATTTGAGGATTTAAATGCCTATGTGGTGATGAGATGTTTATGTTTATTTGTAATATATAATTATATATTATATAAATATGGAGAATTAAAAATATCTATCATCACTTTAGTGTATGAACAAGGACATCTAATCACTTAAAACACAAAAATAAATGGATATAATGAATAAGTTGCTTTCCAAGAGGAATCAGGATAGGTATAGACACAATTAGAGGAATTGGGATGAGTATGAATGTGATTAGAGGAGCCTAAGTGAATCCAGAAATAAATACAGGAAGCAGAATAATCATGAGCACCATGAGGAGAACCATGATAAGTATGAACATAAGTAGAAGAAGCAGGATGTAAATAAATGATTCGAGGAATGAGGGTTGGTGTGGTCATGATTAAAGGAATCAGGATGAGTATGATATGATTAGAGGAACTAGAGGGTGTATAGACATAGTTAGAGGACTCAGGATGGTTATGAGCATGTTCAGAGGAACTGGGATGGGTGTGCACACAGTTAGAGGACTCAAGATGGGTGTGAGCATGGTTAGAGGATTCAGGACCAATGTAAGCATGGTTAGAGCATTCAGGATGGGTGTGAGCATGGTTAGAGGACTCAGTATGGGTGTGAGCATGATTAGAGGACTCAGGATGGGTGTGAGCATGGTTAGAGGACTCATGATGGGTGTGACCATGGTTAGAGGAACCAGAATGTGTCTGAGCATGGTTAGAGCACTCAGGATAGGTGTGAGCATGATTAGAGGACTCAGGGTGGGTGTGAGCATGATTAGAGGACTTAGGATGGGTGTGAGCATGGTTAGAGGAACCAGGATGAGCATGAAGATGCTGCTTCTAGTCTGACTATATCACAGGGGCTTCCCAGTACATCCTCGCAGGTTAAAGACCCTCATCTGTCTTTCAGAAGCCCTTCATCTCTTATAAACCGTCCAATGGGATGTGAGTAAATATGGCCACTGAAGAAAAACACTAAAAACCTGTGACGCCTTGAAGCAAGCACAGGAATTTCAACATTGAAACCAGAAGAGGGCAAGGGTTTGAGAGAGGTCAGTCAACACAATGGGTTGCTGGTTTGAAAGGAGAGACATACATAGGATACTGCAGAGGGGTTTGATGAGACAACGGTTCAGACCTGGTGATGAGAGGTGATGGACCTGTCTGCCTGTGCAATTTAGTTAAAGAAGCCAGGTACATAATGGGCTGGGCTGAGTGTTGAACATGCAAAATGAAACTGTGCTTTTGGAGTTCCAAAAGGGATTTAATTATGGTAATGAGTTAAAGTGGACTCTTTCCCTTCTTGTCTGGGAGAAGTGAGGCTTACAATAACAGGATGAGATCAATAAGTCAGAAAGAGAAAGGGGGAGCCAATGAAGATGAAGGAGGGAGGAGAAAAGGAATGGCTAAGAGGTCAAGGCCATAGAGTTGTCTGGAGGCGGTGGATTGTTAAGCACACAGATAGGTTTGAAGAGAAGAACCCCAAGACAAGAGTGTGCAAGGGTATGATGCTCGGAGATAGAGGGTGTGGGGTTGAAAGGACAGTGGTGAGTGGGGTAGGGGGGGGGCGGGGGAGAGGCTTGACTGAGAGGCAGTGAAAGCCACATGAAACCAATGCCAGACACTTCCAAGAGTTAGGTTGTTTCTTGGTTTTCTCTAAAAGCCCAAGGCTTGGGTTTGGGTCATTGGGCAGCAAAGGCACACACACCTTACCAGATGAAGAGACCGGTGAGGGAGCAGGAGCTCTCGGGTTTCTATAACCCACTATGGGTCCACGAGGACTTTAGTGGAAGAGAGACCAGAAGCAGTCCATAGCACGGGGACTCTCTGGGATAGATCGGAGGGCAGAGAAATTTGGAGTACTGTGGAGTCATGGCGCAGAACTGAGGAATTCTAAGGCTATGAAACAGCTGTAAAGAAAAACTCAAATAGTCCACCATGGGACCCTAGAGTCAAAGACTGGTCAAGGTGAAGGTCGTGGGCACTGAGGCCTGTGACTGGGTGCGGGTTTTGAGGAGAAGTCAAAGAAGGGTGAAGAACACATGAGTATACAAGAGTCTGGCGGAAGCTCAGAGATGGAGGGACTCAGGTTCCTGTCTGTGAGGCCAGCGGAGTGGTTGCTTCCACCCACAGGCTTTGGCCATGGTGGCCAGCTAAAGCCAGAAATAAAAACCTGTGAGCGTCAAACAGTCGGTTGCTTGGGGTGTGTTTAGCTCTCCGATGTGACTCTGTTTTCCCTGCTCTCTCCTTTGACATTCCTAGCTACCCTCCTTGACCCACCTTCTCCCTTGTTGTCACTGATGCTGGGTTTACCTCCACTGTGCTAGCAGCTCAGAGAGCTTCCTGCTATCCCTTCTCTGGTGTGTCCCAAGCCCTCGCTCGGAAGAGTCATCTAGACAATGCTTGTTGGAGGCGTGTGTACAGAGCAGAGTTCAATCCTTTTTCATTGTTCTCCATGCTGGAATGGCTTGTGTACTCATTTCCAGTTTTCCTGTAGCAGATTTTTCATTTGGAAACTTCTGTTTTTCACTCATAAGTTCCCATTGGTTCTCTGTCACTGCTCTAGAGAAGTCTGTTCTTTTAGGAAAACCCCGAGTTGCCCTTCTATAATGCCTGGGAAGATTCCTTAGAACAACTCTGTCACTTTAATTAATTTACAAATGTTAAGTTTTGTTTTGAATTGTAGTTGGATATATTTGACACAAATAGTCTGATTAGGGCCATGACTTAATATGCCCATGCGACAATGGAGTTGATGTGTGCTGGAGAATACATATTATACCAATGTTTGCAGATGCTTTCACTGAGGGAGGGATGATAAATCTTGTCAACAAATCCTCCTTGGGCTGGCAAGATGGCTGTCTTAGTCAGGGTTTCTATTCCTGCACAAACATCATGACCAAGATGCAAGTTGGGGAGGAAAGGGTTTATTCAGCTTACACGTCCACAATGCTGTTGATCACCAAAGGAAGTCAGGACTGGAACTCAAGCAGGCCAGGAAGCAGGAGCTGATGCAGAGGCCATGGAGGGATGTTTCTTACTGGCTTGCTTCCCCTGGCTTGCTCAGCTTGCTTTTTTTTTTTTTCTATATTCTTAGTTTCCATTCCGAATGCTTTCCCCTTTCCCAGTTCCCCCCACCCTATCAGTCTCATAAGCCCTCTTCCCTCTGCCCATTTCCCAATCACCCCTCTCCCATTTCTCTATCCTGATACTCCCCTACAATGCTGGATCAAGTCTTTTCAGAACCAGGGCCCTCTCCTTCCTTCTTCTTGGGAATCATTTGATATGCTAATTGTGTCTTGAGAATTCAGAGCTTCTGGGCTAATTAATATCTACTTATCAGTGATTGCATTCCATGTGTATTCTTTTGTGATTGGGTTACCTCACTTAGGATGATATTTTCCAGTTCCTGGCGGTTCCTCAGAAAACTGGACATGACACTTCCGGAGGATCCTGCTATACCTCTCCTGGGCATATACCCAGAGGATTCCCCGGCATGCAATAAGAACACATGCTCCACTATGTTCATAGCAGTCTTATTTATAATAGCCAGAAGCTGGAAAGAACCCAGATATCCCTCAATGGAGGAATAGATACAGAAAATTTGGTATATTTACACAATGGAATCAGCTTGCTTTCTTATAGAACCCAAGACTACCAGTCCAGGGATGGTACCACCCACAAGGGTCCCCCCCCCCCAGTCCAGGGATGGCCCCACCCACAAGAGTCCCTCCCCCCCAGTCCAGGGATGGCCCCACCCACAAGGGTCCCTCCCCCCCAGTCCAGGGATGGTACCACCCACAAGGGTCCCTCCCCCCCAGTCCAGGGATGGTACCACCCACAAGGGTCCCTCCCCCCCCAGTCCAGGGATGGTACCACCCACAAGGGTCCCTCCCCCCCAGTCCAGGGATGGTACCACCCACAAGGGTCCCTCCCCCCTTGATCACTAATTGAGAAAATGCCTCACAGCTGGATCTCATGGAGGCACTTCCCCAACTGAAACGCCTTTCTCTGTGATAACTCCAGCCTGTGTCAAGTTGAGACACAAAACCAGCCAGTACAATGGCCTAGCAGGTAAGGTGCTTGCCACCAAGCCTGATGACCTGAGTTCGATCCCAGGAACCCACGTGGTGAAAGGAGAGAAGCACTTTCCATGAGTTGTTGCCTGCGTTTGCCCTATGGCACAAATGCTCCTCCCCCTAATAAATAAATGCAAAAAAAGATCAAAGAGAAATAAAGAAATATATAGTAAAAGCTGATGATCTCCACACTCCACTGGAAAAGCCATCACTTTGTATACATGAATGCAAGACTGCTTAGCGTACACACATAGGGAAAGCACAGGCAGGTCATTACAGGGTTAACACTGAGTCTGTGAGCAGCTAAAGTGCATGCCACTTTTGAGAATAAAAATTGTGTGTACCTTATTAAAAACCCGCCTGACAGGGTCAGCAGCCCCGTCACAGAGTACCTACCAAGAACAATTTCAATTTTAATAGGTTTTACTATGTATTTCATAAGCATGCCCATTGAAATTGAGTCATCAAAGCCTCCCAGCTCCTCCAAGACAGATTTTAGCCGGAGAGCTTGGAGTAATTATCCAAGTGCATGTTAGCCTGTGTAGCCATTTCAGTCTCGTTCATCATTTCAAACAGCTACAGACTCTGCCTGCTAATTTCTTCCGATGGATTAGCCGTTCTCACTTGTCTATCTCTCTCTTTTTTTTCCTGGGGGGTGAAATATTGCCTTCCTCCCACGTTTTAATAAGCCGAGCAGGCACGCGCCACTGCACAGCGCTTCACTGCTATTTCTTATAGCTTAGAGAATGATGTTCTGGGGGAAGAGATGCAAAGGTGAGAACTTAGGCGTTGCTTCCCGCAGCCTACAATCAGCTGCATTGCTGCATTGAAACACTGGCTACAAGAGCGGTACTGGGCTGCTCTGGCCTATTTGCTTCCCGTCCAGAATTTGCCATTCTTCCTGCATTGCTTCTGTGTCCTGCGGGGGGTGGGGGTGGGGGGCTCGGATCTTTATTTCCCTCCCCCTGAATCCCACCTCTGCTCTGCCCGTATCTGTGCCTCCCCCACACCTCCAAGGAGCCTCGGTTCACAGGGCTTTCGTTTCAACACGGAACTTCCTCAGTGTCTCACTGTAATGACCCTGTTTAAGCCTTTTAATTTGGGAGTTCAATAATTTCTTTATTCTCTGACCTCCCAGTAAGAACACACACCATCACATGCACATGCTGGGATCACTCTCCTTAGGCAGGTGGTGTAAAAGGGGATCCCAGCAGGGGAAAAAAAACCCCACAGTTTGCGTTCTATCTCTGTGTTTTAGAAGCTCGTGACCTCTTTGGGTCTCTGTTCTTCTCAGTTTTCTCAGGATAAGCGTTCCTTTACAAAACATTAGGCTGTAGTGGGAAATTATCAAGGGATAGCTAGGAGGGCAGCTCTGTGGTGGGGGCTCCGTAGGGAGCTTGAGGTCCTGGGGTTGATTCCTAGGGCGGGGCGGGGATGGCGAATCATGCACTCATCCTACAGTAGAGACCTCCGCACGTGAATCGCACCATGCGTCTTTTGTCCTTGGTAATTGAACAGATGGGATTTCTACCCTGCTTGCCCTTGCAATTGATGTCCATTAGCACTCTGATAGCTTTATGGTGGATTTTACAGAAGTGGCTGGAATGAAGGCAGGGGCTTGGAGGCTCGCTCTCTCCACGCACCTCTAGCATTCACAGCCATCTCCATCCTCTTTGATGGTGCCTCCTGACACCTTCCTGTGACTCGGCTTTGTGTCTTGATACTAGTTTGAACGACATGGATTGGAAAAAGTAAACTGACCCTGGTATCTAGAGTTGCTTAGCAGATGGCTGTTCCCCAGATAAAAATCTTAAAACAAGAGCAAAGGTAGATTTTCTAGACTTTAGAGAGAAAAAAAAAGCCATTACCTCTACTTGACAATTTAAGGAAAAACTCCCTTGACTCAGCTCCAGAGTTATAACATATTTCCTGATAAGTCAGAGATGGATAGCTTTTATGCAGATCGGGAGAACTTGTAAAAGACAGTAACTGGTAATTCATATCAAGAGTCGCGGCTCTCGGGTCCTTCTCGCGATAGGTTTTGGAGATGTGCTATGATTTGGAATTATGTTCGGAAGAGCACCGTCTAGGAGCAGAAACTTGAAACTGGTGGATATTTCTTTTCTTTTCTTTCAGACATGTCAAGCTTCCATACTCTTCATTTACCCATAAATTATGTAGGTGGATAAAATCCCCATCATTAGAGAATGACCTTGGTGTTAGGACGCATTGATATTATGGGTGATGTTCTTTGAATTTTTGCAAATTTTCGACATTAGTTATGGTTCAGCGCCAGTATCAAGATCATTAGTATTGAGTCAAGTACTTCCGTGCTCACCAGGTACTAATTAAAATGATGTGTCTGACTATTTATGTATATTTCATCCCATGAGACAAGACATACATATAAAATATATATTTCATCTTCAGTTTTTCTTCCTTCTGGATTATTCTGTCTTTATTTTTGCTTTTGGCCTTAGCCATTTAACGCTGGAAAAGAAAAGGCACAATCCTGGAACCCTGCCAGAGAAGAGTCCTGCCTCCTGCTGCTGCTCTGTGCGACCCTTTAAGGAAAACCCCCATCTTGTGAGCAAACCATCTTAAAGCAGCAGTCTCACTGCCCTCCGTTCCCTTCAGGGTTGAGGCCTTCATGCAAACTAAGCACACACTCTGCCGGGCTTCATTCTTGCTTATTGCCTTATGTGAAGAAAGAAAATCGACTGTCTAAACGTCTCTTCTCAAAACAGCAGTAGCTTTGTTTATTCTACAGAGCCTGGATTCTGCAGTGGAGAAGGATGCTTGGTAAATGCACATCCATTTATGCATAAATGCATATTGTGGCTGTGCCCAAGAGATAACGCTTGTGAAAGTCAACTAGAAAATTACTTGCACAGTATCAAGTCTCTGTCAAGTAGCGTGTATACCATTTATCATCATCATCAACATCACCCTCCTCCTCCTCATGGAGACAGGCTTTCTCTATGTAGGCCTGTCTGTCTTGGAACTCGTTCTGTGGACCAGGCTCACCTCGAACTCAGAGATCTGCCTGTCTCTGCCTTCTGAATGCTTGGATTAAAGGTGTGCAGCACCACTGCTTGGCTCATGTTACATGTATTTTGAGGTGTTATTATTTTTTTTTAAGAAATACTTTTAATCTTTTTCTTATGCATGTGGGTATGCACATATGTAAGTGTGTGAGTGTGAACACATGACACAGCATGTGTGGAGGTCAGAGGACAATGTGCAGCAGTTGGTTCTCTTCTACTGTATGGACCCCAGGGACTGAACTCAGGTCACTATTCTTGGTGTGAAGCTCCTTCACCGACCAGACTCGGTTGTCCTAAACTCTGTGATTTCTAAAGCAAATTTATCCTCTCTCTAATTATTTCTCTATCTCTGTCATTGTCATCCATAATTCAGGTGGCTTCTGACTCTGAGGATGCTTGATAAGCAGGAGGGAAAGGGGCGCCCTTTTGAGAGGAGAAATTAATTTTGGAAGGATGCTACTCGTGCATATTCCCTGAAAGGTTAAGTAAATGAGTTCTGTTAGCTCGAGAACTCAGAAGCTCATGGTTAAGTGCTGCCATGCTTCCCTGGCAAATGCTTAACACTAGACAGAGAACCCAAGTCCCCGCAAATGACCAGTCGTAAAGAAAACAGCTAGCCGATGCGGCATGATGCCTTTCATCCCAGCACTTGGAAGGCAAAGACAGATCTCTGTGAGTCTGAGGCCAGCCTGGTTCACATAGTGAGTTCTAGGACAGTAAGGGCTACTCGAACAGTGACGACTACATAGTGAGACCCTGTCTCAACAAAACATAACAAAAAGAAAGAAAGAAAGAAAGAAAGAAAGAAAGAAAGAAAGAAAAGAAAAGAAAAGAAAAAGAAAGAAAAGAAAAGAAAAAGAACATGAATGGCTTGCTAATTATTCTTCCCCAATTAAGACATCATGCTTTGTCTTTTAGATATGTCTTATGATAAAGAAGGAGCTAGGCGTGTTATAGGGAGGACTAATAAGAAAGATTTTTAAACGTTAGTTCATCACTGACCATGGAAGAACAGAACCTCAGGATTTGCATGTCTTCTGCTAGTTTATGGGTTAATATGTTCGTGGACTTTTAACAGCTTTGTTCATTTGCACGCAGCTGGTGGTTTCTTTATTCACGTGTTGTCGTCTTACCTTTCCATAAGGGTCTAGAAGAAAGCAGCGCGCGCTGGAGAAGCTGTCCGAGTTGCTCTTGCTACCTCAGCAGGCACTGCCATCCTTGTGGCTTTCAGGACTGTGAACAAGATTTCCCTGAGACTAACCTGTCCTGAGACCAAAAAGAACAGTCTTTAAGATCCTGACTTTCCTAAACGACAACAATCTGAATTTTCTTTTAAGACAGGATTTCACTGCATACCCCAGGTTAGCTCCAAACTCAGCAGCACACAGCCCATGCTGTCTTTGAACGAGAAATGCTCTCACCTGTGCTTTTCAAGTGCTGAGAATGTGGGCATGTGCCACCATGCGTTTAAACTTCTGCATTCTAGCCACTGTAAAGCCCATCTCATTGATGTCAGGACTACGGAGGTCCTTTCCGTCCTCCTGGCACGAGAACCAAGCAGTCAGATGATGGATGGTGACACTTATTAAAAACTTTAATGTGATTTTCTTTTTTAAAGATTTATTTTATCATTTTAAGTGCATGCATGCACATGCTTGTATGTGTGTAACTATGTGTGTGTGTGTGTTCATGTATGCATGCACACATGCATGTGTACTGAGTACAGATGCTATTAGATTCCTCTGGAGCATAGGCAGGTATGAGTCTCTTGATGTGAGTGTTGGAAATCAAGTGTATGTCCTCTAGAAAAATAGTAAACACTCTTAAAAGCAGATCCTTCCCTTTTTGCCCCTAATATTATTTTCAAAGAAGCTCAATAAGGGCTCAACTCAACTTGTGTTTTTAGAACTTTGATATTGCATACCTGCTAGACAGAGGCATGGGAAGCCAGCTTTCTTCCCTTCCCCCTTTTTTGCTTTTTCTTGATGCTGTAAAACACATCCTGCTGTCTCTCTGGTAGCAGGTGAATTTTATAATAATACTTGTTGACATAAAGCTGCAGCAATTTCTACCAAAGATTGGGTCCAGAGACCGAATCACAAAGACCTTTAAGGATTAAATTCCCATAAGAATTAAAATTATAGCTGTGTCTGAAGACTGAACTGCAAGGTAAGATTGGGTACTGGCTGGTTTTGTGTGTCAACTTGACACAAACTGGTATTATCACAGAGAAAGGAGTCTCCCATGAGGAAATGCCTCCATGAGATCTAGCTGTAAGGCATTTTCTCAATTAGTGATCAAGGGTGGGAGGGCCTGGCCCATTGTGGGTGGTGTCATCCCTGGGCTGGTAGTCCAGGATTCTCTAAGAAAGCAAGCTGAGCAAGCCAGGGGAAGCAAGCCAGTAAGTAACATCCCTCCATGGCCTCTGCATCAGCTCCTGCTTCCTCTCCTGTGTGAGGTGAGTCCCGACCTCTTTTGGTGATAAACAGCAGTGTGGAAGTGTAAACTGAATCAACCTTTTCCTCCCCAACTTGCTTCTTGGTCATGATGTTTTGTGCAGGAATAGAAACCCTGACCAAGACAGATTGGGTACATGTTATTTCCCTGTGAATAAATATTTAACTCCAGCCACAGCATTGGTGATAAACACATTCATGGAAACAACGGAATGAACCACCGACAATTTATTTTGTCAAATGAAGCTCTTGGACATCACTGTAAAGTCACATCATACTGTACTTCTGTGTGGGGATATCAGCCCTACTCGTCTACAAGATAGCAAACGTTTCATGATGAATGAAACTATTCCTGAGCCAGTGTGAACATTAATTTCTTTTCTCTGGCTATGGCAAAATATCTAGTGAAGGAAATTTAAGGAAAGACTCATTTTGGATCTTGGTTTGAGAGTGCATGCTGGGAAAGGAATGGCGTTGAGAGGTGGTCCCTGTATCTGTGTTCAGGAGGGAGAGGGAAGGAGGGAGGAAGGGAGGGAAAGGAAGAGAGAGGGAGGGAGGGACAGAGGGAAGGAGAGAGAGGGAGAGGGAGAGGGAGGGGGAGGGGGAGAGGGGGAGAGAGAGAGAGAGAGAGAGAGAGAGAGAGAGAGAGAGAGAGCACGCTATTGTATAACTTTCTTCTTCTCTGTATGCAGTCCAGAACGAGACCCTCCAGCCAGCAAGCAGTGTGTCCCACATTGAGGGCAGTTCTTCTCAAAGTAGCTGATCTAGAAACTCCCTCTTAAGCACATCTAGAGGTATCTTGCCTAGGTGACTCTAGAGCCTTTCTAGTTAGTTGACTGTCAATATCTCAGGGTATTGTCAGCTTTTGTGAATATCAGGCAGAAAAATGACCGAAAAGATTTTGTCCATGTCAGTGAAGACTCCAGCTATAGAATGTTGCTTCTATTTGGTTACTTTTTGAGATGCGGCATCTATAACAGGGACACTGACAGGAAGTATGTGCTGAAGTGCTTCAGTCACTGTTGCTAGAGCATAAACAGTCTCAAGACATCATAACTCAGGAGCAACAGATACTTTATTGTAATGGTGTGATTTCACACAGGCTGAGAAATCCCAGGTCGTGGCTCAGTTCTGGTCTTTATCTTATTGGCAAAAGTCTTCAGCCAGTGCATGGTGGGAAGGCTGGGAATGGACCCATTTGTGTGCCTGCTGACTTGATGGGGCACCTGGGAGGTCGGATAAGCTGAGAAGTCACTAAGTCACCCCCTGAGCTCTCTAGTATGAGAATCCAGTCAGAGAGGCCTGCTGGATTCTCCCACAACCAGAATCATCAGAAAACCAAGAGAATCTAAGCCATCTTTCTGAGCCAGTGTTGGAAGTCTTACAGTTTCCGCTCATCTATATGTTATGAGCAAATTCTAAGTTCTAGAAAAGGGAATTTGACCTACCTCTGGATAAGAAAGTGAAAAAGGAACTCACTACCATCTAAAGAAAAATCTCCATAAATATGGAAAAGAAATACCAAAGACTCTGAAAGATCGTCACTCTGCAGGTCCGCATGGGGGAGAAAGAGTTGGTAATAAGCTTACTACCCCAAGTTGACTTATAATGGGGGACAGAATGGCAGCTGATTCTGTGCTAAGGCTCTAGTCACTAAATGTGTAGAAAGGAAGAACAGCCCACTCTTTCCTGGAACATATCCTGAACAGGAGACAGCATCGGCCACCTAAGATCCTGAGGCAAGGTATGTAGAGAGTTTTCCGTGATGCCGCTGACATCATTAAATCCCTGTGTGTGACTGAAAGTGATCCAATCAAGAGGCTCGTTCAGTGATGCTTTCATATAAAAGTAGTCTATTCTATGGCATAAACATCTCCAGATATTTGTACAAAGAAGATGAGAATCATGGCCCTTGCGGATAAAGTATTCTAAGGGTTAAATTAATAGCAGAAATGATCTAATCCTCGCTTAAAATATGCTCTGTCATAGAGGGGGAAAAGAAGGAAAATGACGGGTATTCACATGATTGACAGCCTTTCCAAATAGAAGTGTTGCTATAATTAAGCAATAATGTATGAGCGAGTGTGCGTTGTGACAAATTGGAAGCTTGGCTGATTAGATTGAGCATATAAGCTGTCAGTATAATTATCATATTTTAATCATTTTTTTCTCCATTTTTTTTTTACAACAGCATTGTCTTCAGCCTCATTTGGTGCTTATTAGATTGATGTTCTTGGAGGAATCGTACAACGTAAAACATGTCCTCACACAGGGTGAACTTTAGATAAGGTTGCAGCTATGTCTATAAACATTTGTAACAGTCGCTGGTGTGTCTTCTACGCGCTTCTCCTATCTCGTCTCTTGGATTGAAGCAAAGTTTCTCATTCTTGATGAGAATGAGTAAACCTGGGCATGTGCCTCCCACGTGGACTGCTGGTTTTCAATAAAACACATCGAAGGCTTATTAAAAAGATTGTTAGAATGTCATTTATGGGTCTGGTCCTCCTTGGGCACAAATGTTGAGTTTGCTAGCCACACAGGAAGGGAGTTTGGGGGCCGGACCACTTGTGCAACCACAGAGGAGGCAATGCTAAAGAAAGGGTGTGATAATCTTGGGTTCCTGAATTTAAATATACAACCTGTGCATAAATCAGCCATGTGTTTCCAAGAAGAAGGCTGGGCTGGACTTTAAAGAGTCTTGAGTATTAATTTTCATCCCTCTGCCTTAGATCAGAATTCTAGTTGGGATGGCCCCAGCCCTTCATTCCTCAACCAGAAAAGAAAGCCCTCATCAGGTCTTTAGGTCAACATGTTGTCTTCCTGAGACAGAGGAACTAGACTGTTATAAAATATAGACTTTGGAGTGTGGAAGGATACACACACCTAGAAGCTGGAATTGTCTCCATTTCTAACTTATAAACTGCCTCAGTACTGAGACTACAGCTCAGCAGTACAGCACAGAGCTACATCCTGGAGGTCATAAGTTCGATTCCCAGCACTGAAGAAACAAGCCAACCCATCAACTTCAGCGGAGGTGTCAGCTCAACTGGTAGCACATGTTGCATGTTTTGCAAACCCAATGACCTGGTTTCATCCCTTAGAATAGGTATCAAAACAGAGCTGGCATGGTGGACATACCTGTGTACCACAAACCTGGGAAAGCAGATCCTTAGAGCTTACTGGCCAACCTGTCTATCCTACTCGGTCAGTTCTTGGCCAATTAGAGACCCCCACCTCAAAGTGGGGTAATGCTCTGACAAACAATGCCAGAGGTTGACCCCTGGCTTCCATACACAGGTATGTGCATGTTCCTGCACCCCTGCATCTGCCCACGCAAGAACATACACAAACACACCCATATAGTAAATAAATGAACACTGCTGCTTTATGCCCCGGACCACGTGACCCAACCTTACTTGCCCTTAGGGGTTGGGGGTGATATGTCATGAAATCAGTGGCTCAGACTCACTCCTGAGAACGTCGTCGCTGCAAGCTTTTTTATTAATCCTTTCAGACACCCTTTATATCTACCCATCTCCCACTGGTCCCAAGCAAGCGTGTCTTGCAAGTGTCAGTTCCGGACTGGCTGGCATCGTCTGGCTCACCAAGCTTTAGGTTCTCAGGCCGTCTTCAATTAGGCAATCATGCAGAAGTTGATTCCGCAGCTGCGTGGTCCCGATGTTTATGCAGAGGCAGCCATTGCTTTGTCAGTGAGGCCTGCTGTTAATCCTTCAGAGGTTCACACGAAGTCATGTGATTAACCTGCAGGGTGTAGCTCCAGCTGACCACCGGGCTCTAGTCCTCTCTGGGGATCACATGGCATCCCGGTTGTGATACAGGGCCACTCTCGGAGTTATTGTATGTACCTGTAGACTGAGAGTGGTGCCTCTTGCCCACTTAGCTCCTAACTCACTTCCTAAAGTTTGAGTACAGACTCTCTGAGTCACTTTGCACCTCCTCCACGTAGAATGAAATACTGCATTGACCTTTTTAATTCCCTGGACTTTTTACAATCTTAGAGATTCGGCATAACAGCAGGACTTTAATCTTCCTCGTGCATGTAAGAGACAAAATAAGGCCAAGGGAGGAGTGACCTCCTTCAGAGTGTCCTGCCGCCGTAGCTTTGTCAACCTGCCCGCCCCTGCGTACGTTTCATTCAAGGCACAGACAGCTGCTCTGCCCGGGCCACGTTTTTAAACATACCACAGTGTTTATATTCTATACTATGGTTCTCCTCGAAGGATGCAGTATTGATTGATTCCAAATGGCACTTACTTAAAGGTTTCGAAGTCTTTAGTTTTTCCAGTGTGCCTTTGCAGTTTCTGTGATTCCAGCCTTTAGCTCCAGGAGGCATGGAGCCGCAGCAGTCTGTTTACACGAACATCCGAGGCGGGCGCCGGGTTCTTGAAATCTAATGAAGTGGTTAGCCAATTCCTTGCGGCTTTGGCAGAGCCCGATCATTTAGCCAAGTGTCACTGTACGCGTTTTTGAGTTTGAGGTCTCAGATGTTGTGTGGTTTGGTTGATGGATGAGATGGCCTGGAGAAAAGGCAGAAAGGGGGAGAACAAAGAGCAATGTTCCTCACGTGGCCCAGAGTGACAGCGCACATCAGCGGCTCACCTCCCCTGCCCATACCGCATTGTGAGCAGGGAGACTGATGAAGAATCCTATCAGGTCTGAGCTGTTCGGGTGTCATTCTGATCAGTCCTCCCAGGATTCCCCAGAGCATCTGGAGTGGTCCACAGCTAACGCGGGCAGCTCCTGCCCAGGCTCCCGTCCTTTCCAGGTTCTGGGCTGGCGACTGTCACATTTGTGGTGGGATTTTGCACCTCTTAGTTTTCTAGGTGACCACCTTTCACAGTGTCTCAGGCTGGGGAAATGGCTCAGTCCATAAATTCCTTGCCTTATAAACACGATGAGCCTGTTAAAGCCCCGAAACCCACATTACAACAATGTGGCACATGGTGGTAATTCAAGCACCGGGGAAGCAGAGAGCCTGGGTCTCAGTGGCCAGGTAGCACGGCTGTGTCCCAGGCCAAGGAGACAACGCACCGTTTCAGGAATGACATCTGAGGTTATTCTCTGACCTCTACACACATCCACATAAAATAGAATGAATAAATGTTTGAAAAAAAAGGATGCTGGCTAAAGAGGCGGCTCAGGAGGGGAAGTGTAGAAGTTGAAGGACACGAGCTCCATCTCCAGAAACCGTGTGAGGCAGAGTGCAGTAACATCCTGCAGTTCCAGGGTTCTCACCGAGGGGTGCGAGGCCGACAGGGCACTCCCGGAAGCCAGCTAGCCTAGCTTACACAGTGGCAAGAGATCCCCACCTCAGGCCGGTTAAAAGACAAAGAACTACACCCAACATTGTCCTCTGACCTCAGCATGTGTGATGTGGTACAGACACACCATTCCTGCATGTGCACAGACAGACAGACAGCCCCGCGCGCGCGCACACACACACACACACACACACAGAGTGTATCTCACAGTAGCTTGCAAGGCCATAGTTAGCCTCTGAAATTCGACGTACAAAAAATTAAAAGCAGTGTGTAATGAAGAGGTTTTATCATTTATTTGAGTGTTTGAAATTAAAACTATTGATGCATAAAATAGCCTCTATAGAAAAAGACAGACTTTCTGAAAAATCCTTAATTCAATTACATCTACCAGATATAATGTAAGGCCATAGAGTTATCAGATGTATATATATTTTATAAGAATTTGAACTATATAATACCATTCTCAATCTATGACTTAATTTTTTGTTTGTTTTTGTTTTTTGTGTAAGTGGGATTTTTTTTTTGTCAAGGCGGCTCTTTTTTTTTTCAAACTCTATATCTCTTGAAGGAGCAATAAGTACAGAAAAAAAAATGAGCCAGGCAATGGTGGTGCACGCCTTTAATCCCAGCACTTAGGAGGCAAAGGCAGGCGGATTTCTGAGTTCAAGGCCAGCCTGGTCTACAGAGTGAGTTCCAGGACAGCCAGGGCTACACAGAGAAACCCTGTCTAGACACACACAGCCCTCCAAAATGATAAAGATATCATTGTTTGACCTGAGATTGGAAGCCTGAGACTTTATAAATTTCTTCTATTTGATTTATATTAGATGATGCATCTAGACATTATTGGCAAGAACTAACCTTTTAGTTAAAGAAATAGACTTTTTAAAATTAACTCATTAAAAGTTATTAGGACATGAGCAGAGCTTGCAAGTGCACTGATAGTGCTGGAGAGGTGGAGAGGTGGTTCCGTGGAGAGGTGGTTCCGTGGAGAGGTGGTTCCGTGGAGAGGTGGTTCCGTGGAGAGGTGGTTCCGTGGAGAGGTGGTTCCGTGGAGAGGTGGTTCTGTGGAGAGGTGGTTCCGTGGAGAGGTGGTTCTGTGGAGAGGTGGTTCTGTGGTTAAGAGCACTCACCGTTCTTCTAGTAGCCTGGAGTTCAAGTCCCAGCAACCAGCCAGGAGGCTAACAACCACCTCTAACTGGAATTCCAGGTAGAACCAAAGCCCCTGACCTCCACAGGAACCACACTCATGTACACACACACACACACACACACACACACTTAAAACACAGTAAAAACAAATATTTAGAAAACTGCACAAATGCTGTACAATTTTCAGACAATATATTATGGACATTTTGCTTTTTAAAAAAAAAAACAATGTTGGTTTGTTAATACTCTTTAAAAGAATCCTTGTTGTTTATCCTCTATTGGGTATGAGATTCCTACAAATTGTTCCATAGCTTTCACCAAACAAGAAACATATATATGAAAGTATATTTTTTATTTACTTATGTGCATCTATGGGCATGTACAAGTATTTGTGAATGCAAGAGCCAGCTGAGGCCAAAGAGGGCATCAGATCCCCTGGAGCTGGAGGTACAGGCGATTGTGAGCCACTTGACAGGGTGCTGGGACCCAAACACACCGCAGCACACATCCAACCACTGAGCCCTCTCCTGGCCCCATGCACCAACATGCTAGTTCTTCTATATATTTCTTCTATTTCATCAGAAATGTTTTCCATGTAAATCTCTGATTTTATCACAAAATATTTTTAATTCCACCTTCAATTAATTTAGAAAGTTTTTGAAAGATTTATTTATTTATTTATTTATTTATTTATTTATTATATGTAAGTACACTGTAGCCGTCTTCAGACACTCCAGAAGAGGGCACCAGATCTCCTTACAGATGGTTGTGAGCCACCATGTAGTTGCTGGGATTTGAATTCAGGTCCTTCAGAAGAGCACTCAGTGCTCTTAACCGCTGAGCCATCTCTCCAGCCTAGAAAGGTTTTTTATGTCTACCAATTTATATGTATAATTTTTCATGAAATAGTCAATTTTAACATGATTTTCTATATATTTCTTGAATTTTATCAGAAATATTTTCCATGTAAATCTGCAATTTTACCTGAAAATGTTTATAATTCCACATTCAATCAACTTAGAATTATTTTTATACCTACCATTTTATCTGTAGAATTTTCCATAAGCTTCAATTTTAAGATATTTTTCAATATATTTCTTCAATTTATTAGAAATATTTTCCATGTAAATCTTCAACTTTATCAGAAAATGTTTATAATTCCACTTTCAATCAACTTAGGAATACTTTCATGCCTACCATTATTATATCTATATAAAAATTTCCATGATAATCTTCAATTTTAACATGTTTCTCTACATTTTTCTACAAGATACTTGAGGAAGGAAATTTCTATATCTTATCAGAAATATTTTCCATGTAAATCTTCAATTCTATCATAAAATATTTCTACTTCCTTTTTCAATCAATTTAGCAATGTTTTTATGTCTACCATTTTCTAATGTGTTTTCTATATATCTCTTCTATTTTATCAGAAATATTTTCCATGTAAATCTTCAATTTTATCATTAAATGTTTTTACTTCTTTTTTTCAATAAAATAATATGCTTTTCAAAAAAAACTCTGGTTGTAGACGTAGTTGATTGTCTAAAGAATATGCTTTCTTCTACTGAATTTTTTAGAAAAACAGTCATCAGTTCCCTTTGTCACCAGTAGTGGGTAACCTTTTTCCTTAGAATACTTCTGATTCCACCTCAAGCGTGCTTCTATTCTTCATAGTGATTGGCTTATCAGGTGTCATGTGATCCATTTTTGACCAATGAAATGTAAAGAGATGTGTGTGGTTTTGCTTATGGCTGTGTTTTAAGCCGGAGGATCGTTTCTCGCCACTTACCAGGTGTTGAATAATGGATTCTAAACGAAATAACATGAAATGCTAAAGGATTCCTCGTTCTAAATGAGAATAGTTCTTCCTGGAGATTGTTGGGTTTGGATGGAGGCGATGTCAGGTGTGGTTGAAGACTTTTCGCCGTTGGTGTATGTGTGAAGCCTGTCTCCAAAGGAGCAGATCCAGAAGTCTGGAAGCGGCAGAGTCCTCGCTTACAGACCCTGGTCTTCTGGGCTCCCTGAGATGTTTTCATTGGTTAAGCCATTTTGATTTCAGGGCTTCTGTCACTTTTAGCTAAAGTGAACTTCATTGATACATACTGCTGAATATCAAGACTTTCACATTTCTAACAATCTAATAACATCCAACTTAACACATAAATAAGCCAAACACGATGCCCTGGTTCCGATAGACTCCCATCTTGCCTTGTGACTCTGTTGAATCAAGATTCACTACATTGATACATGCATCTGGGATTACAAATGTGATGTGTTTGGTTTTCCATTCTTTCTTTTAGTTTTTTGTTTAAAGCGTTTGTTTTTGTTTTTATTTTTAATTACATGTGTCAGTGTGTGGGGTCAGTGCATGTGAGTTCAGGTGCTTCAGAGGCCAGAAGAGGGCGTCAGAGTCCCTGGAGCTGGAATTGCAGGTACCAGAAGTGACTGCTGGGAGCTCACCTGTCATCCTCTGCAAGAATAGTGAGTTTCTGCCCAAAGCCCTCTCTCCAGCCCCACAAACACAACTCCAGGGTTTATTTCTCTTCTTTTCTTGCTCAATAGCTGAGGGTGACCTTGAACTTTTGATGTTCCTGCCTCCAACTTCCAAGTGCTAGGATTATAAGGCACATACCAACATACTAGGGTTATGCAGTTCTGGGGTTCAAACAAGCTAAGCCCTCTGAAGGGTTTTAAAGCAGTGTCCATTTCTGAGTATAGGATGAGGAAACAGACCAGAGAAGGAGGTCACATGGTACATCACCACAGAGTCCACAGGGCTTGGACTTGCCCCTATTCTGGACCAGCCCTCACTGTGATTCCTTTTGATCTTGTATTTCCTATTCCAGCACCGTACTTAACATGTGTTCCGAACATAATGTGTTTAATTATCATCTCTCCCGTTTGAGTGTGTGGACATGAAAGCTGGGGTTGTTTCTGTCTAGAGCACTTAGCAGAACAAATGGGCAACACCAGCAAGTGTTGTCTTAGAGAGGAAAAATAATTGTGGTGTACAAACATGTTGGAGGAGTAATTAGGGAGGAATTGTCTTGTTTTTGAGTTCATAGAGTAAAACTAAGATTTGTGGTTGAATCAACAAGTCATACTTTATCACTACAAAAAAAAAAAAGCCAATTTAGATCCCTTCTTGCCAACCCTGACTCATGCCCCTCCATGTGTGGCAGGTCTCCTGGGGGGTGTGGGAGCCTCCATGTGTGGAGGGTCTGTGGGTCTTTCCCAAGGATGTCACTCTGCAGACCCTGTTGCAAATGGACAGTAAGGCTAAAGGGACTCTTTGTTCCCTCGGTTACTAGGAAGCTAATCCCTGACAGATTCTGGTTCTAATTAGGGTAGGTAAGAGAAAATAAGATGGGAAAAGTTCCTCTTCATGGTGGCCACTGGGGATAACAACTACAAGCAAACACAATGGTCTTCTTCCTCCTTCTGAGGATTCTACTGAAAGAAGCAGCTCTCAAGCAGATAAAGAACAAGCAAAGCAATTTCAGTAGCAGTGAGTATTAGGAAGAACAGGTTACTGTGCAGGGAATGGGCAGCCTTGGGTCCAAATGAGGTTAGATGAGTAGGTGGATGACAGTGAACACTTATATCTTTGCGGCATTAAATACTCTGGAAATATTTACTACTGGCAGTCGAAAAGTTAACACCGTCTCTGAAAGTCCTGGTTCTGTGCATCGCACAGATGTCAGGGAGGGAAGACACACATGCTGATGGGAGGAGTTACAGCCATTTTGGGGAAGACAACCATGTAATTAGCAAATAGTGATATAGAAAACGAGAGGCTAGAGGTAAATATTATAGAACATAACAGGAGGGGAGAATAACGTGGTTAGGGGCGAGCAGGGAGGATGGGATTGAGAGGATTGTAACAGTGCGTCACTTTACAGTGACATCATCAGAAAAGCAAATGTTCAAGATTATTGTTGCCACGGTAATGGGGTGCCTGTTATAGGCCTCATATTTGATCTGTTACAAATTTCTGACATGCTTCTCTATGTACAATGTATCATTGCAAGCTCAGGGCCCATTAACATGAGCACATGGCTCAGCAGCAGATGGCCTCTCTCTGTACAGACATTACCCATGCAGATATTAGCTGCTCAGACCTCACCCATTCCATGTAACTACGCTCAGAGCATGGAACCCTAGGGTTACTTAATTGTAAAGGTTTGTATTATGTGACTTTCTCTCTCTCTCTCTCTCTCTCTCTCTCTTGCCAACCATCACACATAATTCTCAAAATTGCATGTTAGGGCACACTTTGCAATAAAATAATTATTTTTACAAACACATTGCAATCCTTTTCCTCCTCCTCCTCCTCTTCCTCCTCCTTCTTTTCTCCCCCCCCCCTCTCATTCTTGAAAGAGTCAAAGTGTATGCTGCCCACTTCCTAGGCTGGAGATCAAATCCACAGTCACAGGACTGTGCTCTGCTGCTGAGCTATATATATAGTCTCAGCACGTGCCTTCTTTTGGGAAGGAGTGACTGATATTGGAGGAGAGAAAATAGGAAGCTTTTTACTTTTATCATCTACTTGTTTCTTAAAAAATAGAGAGATTGATGTGAAGCTGTGCAGCAGACACAGTAAAAGCAAGCGAAAACGGTTTTCCCCCTTTCCTTGGACATTGTAAATAGCAGAAGGTTCCCATCAGGGTGAGCCAGGATGTTTTACAAGCCCAGCGTAGGAGCACCGCCTACAGAGTCCTTATATGCCAGAGTCAAAATATGCTCATTTTATGAGATCAAAACCAGACAAGTTATTTGAGGAAAATCAACACCTACATAAAGAGACACAGATGCTAAGCGCCCCTAAACTGCATTGACACTGGCTTGTCTTACTAAGCCATAAATCTTTGCCAAGGAATGATTATCTCCAAAGCAACTGGAATTTTGAAACAAAGAGCAAGTGCATAAAAGTTTATTTAGAAAAACAAAATGTTGCTAAGGAAGGAAAAATCTATTATTATTATTATTGCCATTTCTGAAATAATCTGACTCTTAGAACATAGCACAAAAAGCTCCCTTCAGCCTGTGGGAATTTCAACTTGTCACGAACAAATTATCAGATGCCATTCTGTGTGAGGACAGCCCTTACCCTCAACCAGGAGCCCAGGGCATTTAGAAAGTCCTTCTGAAAGTACACACTATACATTCACAGAGCATTAGGGACCTGGCTCCAACACTGTATGAATAGTATAAATGAGAACCCTGGCATGGTCTCTGCCCTACAGCACAGCCCATCTCCTGGTTCAGTCGAAAGCGCTTAGAAAACAAGGGAAACCAGATGTTGATATATTGCACATCTGGCACCGCAGAAGGAGTTTTGGGATGCAGGAGACAGGAGCCATTACTTTTTCCATCAGTGCTATCTTCTTCGGGGTTCCATGCTGGACAGTGGATGAGGATCTCATAAATCTCCAAACAGAAACAAACTCAGTGCCAGGGTTCTGCCTGTATCAATGAACAAGACGGGAATTCAAAGCAATTGACAGGATGCATTTCAAAAATTGTCAACAATTTTCACACTGTTTGGTCAAATCTTATAAGGAACATAAATTATGCAACAGCCTTCCCCTCTGGCTACTCCACTGACAGGGAAAATGTCGAAGGCGACGTGAGATTTTGCAGACATCCTTAGTTTTATATTTTAAAATTTAGGAGCTAAATTAAACACCAAAGAGTTCTTATTATTCTTGTATAACGGTATTTTAAAGAATTATTTAAGAAGCATGATAAAATAAGATGAGCGGTCTGAGGAAAGCATTATCTTAACAAAACAATGTTGCTAAGTTTTAAAGGATCATGACTAGAACCAACCACTCTGTCTTAGACAGCCTAATTTCAGCTAATACAGACAAACTCCTTTGCAGTGTGCCATCAGTCAGTTTGCAGTAAATAATGTGAAACTATTTCAGATCATTTTAATAAAAATAGTATTCAAGGCTGAGAGGTAATTTTTATTGTTAGTTTTGTTCTATACACTATTTTTAGTATGTATAAGGAACCAGGATTGTTTTCAAGGCTTGAAGTATTTCTCTTATCTTTATTTTTTGTTTTTGTCAAAAACTATTTTAAATCTCTTGGTAGATTTTTTTATTTTTAAAATGTGTTTATTGGGAAGACTTGAGGAAGGTTGATTTTAGCTTCCAAGAGTGTAATATAAAATTCATTCCAGGTGGGTTAATTTTGTCAGCATGAAACTATTTCTAATTGCATACCATTATCATTTAAAATATTTCGTCTAATTTTGAATCTCTTAAAAAATATCGTGAATATAAACAATTTTTTAGGAAAAATTACCACAAAAGCTTCCTCAAAGTAAAATCGCTAGGAAGAGATGAGTGTGACCAGAAAACTTTCTGTAGCATGGCAAAGACAAGAGAGGCAGACAGGCAGACAGACAGACAGACAGAATGTCCGGGGAGCTTTAATCTGACCTTTTATTTTAGGAAGGCACCTGGAAAGCCCACTCTTTTGGGCCACTTCTCTTCTTGGCCACCAGATGGCAGACTTTCATTGTTAATTTGAATTTCTTCCTGCCCCAGCAGATATCTTTATCATTTTATTTGTAAATTTTCACTATTCTGGAAATATTTCTCCTCAGTTCCGGCCCACAACTTGAGAACTTTGACTCTGAATATAAAAATAAAGCCATTCATTTGAGCTGTTTTACGCACACAGGTGCAGCTTCTGTTGCTGCATTTTGGTTTCAATTTATTCTTCTTGAGTTTTATATTTAAGATTTCTTTACATTTATGATGTACGCCAGTAACTGTTTCCTTTTAAAAAATTGGCATGCATTTATGTCCCAAAATATGACTGTATTTTAAGAAAAATATAGGAAACATGGGTCATTTATTCTAAGAACATTAAATACAGTTTTTTTTCATTCTTACAAAATGAAAACCAGGTGGGCAAGTATTGTGTTTTTGATATAAAACTCGCCACACAGATGTTATTTCCCCATTAACATCTACAACAGTTATACATTTTCTAGTGTTCTCATTTGATAAATAAGCATCATTTAATTTAGTCTTTAATGCAATTTTATTTGGGAAAAAGTAAACATCAGATCATTTTGTTGCTTTGTATATGCTATGATCCAAATGCACACATGTTATTAAAATATAAATTCATCCTTTCTTTGAATTACGTATAAGGTGTGGTGAATGGTGAATTAGTATGTCTCTCTTACATGTCTTTAAAGAATTATGACTTTTGCTTCTCTGTTCAACTCCTGAAATGCATTGATAAAAACACAGCCTAAGACATGGCTTCTTACAAAGACCAGAGGCAGTCTGGTGGCACAGCGTTTGTGTGCATTAAGATTTTCATACTTTCTTACTTAATAGTCTGACTCTGTGTGAAAGTTCAACAATGTCCTAAAGGACATCACTGGAGCAAGACAAACCCAGCAAAGGCTATTTTCTGTTTGAATCGCTCAAAAGGTAATTTTAAAAAAGATGAAGCCTTTGCCACATGAATTTAGTATGTTCATAAGGGTAAATGTGAAGTTACCGACCAGTCACACTGAGTTAAAAAGGAAGGAGCCTGAAGAAGACAGGACTCTGCTCTGCGGGGAACCCTCATTTAGGCCTGCCTCCCCACCCCATGGAAGCCCACCGTCTCTGGCTGTGAATGAACAGAATTGTGATTGCTTCCCATCTGCAGTTCTAAAACCTTATTTCTTGTTATTCTTCCAAATTGAAAACTGTCAAATTCTGGACTCGCTAAGTCTATCTTTGTTGGTCATGATTCCCTTTGGGAAGCTATTTGGCTATTATTCGTTTTAGAATTTTATAGAACAACAATGCAAACAAAGACTATGTTATCTCATACACATTCGTCCCACACAACTTTCCGACTGTGCTCTGGGGTTCTTTCTGATGGATGTATTTGTGGCCGGCTTTTCTTTGATAGCTACAAAGTGTCTTTGTTTTAAAATTAAGCTATATCCCATGTGACCTCTTAAAGAATCTGTATGTATGTCTTAGTAAGCAAATAAAACTGAACCTTCCCTTGCTAGAAGAGACTCCGTCCTCACTACAGGAACCATCCAAAAACTAGAATGCTTGTCAAAGGTACCTTTTGTAATTCTGAGGTCCGTTTGATTTCCTGTGATATTCAGGGGCTTTGCTGGTTACAATGATCAGTCCATGCCCTGTTTATGATACACTGGTAGTGTTAGAGTTACAGAAAGGCAAGTTACTGCTACAAAGTAGACTTACGGGGGGGAGGGGCACCCCACTTCAGATTTTTCAAACCCTTGAAAGATCTAGGACATATAATGAATAAGAATCCTGTTACTTTTCCAAAGAGACTTGAAGGGCTGCCCTGAAAATATGAAATCATAAAATGCATCCCATTTTGAGCAATATTTGCACAGCTACGAATAAAATCATCCCCAATCTATTATGTCCTGTAACCACTTTCCACCTATTTTCCACAGCAGTAAAAACAAGGTTGAGCTGTAAGCTTTGATGTTTGCAGATCCCACCACGAAGCCTTCCAAGGTGTGGCACACAGCACGCTTGCTGTGTACCGTGGCACTGTTGCCTTTAAGGTACATGCAACACAAAATGCTACTAAAAAAAAATCCATATGCTATTCTGAAATGGAAGACCACATTACCGGGTGGAAGATACTCTGAGTTTTTGGAGCATTAGATACAATGTAAGTGAATCCTAAAGAGAGTTTTTTGTTGTTTGTTTGTTTTTTTCCTGTCCTAGTATTTTGGAAGATGGAAAATGCTTTTTCTTTTTTTCAGGGGGAAGTAGAACATTTACCTTACGAATCACTCAACAGCTATTTAAAAAGAAAGCTGCACCTCACCTCTTCTGCCTATGTTCTTTTTACAATTGTTGCAAAGATTTTACTTTTTAAAGCAAGACTTGGTTATGAACTTGATCATTTTGTCCATGGCAGAAAAAGACACTTTCTGAAGGAAAAAAAAAAAAAGATACTCTGTCGTGAGGCATTTTTGAATGCCTTTGAAAGAGGCATGGAATGAATGCAGGAAACTTTAGCTGTACCCACTGAAGGCGAGAACCCACTGAAGGCTCCTGCGTACGAAACATAACTCATTAGGCTAATATGTCATTCCTGACTTCCCAGGGCTCAGCTCCGGGAGGCGGTTTCTCTGGAGGGAAGAAGAAACTTTGAGCTCTCCTGTCAGCTTGATCTGGCCGATGGGAGTCTTGAGCTCCCATCCTAATATCTCCAAGTGCTGGGAAATCTAATTCATTAACTTTTCCAAATGGTTTTAAAAGTTTTTTTCATCAGGGACCGTTCCGACCTTCTTTATCCATCTGAGTCTACAGATCAGAAATACAGATGATGGTAACTGAGAGTCATCAGTCAGTAGCCCCTAAGTCTGCCCTGTACGACTGTATGCTGTACAGGCAAATTATATTTGTACAAAAATACCCCCATATTTTAAATGAAATGCTAGGCAGCTATGAAGACAAGTATTTTTAGATCATAATAACATGACCTAAATGTTTATATTCTAAAAGTGAAACAAAAGAATATTTTGAAATGTGCTCATTGTAGAATATATTTTAAGTCACCCTCAGAAACTGGACCTATTTTTTCCTTTCATTTTCATGCTTAACTGAAATACTAAAAGCTAGTATTTCATTTCACCAAAATCCTGTGAAATGAGCACACTGAAGTGTAGGATGTTTGGTTTCCTCAATATGCTTCAAAACTATGGGATAAATCTTTTTTAAAAATGTATTTGTTTGGACAAAAATGAACAAAATTTACACGTGTTTTTCTACTGAATAGATTCATTAAGATTTAGAATATTGATGTTGAACATATCATAAACAGCCTAAAGGACAGTGGTTATTAACCAAAACTGATTTTTAAATGATAATTTCATTTATGATAAGTATTCATAGCCATTTGTTACAATGGAATTGTTTTATGAGTCAGTATAAAATATTGTGTTCATAAAAACAAAGTGTCTTTTATGGCACAAATTTAGAATGCACTGGAGTTTTCAGTATACAGTTTAGACATCTGTTAAACCTTGAGACGAATGAAGAGTTAATTTTAAGGTTATCTACGCTTGTGCATGCTGACACTGAATTCTGTAGACTTAGAGTTTATATTTTCTTATGTGTTCACATAGCTGTATTATATCTGCCAAAGGGGAGAGATACACACATTAAAAATATTTCAAATATTTAAAAAAACCCAAATTATTGCTCTTTTTTTTCTTAGTCAAATGTGACTTCATTAAGATGAGACAAATTAGTAAATCTCTGTGGTTGACAGCTTTAAAAGGAAAAATTAACTCTAAAATCAATTTTGGATGACAGCATTGGTGAAGATCACCATAAAAATCTGTCAGACACTTAAAATCTGAACGATACCAGGAGATGATACGATAAGATCAGTTTCTTAGAAATCGTTCCTTTTCTATTAGCTCTGTCTGTACCTTTTGACACTTAGAGGTTAGACCTAATAAACTTCACTGCTTTACATGCTTTCTGAAATTATAAATCTGAAATTATTATTTGTTTAAGGACAAAGGTCCTTAAACAAACAGAATAATTTTCCAACCAAACAGACATCTCAAGCCACACCTATGCATAGGCTATCTTTAGGGGGCATGCAAGCACAAGTCACAGCTACATCTTGCAAGTTTTGCATGACAATAAGCTTACCATTGAGTAATGAAAAATATATCTTTCATTACACGGGCTTATTTTCATTTGATGCTTGACAGAAGGCGTCTGCACACACATACATGTTGGACTCGTAGGAAATTTTTTTTTCTCTTGCCAGGAATTACCAAGGTCCTGAGCTCTAGACTCCCATTATTCCTGTATGTGAATCATTAATAAAGGTGTAGGGCAGTGATTTCACCAAGTAGTACCTGGGATAAATATGTACTCTCCCAGTTCTGGGTTGGCTTCTTCCTGACCAAAGAATAAACATGGTTAAGTTACCAAACCTGGCCCAGAAACATTTTTATAGTCAGTTTATAAGAATATTAATTTATTTAGGGGTGTTAACTATGACTCTGTGACATTTATTCCTTAAGACATCTACCACCTCTCTCTCTCTCTTTCTCTCTCTCCATAGACACACACACACACACACACACACACAGAGAGAGAGAGAGAGAGAGAGAGAGAGAGAGAGAGAGAGAGAGATCAGACACTGAACCCTTTGAAGGACAACTTCAAAATCACCTTCTGCACCTGCAAACAATCACTTTAAAACAGGGTGCTTTTTGGTGACTACACTGTGTGTTAAAAATGGTTTCTTTGCACTCTGTCAACAAAATATTGTTTCAATGCACTCTAAGCATGCTTTGGGACTTGTATTTTCTTCCTCACTTCTACCACATTTTGATAACTTTCAAGTCCAATACGGTTCATTTTAATGCCCGACTCTTGAACAGTCTTAAAGAAAAATAATACATAGAGAGTCACCCCTAAAGATGGTTTAAATTTTTTCTCATTTGCATAGCAAGATTTAATTTCCATCCCTTAAATATGACGAATTGCTGAGATTTTCTTCAGTTAATGCCTTTAACAGCTCCCAATAAACTTCATTAATCAGGCAAGCTCAGGCCCAATGTGCAGCCTGGAAACAGCTAATTTGCTTGATGAGACCCCGACTTTAGTGAATAAACAGGTGTATAATCTAAGGGCTTTATGGCCTTAATTACAGTCTAATCAGTTCAGCGGTTGGCGGGCAAAAAAAGAAAGAAACGGAATGGGGGAGTCTCTTTTCTAGAAGGCAGCAGCCGCACCCTTCGTTACACTTGGGCTACTGCCCTCCATGCCTCTCCCCGTGTTTCCTGCCTTCCATTATCTGTCCTGGTCCCTGCTGCAGCGGCTTCCCGGCTTCCCTTGCTCTCCCCCAAAGCCGGGCTGGTTTTCTGTCTCTGGCAGAGCACCTTCTCGATGCTGATGTTTTCCGGGGCTGCAGGGTCACTTTGCTCCCGGCCTCCTCCTCGACTGCTCGCCGCTCCCCGCCCCCACCTCCCCTCCCCGGCTGAGCACCCTCCCTGTCACCCGTGGGCCGCCTACAAAATCACTTCAAGGGCACTGGAACTTAGAAGGACGAGACAACGCTTGGGCATATGGTCCAATCCCCAGATGTTGCCGTTCTTCTTCCCAGGCCCACCTCCCCCTTGCCTGCCGCCGGTGCAGCCTCACGCCCCCACGGCCAAGTTCACCGCCTGGGGAGAAGTGACTTCATTCTGGTTAAGTCTTTTGTTTTTCTGGCCTTCCTTCCTAGCTGATTAGCACTGCAAAGTAAAGATTTTCCTGAGCTGAGTGATTGGTGTTTTAATTCTGCAAGAAAGGGTCCTCTTGTCCGTGAACAGGATGTGGGGTGCAGAGGAGGGACACGGAAAGATGAGGTGCTAAGCCCGGTCAGGACGCATCTGAGTGACCCGGGCACTGCCCGGGCTCCCGCTCACCCGGGTGCGTCTTTGCACCTCTGGTCCCTGCCGGCCAGTGTTCTTCGACTTTGGGCTGGCAGGAACTTCGCGCCTTGGGTGGAAGTGGCAGTCCTGTGATGCGCGCTCTAGGTCGTCCAGCGAAAAGAGCTGGGCAGGCAGCGACCCTGGGCAGGCAGCGACCTAGTGCACCCAGGACCCGGCAGAAGCATCTAGGCTCCTGTCAACCGGGCTCCACTGGGCTCCCCCCATTTCTGCCACCCGACACCCACCCCAAACCCCTTGTGGTCAGCGGGTAGCCCCTTGGTGAGCCAAGATGCTTTTGGAGGAGAGTCACGCACATGCGGGCACCGCAGCTCTGAGCTGAAGAACTGTTGCCTAAGCACAAACTGGCCGGCAGCTGGCTAGTCCACTGCCAAGCCGCCAGCCTCTTGGCCATGATGGATCCGTGAGCGCCCAGAGCCAGCGCCCCCTCCCACTTCTTCATCAGCTGCCTTGATCTCTGCAGAACCACCCAACTTTGTTGGAGATCAGTCAACAAAGGCGTGGGGAGCGTGGGTCTTCCGCAGGCAAACAATGAAAAAACCGAGAAGCCTGTTTGTACACATTACCCCGAACCTGCCTAAGAACAAGCCAACGCGCACAGCAAGCGGCAGGACTCATCTTCCTCTCTGTTTTTATTTGTTTACATTGAAGGATGGTAAAAAGAAATAATACTGCCCAGGAAGAATAAAAAGGCAGCCGCAGTCTCTCCCACTCGTTCTCTTTCCCTGAGCATGTCTGAATGTCCTCGGTAAAGCCGCGGACAATTCAAAGAAAAAAAATGCAAATCCTAACCCAAGAAAGTAAGATTCAGATAATTTGTTATTGTGCTCCCCACCCCCCCCATCTCGGTGATGATCCACTGTGTTTCCTATTTTATTTTGATTTGATCCCAAATGTTCAAACCACTAATATTAGTATTTTTTTTTTAAAAATTAGTCATCTTTGAAACCTAATCTCAAAATATATAAACCTCATACACAATAAAATCCGCTGATTTTTTTTTACTCTTTTGCAATAGAAAGCAGAGTTCTATGCCAAATGACCAAATTAGAGAAAATATTGATTGCTGTCGAAAAGACACGTCACACTGTATTTTCGCCATAAATATTTCAGTGAATGGTTGAATTAGCAGAAAATTATTTAAACTGTCCATGTTACAATTGCAACTTCTTCAAAAGCAGATCGTGGCAATAAGTTAAACCATTTAATCATCCAGTCTGTCATATTAAATCAAAGGTTTGGGGAAGGACCAACAGGAATTAAAAATATATGTATATGGATTTTCTTTTCTTTCTTAAATTTAGATTTCATAGTCTTCTTGGACAAAAGCTGGCCCTCGACCTTTTGTTCTCTTTTTCTTTCATGAGATCATGAAAGAACGGATGTATTGTGGCTGGGTGAGTGAGACATGGCCCGAGGAACGGCCATGCCAGCATCTTCCACTTATCTAAACTAAATTACAGCTTTAATAATACCCCGTCTTGCTGCGTGGATGCTCTCGCACACCCGAGTGGCCAGGGCATCTTACTGCCTAATTTCTCTTTTGTATTATGTCTTGGTAATGAAAATACATTATTATTTCTCTTTTAAAATCCCTCTTTGCCCCCTCCCGTGTCCAAGTTCTGAAAATTCTCAAACCAGCCCAGAGAAATACAAATGCACAAAGCGACAGGCGAAGCAGGCCCTGTGTTCAGCACTCAATCATTTCCTGTCACAGGTGCAGCCACTATGCATTATCCCGCCATGATTGATAGAGTGGGTTGTGGAGACTGGGGGCGCCAGCCGGGGAGGCTCAGATGGGGTCCTGTCATTTGGGTTCCATTTCGTGCTACCTGTAGGGAAAAGCAAATTCTTTGTGGGGATTGGCTGTTTAGTGAGTTTTAAGTTTTACTTCCTTGCCTATAATAGAAAGGTCATATTCCCTAAAATCGAGGTATAGCTTTAAGGTTGGTCTTAGAATAAACTTCGTGCTGGGGGGAAACAAAAAGGGGTAATCATAACACAATAGACCTGTTCCACATAGCTTGGCGTGTCACAGAACATACCTACAGCCATGTGTCTTATTACTGTGTTAGTAATTACTGTTTTTTTGTTAAATCCTAGTGTATAAACAGAAAAATAAACAAATGCCTTATATTCCCAAATGGTCACTTGAACTTGATAGCTGTATCAGAAGACTAAACAGAGGAGTTAATGTTGTTATGAATTAAGTCACTAGAAGATGAATTATGGTATTATATTCCATTCAGTAATAAACAGAATCTTTGACGAACATCCGGTTTCAGGCTTGCATAAAAATGCAAGACAAAAGCAGAATCTTTATCATCTTATGTGTGGCTATCCCTCCCTCTAGCTGGGGTGAGGGTTTTTCTGTGTTTTCTTTTGCTGTGATCAGCCAAGATCTTAACTTAATTAATGTAAGATCAAGGCTGACAACCATCACACTCCTGTTATGCAAAACTGTAAAGTCCTCCAGGTCCTTCATTTCTTTTTGAAATGGCTAAAGGCAAAATGATTTGCATAAGGAGATCTCAGATTTTAAAATGTAAAACTTCTTTCAATGGGATTATTAAGTGGCTTTTCGCGATGCCCACAGATGTTCAGGCACCCACTGCAATGCTTTACTATTGTTCTTGTGGGCTTTTTATATACACAGTCTAATCGATTGTTTAAAACGATAGAACTGGGGAATTAAATTACTTTTTAAATGTTCCACTTTTGACTGCAGAACGTTCTTCTATATCAATATATCTCATTTTGTAACTGCAGCTAACAACATTGTTTGGCTGAAAATTTTTGCTAACAAATTGTGATCCCAAAATGTTCATTTTTTAAAAGCTGACAAATTATATCCAAATAAAAGCAGGGTCAAGCACTGTAGCTCATAAATCTCCCACTAGAAAAGGAACCACATTTAGAAAGATTTTTTTCTTTTACATAGTTTCCCTATGATTGAGACAATCTGGCAAGCTCAACAGTTAAAAAAAAAATCCAATGGCTCAAATCATCCTTCATTTGGGATAAAGGTTTACATAAGAAACATTTATAAAGATGCACTAAATATATACTAATGGTAATTATATAGAAAATGTCTCCTTTTAAAAACAAGATTAAAATGAGAAAGAATTACAGATGTTTCTCAGTCAGCCCTCAGTTTTATCTTAGGAAGTTCTTGGAGATTGCTGCACACGGAAGCAAGCAAGTAAGCATCTACACCAGTGCAGCTGTGGACCTGCTGTGTGCAAGCTCAAACACTGTCCAGCACTGCATTTTTAAGCATTGATGCAATAGCTTTATTCTCATAGTTTTTTTAAAAAAGCAAGACTTTAAATATTCAGATGGTTCTGGATTATTTTAGCTGTTAGGAGAATGATGTGTCACAAAGATACAGTGTTAAATACACCACTTTATTGCTATTAGAGTTCAGCAGTCCTGGATTCCATAGTTAACTCTGTCTGGTTTGTTTTCTGTTAACCATCAAGCAAGAACAGTAGTTGTGAAATGTTCACGATACAGAACATTCCTCCAGCATTTGATTTATCATCAGATGAAAATAGCCTTCAGAACAACCGAGCCACCACGGTGTTTGTGACTGAAGGAGAATCTGTGTGCCTACAGTGCAGGACTTGCTGTTTTCTTGAAAGCCAGTGCAGTTCTGGTTTATACTGAATCACACACACAGCTCTAAAATAACCCAAACCCATTGCCAGTTAAGTGAAAAGGAAACTTTCTGAGAAGTCAAAAGAAAATTTGATTGGCACTAGGTGTAAACACGTGCCTGTCTGCTCCGTGCTAGGTAGTTTCAATTTTATCTAAATATTGATGTAGGTTGTAGCAGCTCAGTGGAAGAGTGCTTGCCCAGCACGCTCAACAACCTGGATTCAGACCCTTAACACCATCATAAATAAATATTGATGCAGGATTCAAAATTGACTGAGAGGGCAAATAAGATATCATACAGGAGCTAGCTAATCTCTTTGGCATGTATTTCCCCAATGCTAAGAGTAGACCAGAAGCTGCCAGTGTGACTGCTAGGTGCTGGAGCAGATTTCCTGTCTCTGCAGCTTCTGGCCACAAGTACCAAAAGTGGACAGAGCTGATTTTTCAATAATTGGTGATATTGCTTATTCAATAAAAGCATCCATCCCGTTCTGTTTTCCAAATGAAAGTGTGCATGCTCATATTGACATTTTCACACAAGAACAGTGTCATGATACGAGAGGGGGAGGAAAGAAAGAGAAGTGGCGTAAGGGAGTTTAAAAGGCTGAGATTTAAAGTATGCTCTCAACCAAGGCGAGTAATGCCATCTCCCTTGCTGGGTTATGCTTTCTGGAGGGTCGCAGACACTAACTGTGGGATCCAGCATTCTCGGGTTCAAAGCAGCATGAGACCTATCCACTGCTTCTCCCAGTGACTCCAGGGAGACAATGGGACAGGTTCTTAAGGAGATGATAGCCTCATCAAGCTCTCCTCTGGAAAACAGGAGTCTCTCCTTCCACAGTCTCTCTTTCCTTCAGGTAGATCTCAGGAGAGTTGATTCTTTAATAATATTTGAGACTCTCATACACGCACATGGACACGTCCAGCATTCCTTTCTTTCTCTCCTGATTCTCCTCACATCCACGGACACCCCTTCCATCCTCATGTCTCCACTTTTTTTTTTTTTTAAATAACCGACTCAGTCCAGTTTTTGCTCCTCATGTAGCCATCCACTGAGCTCAGCAGACTGCCATGGGGCCTCACTCCTAAAGAAAATTCTCTCTCCTCTGGAAGCTATTACCTGTCAGTAACTCCTCAGCTAGGGGTGGAGGCTCGGAATCCCTCGCCCTCTGAGAATGCTGACAGTGGTCTTCGGCATGCTTTTGTGCCGGAGTTCTCAGGTGCTTTGTCCTGTCGTGTTTTGGTCCAGTCATCCATAAACTGGCTCTGGCAATCTTTCTTCTTCTTCCCCTCAGGGCTCTGTGGGCCTTGAGGGAAGGGAGTGTGACATAGGGGGCCTGTTTGTAACTGGGGATGGGTTTTTCTATTTGTTTGTTTAGCGTCTTACAACCTTAGTGCTTTCTTAAGAATTCCATACACATATACGATGATATATCTACTCCCTATTTTTCTCCTCCAACTTGTCTGGGTCTCCCTGCTCCTTCTACCTCTACCTCCCAAATTCGTATTCTCTCTATGTCTTCCTTTCTTCTTTTTATAAAGTAACCCATTAAATCCATTGGGTACTGTCCATAAGGGGATGGGTACTTGCATCCACAGGGAATTTGCCAATGAAAATACCTCCAAAGAAGAATGATTCTCCCTTAGTATCAATTAGCTGCCAGTAGCTTCTCAGTTAAGTTTCTTGAGTTCCTCCCCTGTCTACAGTGGAGTCTTGTCTGGCTTGAACTTGTGCGGCCGGCCCCATGCAGGCGACTCTAACAAGTATGGGTTCACATGTCCGTGTTAGATCCCAGAAGACATAGCACAGCCCTTTCCCACATCCTCTGAGATATTCCCTGAGTCCTGGCATGGACCTTTAGCTAGAATGTCCTCATTAAAATATGCCATGTACATAGAACTTATTAAAGTAGACTCACACACTGACTTATTACTAGTGATAATTGTGTATCTAAGGGCATGTGTGCGCATGTGTCTGGGTAGCTCTCCAGTGGCAGCAATATATGTAGTAATAGCAAGAACATAGAATAGAAAGAACTTGGGCGTCTCTCTGAGAAAAAGACAAATAACACAAAGGCAATGAGAGCTCAGGTGACCATTCAGCCCCACAGGTGAACCTACAAGTCGTTTCACTGTTGCTTCTTTAGCTAAAAAGTATCTACAAAAATTGGAGTAGCTACTATTACAGACCACGGAAACAAATTGGGTGTATTTAGGCAGAGGCTTGATTTTGCAAATGTACAGATGGAACTTTGTTGTCTCGGTCACATCCTGGCTTGGGGTTAAAGCTGAAACAAACAAAACCAGGAGCAAGTATCCCACTTTTCAGAAGGAGACCCATTCAGAGCTGTGCGGCTGTAAGGGTGGACTGTGGGTATGCAGCATCCGCAACAGCTCATCTAGAGGACGCTGGCCCACACTCACAGGGCTGGGAATCTCTATGTTCACCAGGCCACAGCTGTTTCATCTGCATTGACAAAGGCAGAGAAGCTACAGCAAGCAGGGCCACACTTTCTTGGAACCGTGTCTTCTTCTTTAACTGATGGCTTTTTTAGGGAGGTTTTGACTAGAGAGGTTGCTGATGCTACATCTGAAGCAGTAAAAACTTAGGGAGATGAGGAATTTGTTGGAATTAAACTCATTGGCTGTGTAATCTACCTAGTAGTCTTTAAAGCCCAGATGATGCCTAATTTCCTGTATTCATTTTGACTGCATAAGGCATGAGAGTGTTTCATAGCTACATGTTCATGCGATAATTGTTGGTTGGACTTAACAACCATCTCTGTGTCTCTAAGGACGGAAACACTAGCCATACTTTTTGAGGACATATCCTCAGCCTGTCTATCTCTTTCTCTCTCTTTTCCTCGCCCTCTTTTAGAGCACAGATGTGTATTTGCACAGGAGTAAGCATACCATGGCACACATGTGGAGTCAGGGAACAACTTTCTGGGGTCATTTGCTACCTCCCACAATTATATGGGTTCACAGGATCAAACTGAGGTAACCAGGTCTCTACTGCAAACAGCTTTAGCTGCTGAAGCATCCTGCTTGCCCCACAAACTGTTCTTCCTTCTTTCCTTCCTTCCTTCCTTCCTTCCTTCCTTCCTTCCTTCCTTTCTTGCTTGCTTTCTTGTTATTTATTTGTTCTTACCCTGGATTGTCAACGTGTAGTACAACAAAATTACTGGAGAAAATGGTCTGGTTTGTACTGGTGATTTGTCAGAAATGACCTGTGATGCTTTAGTTTCTCGGCCAAGGCTAGGCAAGCATAGGACCCAATAGGCACTGGTAGCTCGGAGCTGCTAATAGATGATCATTAGACAGATGGATGGAGAGAGAGTTGGTAAAGATCTGTGTAGAGAACTTTTAAGGAGGTTTGTGTGTGTGTGTGTGTGTGTGTGTGTGTGTGTGTGTGTGTAAATATTCTGCCCGCTGGAGGAGACTTCAGTAGCTCTTACGTTCAGGAGGAAGCCAGTTCTAATGGAACAAGTTCTACCAGGAAGCTGGCAAACCACAGCTGCAGAACGTAGCTCTTACGTTCAGGAGGAAGCCAGTTCTAATGGAACAAGTCCTACCAGGAAGCTGGCAAACTACAGCTGCAGCACCACTACCTGAGGAGGTATTGAGTTTGAGAGCTCTCTTCAGGGACAGTGGCTTGGGCCAAGAGGAAAACCAGGAGACTCTGTGGAACTATGGTATCCATAGAAAACCCTCAACCTTGTTACACATGGAATGGCTGCTTTAAAAAAAAAAACAATAATAAAATTTGGAAAAAGTTTGGCAGCATCTTACTTTACCTGAAATGAACACTGATTTCAAGACCATAGGTGGGCTCTTCCTTACAGATGGCAGGAAATGACTAAACACATACTGTAAAAGTATTTGGCTTAGAAAACAAGTAGTCTTTGAATCAGCATGAGGAAAGACCTCATTGTACAGCTCAGTAATTAACCAAATACCCAGATTCCTCTCCCTGTTTCCTTTCTTGAAGCAGCGACAGCTTGATCAAGACTCCTGGGTTCGTAATGGGTTCATTCCCCAGCAGTTTCTGTGCATATCCAGTAAGGCTTTTGCTGCCGGGAGGGAAAGAGCACACCTTCCCCTTACATTTCAATGAAGACCTACTGCAGGTTCAAACCGAGCACACAATTAAGAATTAGCACAGCTAATGAATACAATGAAGCCTCTCTTCCAAACAACTATGTTAGAGGGTTCCAGAACAGTTTGGTGTCTGGGGCCATATCTGATAGGCAGGCAAGTTTAGATGTAGCAGAATAGGTGACGGGGCTGGCTATAACAGGCCAGTTGATGGAACTGCTGGCCATGCAGGATCACTACCCACTCATACTTTTGTTCTTTCTCAACCCAATGATGTAGCTTTCTTTTTGCTGTAATGTATGAGGTACTTGTTACAGAGATAAAGGGCTCAGATCTGGCTCTTCCCAAGCTCCCTCCTGACGTGGGTGACTAGTGCATCATATCGGTGCATGTAACAGATTTTCTGCAAACCAAGTCACTAATTTGATTATTAAAAATAGAAAAAAAAAGATCAGGTGTAACTTTATGATCTGCTGGAAACTAATTATGGATTCTGAATCTCTGGGCTTTTATATTAAAATCAGTCCAGTTTAGCCACAGTGATATAAAAGCCAAGATGCTGTCACTTGAGAAAGAATATAGAGAAATCTAAGCTGTGGAAGGGGAGAGCGGGGTGAGGGGAATCGTGAACGCACGCATAAAAGCAATGCCCTCCAAAGGAAGGCGCAGGGTAAGAGCCCTGGTGTGCCCCTCTGAGGAGCACTAGGGGCTGTCTCCCTCTGGGGCCCTGCAGCCTGGCTGCTCTGCTCAGCAGGGACCGGTGTCAGGGAGCTGCAGGTGTCGCTGAGGCTGTGAGTGATGGCCCCATCAGCTTCCCACCGCGATCCATCATGCGGGCCCCAGCCGGTGAAGAATCACAGCCTCAGCAAGGTGCTGAGCCCGGCAACATATCATTAAACAAGGTTACCACCAGCAGATTTGTTCCCATGATCAATCTGGTCAATAACCGTTCCACCTCGATGTACAATCCCTCCCCAACCCCCACCTTAAAACATAAACAAGCATTATGGACGCGTTCGCAGAACAATGCAAAGCTTTCTGAAGTCTTCATTTCTACCGTGGCATTCGCAAGCTTCTTGAAACACCCGTATAAATCATGAAAAATAACCTTTTCTACAGGATATACCCCCAGGCAGGTGCTCTATCCTAATTCCATATTTTATTGCCTGATACCACCCGATTTTTTTAATTTCCAATTGATTACTGAACAGCATTGGGACAATTTCTTTTTTTATTTCCCCTCAAGTCTGCATAGCTCACTAGTTTCTTCCTTTAGGAGGTCCCAAATGAGATAGAAGTAAAACACGTATTGCTTTTACTGCTCAACTTTAATTCTCTTGCTTTGTATTAACTCCTTCGTGGCTTTCACAGAAGCATCTCAGCGGTGTTGGAGCCTTGCCTAACAGGAACCGTATGGACACCGGAGAGCAGGCTGTCGACTGGAGTAACCACGGACTCGGAAAGATTGGAAGGGGACCCGCGTGGATCAAACCTCTTCGGGATTCTCTGTAGCTGTTGGTTTACAGCAGGATTCCAGTCCACCTAGGACTTAAACAAAAATGTCCTGCAAAGAAATGGTATTTTTCTAAGGATGATCCATTCTTTCTGACCAAGCCCCTCTCAATAGTTTCAAGAATTTTACATTTCTCTCATTGTATTTCAAACCAGAGGAAGTGTTTATATGTTGAACAAAACAGAAATGTTAGGAGGAATAGCTCCCTCTCTCTTCCAGAGTTAAATTGTCTGTTGATCCAGCTACTCCTTAAACTTGAGTCATTTGTGCTCTAAGTTTATGTGCATTTAATGGAAAAACTGCATGTACATGTCTTTAAACATAGATGTACAGGCAATCTTGGCCTTCATTTAGCTTGATGATTTTGCTGAACAGAATAACTCTTTGTAGAGAAATGTAATTGTTAACACAAACACAAATCCTGCAACAATTTTTAAAACTCCCAATAATTGAAAATGTGTTACGGTGGTCTTACTCTAACCCTTTAAAACTGCCCCAGATAGAGAGAAAAGATTTTATTTTAGAATCTCCCCTGGAAAAGACTTCTTAAAAGTCCCTTTCCTGTGATTTTATATAGAAAAAAACTGAGTTGCCTTCTCTATCTTCTTTTCTGCTTTAAAAAATATTTATGAATACATGTGCGTGCGTGCGTGCGTTGGGGGTGTGGGTGCTGCCTATGCCTGTGCACAGATGTATGGGTGCCAGAGGTTATTGTCTGGTGTCCTCATTTATTGCCTTCTACTTTATTTATTTGTTTTGAGAGGGAACCTCTCACTGAACCGGATGATCACTATTTCAGCGAGGCTGCCTTGCCAGGGGACATCCAGGGTCATCCTTTTTTTGACGCCTCTAGGGATAGGTTTATGGTTCACTGCACCCAGCTTTCCATGGCTGGTGTTGATCAGAACACAGGTCCTCCTGTTTCCACCACACTGTGTGCAAGGCACGCACTTTAGCTCCTCTTAGGACCATCCTGAGGCTGTGGTTACAAGGCTGGGTTGACAAGCTCCCAGTCTGAGTCATGCGGCAGAGACTGAGGAAGACATAAACTCTATCCACTGAGCATCTCCTCAACCCTGTTTATTCTTTTCTGTAAATCCACTTTTCCAAATTCCTTGATCATCATCTAGGTACAGAGGAATTATAGCAAGGATTGTCTCTGCGTAGCATGTCTGAGTATTCTTAATCATCCAGGATACATAGTCCTTCCTTCAACTGTCCACGGGCTCAAAGAATATCATTGTCTTGTAGACCCCTGTCCTCTGCAATGTCTTGTAGAGTAAACAAGTATTAGTGTTCTCGTTGAGTGAAATTCAGACGTTTCTAGACAGTATAGCTCATTGTTGGAGTTCAAGAATGTATCATTTATTTCTTTAGAGTTGCATGTTTACTTTACTGGCCATGTTGATACAGGTCTGTAATCTGAGTACTGGAGAGGATGAAGCAGGAGGATCATGAATTTGAGGATAGCCTGTGCTGCAAAATAAGTTTTGGGACAGCCTGAGCTATATAGCAAGAGAGGGCGGAAAGAATTGTTTAGTGTATAATAATGGAATTCAAGTAACATTATTTCTTTTAAAAAAAAATCTTTATCCATTGTCTACTTGTAAGTGGTCTTAAAGTAACCCTAGTTAATAAAGCCAGATTTTAGCATACTTACTTGTGTTAATATTTCTCCAAGGAGGGCATTTGGCCAGCGACATAGAAGAAGAACATGTGTTGTTTTCAGAGAGGATGTGTGATAGCTTATTAATATCCTGGCTACCGTGAGTCCCACAGTCTCCCCCGGGACATCGTTTCACGCATCTGGTCTGATAAAAGTGTATAGTCTTGGCAACTCTTCCTCTGCCAGTTCACTTATAGGAAAGGTTTATAGCCTGCCTGGGTAAATCTGTAGCTTAAAAAAAAAATCTTTGTTGTGTGCCCACTGTGTACAAGTCATGTACTTTAGCACCTCTTAGGACCATCCCATGGCTGTGGTTACACGGCTGGGTTGACAAGCTCCCAATCTGAGTCATGCAGCGGAGACCTAATTTGGTTAAAATCGAGATGACTTATAGTCTGGACACAATATTCATGGCAGCTTGGTAATGGGCCTGGCTGGCTCTCACAGCACAGTAATGTAAGCTTGAAGGAAGCCCTTGCTTCTGTTAGACACCATAATTTGACTTGGGCTCTGCTTAGATACAGTCATCAATAACTCGGTAAAAACAATTTCGAATCTTAGCATCAGCTCTAATGACAGGGACGCCTGGACTCTCCAAAGAAAGCAGATGGAAAGAGTGTTTCCTTCCCGATACCTGTCAGCTTCTTTTTGTTACTGATTAGGAACTAACATCAGACTCAAATCCAAAAGGATGTAGTAGAAATACATATATGGAAATATATTAGTTATGGGTGGATTTAAAGTGTATCTTCATAGCATTTTATAATCTTTATGAGATTAACTTGCAAATTGCAAAAATGATGGTAAATACAAGTGCTTTGTTTTTTAACCCTGTATATTTTCCCCCATGCACATCAGGCAGGCCCTCTAGGACCAAGGGCCACACCTCCCATTTTCCTATCCAGGAGTCACTGAAGGCCACCCTGCCCCCATGCGTGAGTATCAGGATGAAATTTATGTCTTCCTCAGTCTCTGTTGTAAGTGTCAGACCCGTGTCTCTCTCCATAAAATTACATACTTTTCAGAATCCTTCCCGCCCCAGCTTGGTGTGAATGGTATTCTTGGAGAATACTGCAGAAGAGCGGATTAAGTACAAGTTTCTGTCATGACACATGTTACTTGTACTGCATTTAACCATTTGAAAATTTGTTTTACACGTGTTTATTTACAGTGTGTTTGTTGCATGTGTGCAGGTTAGCATGTGTGGGCACGTGTGCGGATGCATGTGGAAGCCTAAGGCTGATATCAGGAGTCTGCTCTCTGCCTTATTCATTGAGGCAGCGTCTCTCTTCACAGACTCAGCTAATCTAGCCTGCCTGCTTGCTCCAGGGACCCCTCGTCTCCTCCTTCCCTGTACTGGAATTATGGGGAGGTCACCACACCCAACATTCATGTAGTATCTGGAGGCTTCATTTTGGATCATTATATTTGGACAACACTTTATCCACTGGTGCCTGGATATCCTTTCTTGATATCTGCTTATTAGAATACACCCATCTGTGGTCAGCATAGCAAGGGTCAGCTAAAGGTCAAAGGGCAACATAAGAAGGCTCTTATCCTGCCAACAGTTCCCATTAGAGGGTTCCCTATAGGTAATTTGCTGGGTTCACAGTCCTTGAATGGTAATCTTACAAATGTTGCAAATACAGAGTCAGAACATGTTGCCTCTTCTATTACTATCAGAGAGACTGTGTAGCATTTTTTTGTTATTTCTAGATAGAGCTGTATGCATCAAGAGGCAAAATAAGACTAATTGTGTGTTTCCATGTGTCCAGTCAGTCATGATGCATTGAAATGGCCAAGCACCAACAGCAGGAGCCTGTAAGTTCAGCCCCTTGCAATTCATCTCACTAGAGTGGACACCTTGCAGACAAGCAGGTCTACTGATTCGCTAAACACCCTTGAATGAACACAGGTTCCATGTTTTGCTGGCTGGCTTGTTTTATTCAGCAAACACACTGAAAACAATACCTTACTTAACTTTTCTTGCCACTGTAACCAAACACCTGACAAAAGGCATCCTAAGGGGTATCTTGTCTCAGCTAGTGGGTAGAGAGAGTAAGTCTATCACAGTGGGGAAGGCACAGCGGATTCTTAGGGGCAGGGCTTATGAGGCTTGGTGCATGAATCTCTGCAAATGAGGAATGAGAGGGAGAAAGTAGGTGGGAAGTGTGAGTGTGTCAGACTTATGACCCATAGGACCTGTCCCTGAGGGATCCACTTCTTACATATGCTACCACTTCCTAAAACAGGATCACTGGCAAGCACAGTGAATCCCACACTCAAGTCATCATTCACAATAGCACCATGAGATGGGATCACCACAGGGTGTGTGAATGTGATATCACCAATTGTGGGGAGTGTCCTGTTTCTAGCAGTAGAGGAAGCTGTGGTTATGGACCTGATGGCCATGGCCGAAGGTGACGTGGTGGTCTGGGATTGGTTGCTGTGGTAGCAGATGATGATAGAAACTGCAGCTAGGGCTACAGTGCTTAGCAGGAGAGGGGGGGGGGAATGGTGACAGTTGTCCTACATGAGGACAACTGAACTGTCACCTGTGACCAATGAACTGTCAACTGTGGTTGAGATTTCAACCACAGAAGGAATGGTGAGCCACTGTTAGAGGTCACTGCAGTTCCAACTCCTGTTCAAGACTACCACAGCCACAGTTGGCACACACACACACACACACACACACACACACACACACACACCTCTTATATATTGTGCACAATATGTCCCTCTTTAGTCTTTTAATACTCTTAAATTCAAATTAGTTTCAAATGTTCGCAGGTATGTACATACGTGGACTTCCTTGGTTGGCCTGGAACTTGGAACCTGCTCTATAGATCAGGTTGGCCTCAAACTTGCAGCCACCCTCCTGCCTCAGTGTTCAAAGAGCTGGGTATTCAGATAAATGTGTTTTTGACATTCTTTAAATTCTTGCATATTTGCAATAGCTGCTCAATATCTCTGCTTGTTCCATTGTCTTTGCCAGTTATATTTCTCTGTGTGTCATCTCTGTGTGTTGTCTCTGTGTATTCTCTTGTCTCTCTGTGTGTTGTCTCTATGTGTTGTCTCTGCGTGTTGTCTCTGTATTCTCTTGTCTCTCTGTGTGTTGTCTCTGTGTTGTCTCTGTGTGTTGTCTCTGTGCATTCTCTTGTCTCTCTGTGTGTTGTCTCTGTGTGTTGTCTCTGTGTATTCTCTTGTCTCTCTGTGTGTTGTCTCTGTGTGTTGTCTCTGTGTATACTCTTGTCTCTGTGTATTGTCTCTGTGTGTTGTCTTTGTGTATACTCTTGTCTCTCTGTGTGTTGTCTCTGTGTGTTGTCTCTGTGTATTCTCTTGTCTCTCTGTGTGTTGTCTCTGTGTTGTCTTTGTGTGTTCTCTTGTTCTCTCTGTGTTGTCTCTGTGTGTTGTCTCTGTGTGTTGTCTTGTTCTCTCTGTGTGTTGTCTCTTTGTGTTATCTCTCTGTGTTGTCTCTGTGTGTTTCCTCTGTGTGTTCTCTCTGTGTTGTACATGTGTTCAAGAGTATGCACACATCGTGTGTGCTCAAATGTGCTTGTGTGTGCTCATGTATGCAGGGGTTAGAGGTCAGTCTGTGTCACCGTTCACCATGAATTTTGAGACAACTTCTCACTAGGCCCAGGATTCAGTGATTGGGATAGAGTGGCTAACCAGGGAAGTCCTGGAATCCACTCACCTGCATATCCTCAGAACTTGATTTGCACATGTAAACCATCATGATGTGCCTTTTCTATGGGTGCTATATATTGGATCTAGCTCTCCACACAGGCATAACAAGTGTTTTCTTCCACTGCAGAAAGCCCAAGCACCAGGCTGAGTACCCACCGGGGTCACTGTTAAACCTGCTAGTCCCCTCAGAACCCAGAACTCCTGAGACAACCCACAGCTAATAATGAAAGTCCTTTAGGTGTCTGAGAACTCCTGTGGCAAATTCATCTTCCCACCCCTAAGAATCAGGTTTCGCGGTGGGCTCAGCAGTTCCCGAAGGATGTGGAATCATGTTAAACCCCAGCAAGGTCTAGGAAACCAGCTCCCTGCCTAGTGGCTAGCCCTCTTGGCTATCTGTCTGGCCTCTTGGTCTCATTGCTGGTCCGCTTGTAAACAAAACTAATTTAAAACTGACCAGTTCCCCGTGGATATTTTACCCACACCACCTTTCCATTCAGTTGACTGCTATTCCTAGTGTGGGGATGGAAAAGCATGCTGGGAAATGAAGAGGACAGAGTCTTGCATGGTGGCTCCAGGTAAGGAATAACCATGGGCTCAATACCTGTTCACCCTTCTGTTCTCTAAAAGTCATGGCCTCAAATGGGTGGCATCTGTGGGTATAATAATTCTGCCTACTCTGGCTTTAAAGGTGAATTTTGTAATTTTTGAAAAGGTCCTTAGAATCACATTGCAGAATTAAAGGGTGTATTATAATTATCAATATCAATAGTAATAAAAGTTTATTAAAGGTCATTAAAATGAAAGGGGATGGCTCTAGATCCATCAATCTGAATTGACTCCCTCCTCGTGTGTTAATTAGAAACCTCAGATAATGGTCCTATGGGGGAGTCGAGGGGAAATTTAATTACGAAAGTTTAATGGGCCACTCTCTACTTCCTGCCAGATTAAAAACTGATGATTTACACAATTTTAGATACTACCAGAGGCTCTTCTAACAAAACATGTTGCAGAGTATTGGCAAAGTTTACCTAGAGCCTTCCACTCACTGTAAAACAGTGCCAGCAGAAGACACATTTAAAAATATTAAACCAGTATGAGCTGCATGCATTCCTTGCCTACAAATACTGGAAATCTTAAGATGTGGAGCGATTAGCAAATGCATATTTTTTCTATTTACATAAATCAAAAAGGCAACCAAATCCTTTATTGTCTTAGGATAAGGAAAATGGATACCTGCTGTGGGGAGACAGGTAGATTGTGTTACCCAGGAAAGGAAACTTCTTAATGCTTCTGACTTAGGTTTTTCATTGACTATACTCATCCTGAGTCTCAACACTCTAAGCATGGCCCTCACCCAGGGTTGCCTGCCTCTCACCGAAGGACAGGCTCCCTGGAAAACACGGAGGGAGTTAGATAACTTGATGGCACAGAGCAGATGAGATAGAGAGTTCATTCTTAATTCTGATTTGATGTTTAAGTGATGTAGCACAGAGTCGTTGAAAGATCAGTTTTCATTCTGTCTTAGAAATGTAGGCTGTCTGCTTTTCCAAACACATGGAAGGACCAGCAGTATGGCCCAGTGGAGAAAGGCTCCTGCCACCAAGCCTGAAGACCTATGTTTGATTCTCAAGACCTGTGGGTAGAAGGACAGAACTAAGTATTGTCCTCTGACCTCCAGATGTATATCATGGTATGGGTACACCCATACATACAACAAATACAAACACACCAGCTAACAAAATTTAAGAACAATTAAAATAAGCAATCATAGAGTCTCACAAATACAGTGATGAATTTGGGATTTATTAGCAAGCCTCTTCAGTTTGTAGTATTCTATTTGGTAACCACTATCTACTCATGGAGAACAGATACTTAAAATGCCAGTAGTCCTATAGTGACAATTTTGGAATTTTGGTTTCTTTAAAAAGATACAGAAATGGGGGCTGGAGAGATGGCTCCAATGGTTAAGAGCACTGTCTGCTCTTCCAGAGCTCCTGAGTTCAATTCCCAGCAACCATATAGTGTCTCACAACCATCTGTAATGGGATCCAATGCCCTCCTCTGGTGTATCTGAAAAGAGTGACAGTGTACTCATATACATAAACTAAATAAATAACACAGAAATATGAGACTGTTTTTGTTTTAATCCCAGGTGTGGGATATGGGATGCTTTAGGTTGTCCAAAGCAGCTGACTATGATTTGCCTCATGCTCTAACAGAAGCATGGTTTTACCCGCTGCAGACAATTTATGTGATTGTGTGATGCTTGGAATTCTAGGGACTTTTCAGAGGGTATAAAAATGCTAGGGCCCTGAGAGGCAGGGTGGGTTGTTGGTTGCTGTTGCTTGTAGTGTAATAAATAGTTGTGCTTAAAGAAGGAGGAAGAAGAGGAGGAGGAGGAAGAGGAGAAATTAGATATCTTGGTGGTGAAGCTCAAACTTGTCCCAAGGAACTTGATACTTATATTCAGCAAAAAGTAATCTAACAATAGCATCACCTCCTTTCTGACCCCTTTCCCCTCTTCCCTTCCTTCTCTATATCTAATGTTAGGATGTTGAAAGGGTGGGCAAGATGGGGCAAAAAGGGTAAAAGAAAGAAGAACCCATAAAGTAGCTAAAGCTCATCTGTTCTGCAATTATCAAGTGAACTCCAGAATTTGAAGACTTTGTATTTTAAGCATGGATGTCAAATAGCCAGTTAATAATTTTCTGTTCCTCACCTGTTGAAATAATTTACCTATTGGGCTAAAATTTTAGTTAAATTACTTTTTTTGCTGTCCCTTACTTGTTAAGAGTGACATCTTGAGATCTCACTTTGCCCTGTTCTCACTGGACATGGATTCTAGATACCCATTGGATGATCACACGGATGGGAGGTGGTGGAAGGAGCCTGGTGGATTTGGGAATAATTTTAAGGACCAGCAAGACTCACCCTGCAGAATGGTGGAGGGAGATCCAGCTCAGGGACTGGAAAGGGAAGACAGACAATACCTTGATGTTGATCTGCTCACAGCTGGAGGGGCTGAGGGGTTTCCTAGGGCTTGCATTAGCCTCTTTAGAGAGACCATGAGCTTAGGCTAATAAGTGAGGGAGACAGTGATCTAAACTGAGATGAGGAGTATACACAGCCTTATGGGAGTAGGTGGCTCAGGTTGCCTTTCATTCTAGTCTTTGACCATGTGTCCAGAGTGAGTGAGCTGGACAGAGGAAGAGAAAGCTAATATTTGTTCAGTTTTGGTTGCTTGAACCTTCCAGAGAACCAGGAGCTGATTGGATATTTTTCCGTGACTCAAAGTGCCATCTCCAAAGCTGGCTTGTCAACCTCAAGAAGAAGCTGCAGACAGTGCTGGCTCTGGAAAGAGGGCTGCTGTGTGGACTTCAGGAGATGCTCTCTGCATAAGAGATTTCTACATCAGAAATTACGTCCATGAAGTCTCCTCAACATGGTGGCCTAAAGATGCGCTAAATGATGCCAGCACAATAGGTGCACTAATGTGGACAGAGGAGAGCCCCGGAGGCCTCAACTATAGGCTAAGAAGAACAAGCAGTAAAGGAATGTGAGAACTGGAGAAAGAGTCTTCCCAGTGAAGAAGCACACCAGTTATTTATTCAATGCCAAATGATCAGCCCTAAAAACGTGTTCATACAATAGCAATAACAATAAAAAACAGCCTGAGCAGTTTGTATGTATGTATATATGTGATATGTATATCATATATGTGTGCATATGTATGTGTGTATATATAGTAGTTATACAGTTATATATAAACAATTACAGAAAAGAGGCCATGAATTTGAAAGAGAGCAAGGGAGCTGTACATAGGATGGTTTGGAGGAAGAAAAGGCAAGGGGGAAATTATATATTTATAATATAATCTCAAAGAATTAAAGTTTATTTTTAAAAGGTAAATTATTAAAGCAAACTTGAGTAAGTTATTAACAAAATGGAATTGCTTTATTATTCTTAGGTGGTGTGTAGGAAAAAGGTGTAACTGTTTTAGGTTTGGATTTGGTTTAAATTCATATTTTCAAAGCGATTTTAAGACAAGGAAAATACTTTAAAATATAAACAGGCTCCTAAATTAGATACACTCTATGATCCAGACTTATAGAATAAATATTAGTAATTTTTATTGGTGAAAATTTGAATGATGAAAGACAAAGCATAGCAAAACTTTCTTAGTTTTCTAATCACAAGTGATTTTTATCTATGCTCCTGTTTAACTAGATTTCCATGTTGATACTCTACGTTTTTTAAATGTGAAGTTACTAAAGAAAAATAGACAATAGGTGCTCAATCTACACCTGGCAGATGCTTGGATTCCTGGGACTGGAGAGACTGAAGCAGGGGGAACCGGCATTCAAGATTAGTGTAGAGTTCCTGGTGATCTGAGACTCAGTGTGACCATCTCTCCAAGGTCAGACTTGGTAAGATGCAAGTGGTATCAGGAATGTGTCTCCCTTTTAGGTGATCAGGAAGTAAGACCAGGAGAGTGGCTGTGAGCATGATGGGACAGAACAAATAGGAACAGAGAGTTTGCATATGAAGGCAACCCAACACAGCCCCGTACAGCACTTGTCAAATTTCAGAAACACGTAAGGATCTACCTTACTCGGGACAAAGATCTGTTGTACCAAACCATCCACTGAAATTAGGACAGGCTATGGGGAGCAACAGGGGTGGTTTAATTCAGCAAGAATCAACCATGCTATGGGCTACAAGACAGTCACTAGAAAGAAGGGAGTTTCCAACAGCAGGGAAATAGCGACTGCAGTTCACTGGCTGCAGGAGTTGGAATATAAAACTGTACAGTCTCTAATTCCATTATGCAGAATATGTTCTATAGTGAAAAAAAGAATGGAGTCAATGGGATAGTTAGTGCTGATTTACCAAGTTAATTAACATTATTCTTCATATTTTTTAATTTGCTCGGTATTTTCCCACAGAAAAATGTGTTTTCACATTGGGTTTACTAGGAGATTCTCTATGATGCTCCCCAAAAGTCAGGTTGAATAGTCCAGGGATTTAAGAACAATGAGCTATAAAACAGGGAAGGACCAGTGACTGTAGGAGATGGATTCAGGAGCTGGCCAGAAGGGATGTGGATGGATGGGCATCTTCCCGAGGTGAACACAAATGTCTACTCCCTCCAGACAAGGCAGCAACGACACAAGCCAAGGAAGGATTCCAATCAGATGTAGTCTGAAGGAGCCCTGAGTTGACTGGGGTTACTTGCAGAAACATGACTGAAGAGGAGTTTGTAGGAATAGGAGCTGTTTGTGGGCAGCTACTCCATTGAAGAAAGCGCATCCCTCTCCCAGCAGCCATTCACTGCTTCTGAATCTTCAGGAAGGAAGAGACCTTGCCCTTTCTTTACACTCCCCCATCCATGATGGACAGTTAAAGGGCCTGCTCTCATATAGATCTCCTGGGGCCAATCAATCTGCTGATGGTTCCAGGAGTAACAGCTACATCATGCCCAGCTGACAGAGTCTGCGACAGACAGAAGCTCTGTCCAGTTGCTGCTTTTGAAAACAGCTCTTAGAAAACTTCTTTTTCACTATTGCTCTGTAGTATTGCTTGAGGTCAGGGATACTGACTCCCCCAGAATTTCTTTTGTTGTTGAGAATAGTTTTAGCTATCCTGGGTTTTTTTGTTATTGTAGATTAATTTGAGAATTGCTCTTTCTAACTCTATGAAGAATTGAGTTGGGATTTTGATGGGTATTGCGTTGAATCTGTATATTGCTTTTGGCAAAATGGCCATTTTAACTATATCAATCCTGCTGATCCATGAGCATGGGAGGTTTTTCCACTTTTTGAGGTATTTTTCCATTTCCTTCTTCAGAGTCTTGAAGTTCTTATCATACAGATCTTTCACTTGTTTGGTAAGACTTACCCCAAGGTACTTTATACTATTTGTGGCTATTGTGAAGGGTATCATTTCCCTAATTTCTTTCTCAGTTTGCTTATCCTTTGAGTATAGGAAGGCTACTGATTTGCTTGAGTTGATTTTATAACCTGCCACTTTGCTGAAGTTATTTATCAGCTGTAGGAGTTCTCTAGTGGAGTTTTTTGGGGCACTTAGTAGACTATCATATCATCTGCAAATAATGATAGTTTGACTTCTTCCTTTCCAATTTGTATCCCTTTGACCTCCTTATGTTGTCTAATTGCCCGAGCTAGTACCTCAAGTACAATATTGAAAAGATAAGGAGAAAGGGGGCAGCATTGTCTAGTACCTGATTTTAGTGGGATTGCTTCAAGTTTCTCTCCATTTAGTTTGATGCTGGCTACCGGTTTGCTGTATATTGCTTTTACTATTTTTAGGTATGGGCCTTGAATTCCTGTTCTTTGCAAAACTTTAAGCATGAAAGGATGCTGAATTTTGTCGAATGCTTTTTCAGCATCCAATGAAATGACCATGTGGTTTATTCTTTGAGTTTGTTTATGTAGTGGATTGCATTGGTGGATTTCCGTATATTGAACCAACCCTGCATCCCTGGGATAAAGCCTACTTGATCATGGTAGATGATCATTTTTATGTGTTCTTGGATTTGGTTGGCAAGAATTTTATTGAGTATTTTTGCATCGATGTTCATAAGGGAAATTGGTCTGAGGTTCTCTTTCTTTGTTGGATCTTTGTGTGGTTTTGGTACCAGCGTAATTGGTACAGTGATGGGCAGGCAGATCAATGGAACAGGATTGAAGATCCAGAAATGAACCCACACAGCTATGGCCACTTGATCCTTGACAAAGGAGCTGAAAACATCCAATGGAAAAAAGATAGCCTTTTCAACAAATGGTGCTGGTTCAACTGGAGATCAGCATGCAGAAGAATGTGAATTGATCCATCCTTATCTCCTTGTACTAAGCTCAACTCCAAATGGATCAAGGACCTCCACATTAAGCCAGACACTCTGAAGCTAATAGAAAAGAAACTGGGGAAGACCCTTGAGGACATCGGTACAAGGGGAAAGTTCCTGAACAGAACACCAATAGCATATGCTCTAAGATCAAGAATTGACAAATGGGACTTTATAAAATTACAAAGTTTCTGTAAGACAAAGGACACCATCAAAAGGACAAATCGGCAACCAACAAATTGGGAAAAGATCTTCACCAACCCTACATCAGATAGAGGGCTAATATCCAATATATACAAAGAAGTCAAGAAGTTAGACCTCAGAAAACCAAATAACCCTATTAAGAATGGGGTACAGAACTAAACAAAAATTTTTACCTGAAGAACTTCAGATGGCTGAGAAGCATCTTAAAAAATGCTCAACTTCATTAGTCATTAGGGAAATGCAAATCAAAACAACCCTGAGATTTCACTTTACACCAGTCAGAATGGCTAAGATTAAAAATTCAGGAGACAGCAGTGTTGGCGAGGATGTGGAGAAAGAGGAACACTCCTCCACTGCTGGTGGGGTTGCAAACTGGTACAACCACTCTGGAAATCAGTCTGGCAGTTCCTCAGAAAACTGGGCACATCACTTCCGGAGGATCCTGCTATACCACTCCTGGGCATATACCCAGAGGATTCCCCAGCATGTAATAAGGAGACGTGCTCCACTATGTTCATAGCAGCCCTATTTATAATAGCCAGAATCTGGAAAGAACCCAGGTATCCCTTAGTGGAAGAATGGATGCAAAAAATGTGGTATATCTACACAATGGAGTACTATTCAGCCATTAGAAACAATGAATTCATGAAATTCTTAGACAAATGGATGGAGCTGGAGAACATCATACTAAGTGAGGTAACCCAGTCTCAAAAGATCAATCATTGTATGCACTCACTAATAAGTGGATATTAGCCTAGAAAATTGGAATGCCCAAAACATAAACCACACATAAAATGAGGTACAAGAAGAATGGAGGAGTGGCCCCTGGTTCTGGAAAGACTCAGTGTAGCAGCATAGGGCAAAACCAGAACAGGAAAGTGGGAAGGGGTGGATGGGAGATCAGGGGGAGGGAAGGGGGCTTATGTGACTTTCTGGGAGTGGGGGGCCTGAAAAGGAGAAATCATTTGAAATATAAATAAGAATATTTCGAATAAAAGATTAATAAAAAATAAATAAATAAAAAGAAAACTTCTTTTTCACTTCAGAACAGCATATGTGTTCTTCATGCAGGGAGGTGACCAACATTCTCCAGTGGTCGCCTTGCTTTTCCTGCTTAAATTGTCGGTTTCAGAAGAATACAAATTATAGAATCTTCATCATAATCTTTCTTTAGAATAATATCTATCTATCTATCTATTATCTATCATCTATCACTTATCTATCTATCTACTATCTACTATCTACCTACCTATCTATCTATGTACCTACCCATCTATCTATCTACCCATCTATCTATCTACTATCTATCTATCTATCTATCTATCTATCTATCTATCTATCTATCTATCTATCTAATCTACCTATCTATCTATATTTAGAAATTTGGAGATATTTCAAGTCCACTCAAGATGAAAGTATTTTGGTCTTCAGATACTAATAAGAATTATTTGAAGGAAAGCAACAAGTTTTAAATGTGTGCCAATTTTAAGTCCCCTTGGCTTTCTAACTTGTTTATAAAATACAGATTAGTAGTCTTCAAAACATTTTTCCACAGCCTATCAGCTCCCAAATATTGAAAAACCTAAAAAAAATAGTTCTATGATATTGTAAGACCATGTTTACATAAAATATCTACATAACATCCATATCTACATAACACACACACACACACATATGGCATACATAAAATAGAAACGTGAGGGGTATTGTAAAAGTAACATCTTAAAAGCTTTTATCAGTTGATGACATTAAAGGCAGAAGGTGCAGGTGCCACTGCTGGGTTCACTTCACTCATTTTGAACAGTCATGACTCATTCTTTGTCACACAGTGAACTGGAGGTCTTGTCCTCAGGTCTTTATTTTAGTAAGGATTTTCAAGGATATCATCATAAGGAAAGATGGGCCTCCCAAAGAAAGAGAGATCCACATAGGAGAAGTTCTTTCTTGGCCCATCTTACTAACTCAGGGCATTCATTTTCAACCCCAAGCTCAGTCGTGCAAAGGTGTTCATGGTTGGCAACACTGGCTACAAGACAGAAGACACAAACTCTTTAGGTACGGGTGTGGAAATGGCTCCATGACATAGCAAGTGAGAAAGGCTAGAGAAGAATGCTCACAGACTACGATTATCCCTTATGGAAGTCAAGGATGAGGAGTGAGATGTAGCTATGGCAGGCTGCTACGCATGCAGAGCACGGCCGTGTCAGGACCATGAGCTTCAGGGACTTCTGCAGTCTTAAGAATGGGAAAGCTGGTCCTGATGTGCATGTGGCAGGTAAAGGCAGGGTCACTGAGAACTTCAAGGTCATTCTTAGCTACATAGCAGATTTGAGGCCAGCCTTGCCTACAGGAGATCTCAAAACAGACAAACAAGACAGAAAAGCAAAAAGACAGAAGGTAGGAAGGACAGAAAACAGGGCAGGAGTCAGAGGGGTGTTTCAGGAGAAATGCCTTGGGTCTCTGTACTGTTTGTTCTTTAGAGATTTGATTTTGTACAATGTAAGATTATCACTTATTTAAAATTTTGTTTATATTAGCATAAGTAATTTATTTTTACTATGTTGATAATGTCCTATAATGTGCAAACAAACACACTGTAGCCAAGGGATTTCAGTCAGCCTTCCTTCAGGCTGTGAGCTTCTCTTTCTCAGCATGCAGCAGGGTCCCACATGGGGGACTGGGGAGGCAGCAGGGTCCCACATGGGGGAGGGGGGAGGAGGAGCAGAGGGACAAGTGGCATCTGTCCTTGCCTGGGATCAGAGAAGCCCAATTCGTGTTCTTAGAACTTCTTTGCAAAATATACATGACTAAAGTTGAATTATTATCATTTCTCGGCCCTACAGAATTCTTTTAAATCCTCCTCATCCAACCATCTCTCTCTGAGAACAGACCATTGCTGTGACTGCCCAGCCTCAGTGTTTACTGAAAGAGAAGGTTTTAGTCCTGCGTGTCCCACTCACTAGCAATGAGCAAAGTTGCACCTGGCAAAAACTCCATGCAGTCTTAGCCTCAAGGTAAGTCAGTGAAAAAAGGAAGTTCCCTGAGTCGACTTTGCTCTCTTCTTTTTGCACCACAGACAGTACAAGCTACATTCTGGTCACTCTGCACATTCAAATGAAGTGTCTGCTTTTCGTTGTGATGATTATCTGAACATCCATTTTTTTTTTAAAAGAGACATTTATGCAAAGGACAAGAAGTGCCCAGAGCAAAACAGAGACGCAGGAAAAGCCAGTTTGCATCCTTGCGTTTTCTGACTTGAATCTGACATTCCACGCTATAGAGCCTCACATCAAGCCGGTCCGAGGTCACCAGTGTGGACCCTTCTTTCTCAAGCAGCTCTCTTGCCCCAAGCCATCTGTCTGACTTCTGGACACCACTGGGTCATAAGCACACTCTTGAACATTTCAGTTCACACCAAAGTCAAACACTGAGAAGTCAGACACGGATCAGGTAGCGCCATGCGAAAGCCACACAAGTTCACAACATCCTGGTTTTACGTCACATGTTCTATGGGGCCCAAAGACATAAATGAAACATGTACTGAAAAGAAAACATTCCCAAAGCATTTGAAATGTGTAGGAGAAGGGAGGGACCATGCAGGTGACAGGGAATGGATGTAAGGAAAATCATCACATCATCACAGAGGCAGCAGAAGACCCATGGTCCCGTTTCCTTGTAAATACTAAACCAAAAGTGCCCTTCTCAGATTTCCTACTTAGTTTGTTTACATGTGTGGAGGCCAGGGGGTCAACCTCAGATATTCATCTTCAGCCACAATTCACCTTGTGTCCTACTGGGCCAAAGCACACAAATTCAACTAGCATGGCAGGACAGACAGGCTCGGGAATCCCCCTGTCTCTGCCTCCCAAGCAAGCACCACCACACCAGGCTTTATTTTAACATTATTTTTATTTTTTTGAGCTTACAATATGATGGCCTCCTCTCACCTTTTCTTTTCCTTCCTTCAATCCCCCCTTGTGCTTTCTAATTCATGTCTTCTTTTTCAATCACTTGTTGACACATATCTGTGCGTGCATGTGTAAATTCCTAAATCTATGAACACAAGCTCTTCAGTCTGTACAAGGTTTCTTGTAAGTGCATGTTCTCAGGGTTGAACATTTGATCTGGAATAATTGATTCATGTGTTTTTCCCCGAGGAAGACCATCTCTTCTCCTCTCAGCATCCCTTGATTGCCCGTAGTTCTCAGTGTAGGATCGAGACCTCCCAGGATCCCCACCCCACCCCCACTTCCACCCCGCCAGCCCCTCCCCACTCCTGTCCACATGAACATGTCTGTTGTTATTGTCCCCGTTTCTGCTCACTTTCCCTGTTGGTCCTGTTGGTCAGACCTGACGGGTGTAGTCTCCCACAGGTCTAGAGACACAATTTCACAGGGAACTCTGTAAAGCCTGATCTTCCGGTTCTTCCCAGCCTCTCTTCTGCAATGCTCCCCCAAGCAACTGTGGAACAGGACTTGTCTTGTAGATGCACCAGATAAAGCTGGGTTCCCATCATAGGGACTGACATCCAAATTTTGATTGGTTGTGGCTTTTTGGATGATTTCCATTTTGCAAAACTATGTTTCCTTGATACAGTTGTGGGGATTTAAGAGCAAATATTTAGGAAGTGGTTTTGGATTATGCTGGTTTAGTAAAGGGCCATTCGCCAGGCCTTTTAAATATGGATTTGAACTCACAGCTTCAGGCTTATGCAGCAGCTGCATTATGGACTGAAGTGTCTCCCAGGATCAAGCTGCTCATTTTACCAATGCTCAGTTATCAACACGATGCATCTAGATGGGAACCTTCTAACTCTAGCTTTTCTCAAAACTTTCAACCCCACCCCACCTTAGTCTCTTAGGAATCCAAATCTCTTTCCTCCTCCCAGAATGTTTTTGGGCAATATTACACATGCAGATACATACTTGAACATGTGTATACACACAGAGAAACATACAGATACACACAGAGAGCAATCTGGGATATTTGCATTGGGACATGCAAGTTTGATTCTGAGTTTAGTGTTTGCAAAGAAAACTATGGAAAAGCTAGAACATGTGACATTTGGTCCAGTCTACATGTAGCAAATTTGGGGGTGTTTTGGTTTTTTGAAATGCCTAATTCTTTCTCCAATTTTATTATCTTTTTAAACATTTAGTGTGAGTTTATGTGTGTGCATGTGTGTGTGCATGTGTGTGTGAGTTTGTGTGTGTATACATGTGTGTGAGTTTGTGTGTGTACGTATGTATATACATGTATGTCTGAGTTTGTATGTATATGTACATGTGTGTGAGTTTGTGTGTGTACCTGTGTATGAGTTTGTGTATATATGTTCATGCATGTGAGTTTTTGTGTATACATGTGTGTGAGTTTGTGTGTATATGTACATGTGTATGTTTGTGTGTACATGTGTGAATACATGTGTGTGAGTTTGTGTGTGTGTGTACATGTGTGCGTGCGTGTGTGTGTGTGTGTGTGTGTGTGTGTGTATACGTGTGTGTGTATATGTGTGTGTATACCTGTGTGTATGTTGGGGGGGCACAGGCCATGGTGTGCATGTGGACAATGTTGTAGCGTTCATTCTTTCCTTCCACCATTACCTGGGACTCAAGAAAGGAACTCAGGTTTCAGGCTTGCTCGGTAAGCACCATTAACCACTGAGCCACCTGCCAGCCCCTGTCCAACCACTATGACGCTTTCTTCTTCCATTTCAGCTTAGTCTGTGCGCCTGGTTCTCCTGCTTAGAACAAAGTTCTCCATTGAAGGCCACACCCCCATCACGTTTGGACGAACTTCTCCATTGAAGGCCTTGCTTTCACATTTGATTAGTGTTTGCTTTGCCTGATGGTTTTGGGTTGTTCAGGGAGAAAAAAAAATTAGCGTGAATGAGAAGTAATTTGATTTGATTATATAAACAGAATTCTTTCTGACATCCTTTTGATTTTTCTAGTTTTCCTTTAAGCGGCCAGTGTCTCCACGTGCTCCTGGTCCCCGCAATCACTGCAGCTGCACTCCTAAAGCTGTGGAAGTGTTTTTGGACTTTAGTTAAGGCGGTGATTGGCACATAATTACCGATGACCAGAAAAGAATGGACTGTGATTTCAGACTCATTTTCTTGAAGCTATTGAGTGATTTTCATCAAGAAAATTTCCCAACGGCAGGATCTACAGTAAACATGTTATGGTAACCAGTGACAACCCCAGCAAAAACTGAGTTGGTAGGCTGGGTCCCTTGTGCCTGTCTTCCCAGCTGTTTATCTCTCTGTTCCCACCAACTCTAACTGTAGGTCCTATTCTTTCTCTTGTCTGGGAAATGGTTTCTTACCTATCTCCAGGTTAAAAATCACCAAGATTTAAAGGTAATGAGTGTTTCCATTTGAATAGAAAAGAGTTTGCATAAAAACTTTGAAGGGATGATTTTGAACTTGAAGCTGTGTGTGTGAATCAAAGTCTTTGTTAGCTAAATGAGACTCTGTAGTTCTGGAAAAGAAATCAGACAGGGGACCAGGAGATTGAGGTCCCCCAGACTTGGGATATTGGGGTTCCCCAGGCTTGGGAGATTGGGATTCCTCAGGCTTGGGAGATTGGGGTCCCCCAGGCTTAGAAGATTGGGGTCCCCCAGGCTTGCTAATTTGGGTCCCCAGACTTGCTCATTGATGTCAGTTTTATTTTGAGACAGGAAGGAACACTGTGGCTCAGGATGACTTCACACTGAGGCAATACTCTTGCTTCAGCCTCGCAAGGTTTGGGATGACAGGAATGGACCATCGTGGCCAGCATGTGGTCTACTCTTCACGCTATAGATTGTTGGTGCAAGTGGGTAGGCAATCTGTGTCCTCCCTCAGAAGAGTGTGTTGACACCCTAATCCCATTCTAATGCTAGCTAGACCTGAGGTCTTCTGCAGATAATTAGGGAATGTGGGCAAAGCCCTCACAGATGATACTAATGCCCTTCTGAAAAAAAAAATGCCAGATGCTAAGTAGTCCCTTTCCTACATCACAAGGAGCTGACAGTTGGTAACTTGCAAGAGAGCCTTTAGCAGAAAGGTCAGACTGGCACGCTGACCTCAGACTTCAAACCCCTCAGAACTATGAAAATAAATTTCAGTTGTTGATAAGTCACCATGCCCATGGCATTTTCTTATAGTAGCCTGGACTAAAATAAGATATTTGGGTCTATGCTTATCTTGGAATTGAGAGATGCGCCGTAATTGAACTGACAGGAGCTTTCTTTATCAGAGTTCATAAAATAATGGGTCGTAATGCATCTGAAAACGTGCATGACATTTTAGAGTCACTAAAACATGTTAAATGTGGTATTTAGCAATTTATACGGACACGTGTCCAGTCCTTCTTCACATCCCTCTCTACCCCATGCACAGAAGATTATCATAGCCATTAGATTTGATGCAGATACCCTGAGGAACTCAAGTTTGAAATCATGAAAGGAAGACAAATTAAGATATTTAGGCAAAAATGTTTCTATTCAAATAGGTGATTTCAAACATTGACTTTAACATTTCGTGTATCTTTAATAAATTATACAAATGCCCTTGTTTTTTTTTTCTGGGTAAACATCTGCATCTAACCAATATCCAATGGTGAGAAGCACACTAGCTTCTCTGTGCACCAATACTGTGATATCTGCTTCACCTACAGTAATATTCTTAATTCTGGTGCTCCTGGGGGCTCTGTCACCATCACCTTGTCAGTCAATGGATCCTGCAGTAAATCTCAAGAATCTACAAAAATAGGTGGGGTTATCAAGATGCTATGAATTCTGCAGAAAAGGGATAATTTTGGAATTCTCACACTGAAAATAAAAAAGCAACATGTGGAATTAAAAGTTAGTTCAATGGAATTCACAACAGATGGGACAGGAGAGCACAAGACAAAACAGAAGTCTCCTGAGCAGGAAACAAGTTAAGGAAAATGAGCAGAGCCCCAGGGATCTAAAGGAGAGTATGTGGGTGCGTGGGCGCAGGTGGCTCAGTGGGCAAAGGCACTTCCAGGCGGTCCTGACAACCTGAGTTCCATCTCCAGGATCCCCCTGGGGAAAAAGAAGATCAGTTCCTGCAAGCTGTTCTTTGAACTCCACAAAAGCATTGTGGAACATTTGTGCACATGAACACAGACACACAGACACACACACACACACACACACACACAATTAAATTTATATAGTCTTTCACAAGAATGAACCCCCAATTGGTTATCCAATATCAATTGTCCAGTTCTGAAATCATATACCTACAAGTTACACTAAAAGAATGAGCAAGTTATATTTATATAGTTATATATTTATGTATGTGTGAGTGTATGGTGTATAAGTGTGTGTGTCTGTGTGTTTGTGTGCACACAGTGTGTATATATGTGTATGTGTGTGTGAGTGCATGGTGTATAAGCGTGTGTGTCTGTGTGTGTGGTGTGTGTATATGTGTGTGACTGTGTGTGTGTGTATGTGCACAGTGTGTATATTTGAGTGTGTTGGTGTATGACTGTGTGTCTGTGTATGTTGGTATTTGACTGTGTGTCTGTGTGTGTACAGTGTGTGTATGTATATATGTATGTATGTGTGCATGTGCTCATGTGTTTGTGTATTGACAGTGTGTATTGTATGTGAGAATATGTATATGAATGTGTGAGTTTTTGTGCCTGCCTGTGTATGTATGTATGTGTGCTGTGTGTGTGTAGATATGTGTGCACACAGTATGTATACATGTATGTGTGTGTTGTGTGTGTTTGTTAATGTATGTATTGTGATGTGTGTGCATATTATGTGTGTGAGTGTGGTATGTATGAGTGCGTGTATGTGAGTATATGAGTGTGTATGCACACAATGTGTATATATACATGTATACATGATTATGTGAGTATGTGCATGCATAGTGTATGTGTGTGTGCATGTGTATATACAGTGTGTATATGTATGTGAATGTGTATATGTGTGTATGTGCATAGTGTATATGTGTGTATGTGCATAGAACATTAATGTATGTGTAAATGTGTATATGTGTGTTTGAGTGTATATGTGCACAATGTATATATGTGTGTATGAGTGTGTATGCACAGAACATATATGCATGTGTATGAGTGAGTGTATGTGCACAGTGTATATATTTGTGTGTGTTTGAGCATGTGCAAGTGTGCATAACAAAAACAATTCAAGCACATGGAGCTCACACAATGGGAGTCAGTACATGCCATCAACCCGGGGTCCGCTTTCCTCCAGAAGAGCCACTTGTTAAGCACTTGCCAGCAGAGCTGGGAGCTGGTGATGTTCCTCATTGGCAGACCATTCGCTTTGATATACTAGGCCCTGGGTTGGATCCTCAACACTGAAAAGTAAGTTAACAATATAAAACCAAAATAAGATAAAAACATGTCTTCACTCACCACGACACTCTGAGTGCCGGGAAAAAAACTCCGAGAAAGATAAAGTATCTTCAGATACAATTATAGCCACAGCGCATGCTCAGACACAATGCAGACAAAGATTAGGTATAACAACATGCTATAATCTAGGAGTAAAGGGGGACACTTTTTCATTGCCCATGGGAATGCAAATTTGTGTAGTCCCTATGGAAACCTCCACTAATGTGGAAGATCCTTGAAGAACTGAAAATTGATCACAAGATCCAGCTGTAACAATTGTGAGCATACTGTATTGAAAAAATCCTAGGTGTGTATGGTAAATGGATGATGACGATGGGGTTTATTTATGTAATAGAATATTTATTATCCAGCTGTTAAGAATAAAATAAAATTTGAAGATAAATGGATATGGTAAAAATAATCATTTTGAGTGAGGTAAAACAGATCTCAAAGGACAAATACTGAATGTTTTCTCTTATATGTGGAGGTTAGCTTTTAAGTTATAGAAGTGTATTTAAATTAGAATAACACAGAATTTAGGTAGCTAGTAAAGGACAGGAAAAAGAAAAGGATCTTGTAAGAAAGGGGAAATGGAATACAGTGTTACAAAGAGATAAAGGAGAAAGTGGGTAAGAGTCAAATGAGGAGGAAGAGGGAAGACCAGAGTGAAGAGGAAATATGGGAGCGGCAGCTAACACTCAAGGTCTTTTGAGAAACCATATGGAAACCTACTGTAGAAACTTTCTAAAATACACACAAACACACACACACATGTACATACACACTTACATATGCATATAAACATGCACATATATATATATATATACACACATATATATATATATACATATATATATATACACAGGTACACATACATAAACACATAAATATATACATACACACCTAGACACATAGACACATATATACATACACACATACGCACATGCATATATGCACAAATACACATATACACATATACTCATATACACATATACATATGTGAAAAGTATTTAAATGGAGTCACCATATAAAGAGGGAGACAATGCCCCAACTATGTGTTTTATGCCATGAAGTAAAAGTTCCCTGTGCCAGGGATGGGCTACACTGTGTAGAGTCATTGGCCACGGGGATCCCAAAGACTCCCCCAAACAACATAGACTATCTCTAAGGCTATTGAGTGCCTTCCACAACCTTCTGGCAGAGCCCTGTGGCAGAGGATACCACTTACTTATGATGCCAAACATAAAGAAACTGAGTTGCTGGCCAGCTAGAAAACCCAACCCCTACTGACTGGAATTCATGGTTCTAGAAGGTACTTTGCATTCTATTATATAGGAGGAAAGTCATCATTAGTATCACCTAACTACAAACCCTATGGCCTGCAACAGTAGTAGCCTGCTTCCAAAATAAGCTGGTGGGGTAGAGGCACAAGTGTTATGGGAGGAGCCAACCACTTTTTTGATTTGATTTAAGGCTCACTCCATGAAATAAAACTCATACCCAACACTGCTAATGTGGCCAAGAATCTGATAGTAGATAGTCCATGGGCACTAGGGGCATTGCCTACTATCTTTATAGTAGAAGGCAACATAGCAATCAATTGACTCTCAATGGCATATCGTCATACCCATAGGTCAATACATCACTAACCCATCATCAGAGGAGTTTCTTCTTGCAGTAGATGGTAATTAACACAGACACTCACAAGTTGACCCTGTATAAATGGTGAGAGATTTTGGAACACTCAGCCCTAAGTGAGGTGTATTTACCAAACCCCTCCGCTGGCACACAGCTCAGAGATCTGTATGGAAGAGGAAATGGAAAGAGTCTATGATCTAGAGGTGGTGGATGACTCCAAGAAAAGAACATCTACAAGACACAGTATGACTGATATCAATTATAGAGACTGTGAAAGCATGCACAAGACCTGCCCTTATTGAAACCACATAAAATCCCAGTACAGAAAAGAGGCAGTGATCAAGGCCCATCCTTAACCAATAATGTAGCTGACAGCCAGGGCTACAGAGAAACACTGTCGTGAAAAACCAAACCAAATGGAACCAAACCAAGCAACCACCACCACCAAGCAAAACAATTGATACCTGCTCAGTTTTCCTCCTTGAGGTGACATTGCACACCAACCACACTGTAGGAGGGGCCACATACCCAAGAGCAGTTGGCCAACACAAAATAGACTCCACGCTTAGTCACATTTTTGGACTTGCCTTTGTATTTTTTGTCTTATTGGTTATAAGTTTGTTTTGATTTTTTTGGTTTGTGTGTGTGTGTGTGTGTGTGTGTGTGTGTGTGTGTGTTTTATTAGAGAGAAAAAGAGAGATAAAAAAACAAAGTTAGGTGAATCAGGGAGGAGTTGGAGGAGGGAAAAAGAATAAGAGCAAGTGTGGAGAGCCTTTTGCAGTGCTGCTTGGCAGGAATCTGACATTGGCCGGGACAAAGAAATGGACTTCAAACAGGAATCTGACATTAGGGCTTGACAGAGAAGTAAGTTCAGCCTAATCTAACTTTAGGCTACAATAGGGAAGTAGGTTAAGGCAGGAATTTTAATCTTAGGGTGGAACAAAAGAAGTAAGTTTCAGGCAAGATTTTGGGCTTGGACAAGGAAGTGGGCTCAGTATTTTGGTCGTTCTGACACTCCCTTGGAAACCCCTGTAATTGCAGGGACTTTGCTCATTGCCTTGACTATTTCCTGTTTATTATTTTGCTTGTTCCTCATCGTACTACTATTGCCCTTAATACTTGCATGTAATTAAAATGGTATAAAAGCAGATTGGGAAAAAGTAAATCTGCCTTCAGTATCAGAATTGACTGGGATCAATTGTCTTTTTTCTTTTTTAATCCTCACTCCTGCCCTGGAGAACCTGTTGACTGATTCAGCAGACTTGGTCAATCAAGATATATTATATGAAAGATTTTTTGGTTAAAAATATGTAAATGAAAGTAAAGAATAGATACTGTTGAGCATGAAAGCCAGAGTCTTCATCCTTAGACGACTGTGCTGTGCTGCACACTGCTTGTGCATAGCTCTTGACGCTGGATGGAGCGTCCTAACAAGAGGAGACATTAGTGATGGGCAAACATGTGATTATGATACCAATTTTCTTTCTCCTGTCAAATTCCTTAAAACTGAGTAGAGTACTTACAAAAAATAATAATAACATTACAATGTAAGGCCTAGAACCTATGTAGGTAACATATACAATAATAGTTGCACAGAATTTTTGAAGAACCTAAATACAAAATGTCGTTTAAGATTCCTACATTACATTTGTAGCCAGTAATACCAAGTCCAGGTAGACTATGAGTAAAGATGTAAATTGAAATCTCTGAAGAAATCAGAACAAAGAGAACAGTGGAGTGGATGGAATGGAATACCACAATACTATCTGTTCAACATAAAATACCCGCATAGGGAGTGATGCACAGCAGCAGAGTCAACAGCATGATACAGATATAAAATCACACAGACTTACATTACAAATCATATGCAAACAGAATAAGCACTCTAGTTCTAAGATGGAAAAAAACCAGACAATAAAATAAGACTGATCTACTCCCTTCATAATAAAATAACACTGACCCACCCAGACACATTTCAGAAATTCAAACACAAACACACTGGAAGCAAAGGGATAGAAAGTGCTGTGATACAAAAACCAGTCTCAGATACAGTGTCATAAGAAGGACTCAGTTCATCCAGAAGACACCAATCTCCAATGTGTATGAATCTAATAACAAACCTTTACAAGAGAGTGATGCAGAAAGACAAGAAAATTCACACCAGAACTGAGAATTTTAGTCTCCGTTCTTAGTAACTAACAATGTGAATACACCTATAAAGTTACAGATTGAAGTGATATTCTCAATTTATTTGATCTAAGTCATCTACAAATATAGCCATACGCTGAAGAACACATGGTTTTCAAGAGTTCATATACTAGTCATAACACTTATTAGGAAATATGTCAGTAAAATAATTCCAATTACATGTTTACACTTACTAATTAAAAGTTGATAATAAATAACTGGAAAAACTTGGAGCTGATAACAGGTATTTCTAAGTAACTTATGGGTAAAAAAAAAAGAAATAACAAAAGAAATTAGAAAAGGTTTTACTGAATGATAATAAGAATATATCAAAATTAGATAGAAACTCCTAAGAAGTATTTAAAGGAGAGTTTTTGCTTTAAAATGCTGTTATTGGGTAAAAGTTCTAAAACTATTATCTAAGCTGCCACCCTAAGACAAAAGCAAAAAAAAAAAAAAAGACATGAAAATTAAATCCAAACTAACTAGAAGAGAAACCAAAATCATGTAGTCCAACGGTGATGATTTTTGTTCAGGGAGCAAACCTCTAGCCAAGTTGCTCAAGGTAAGAGGGAAAAAACATTTAATGCTGTCAAAGGTTAAAGAACGCCTATCACTACAGATCCTACAGATCTGGCTGTCTTTATTTTTTGGTGGTTCCTCTAAGAATTGATACACATGTTACCATGTCTATACTGACTTATTTCTAACGAAACACAAAACACTACTCCAGTTTCCACCCATTTCCTAACCTTTCTGCGTACTGTTGTGACACCTATCAAATGTGCATATATATTATAAATATGTATAACAAGTATATACAACATTGCTATAATTACTAGTTGACATAATTGTATACCCTTTTAAGATAGTAGAAGATCACAAATTCATATGTATAATATGATAAACAGCACATATTCTGTTTCTTATCATTGCATAAACACATAGTTATCTTTATCACCACTTTTTCATTTTTTGTTTTAAGATAGATTCAAGTTACTACACAGTATCAATTTCAGGCTGAAGAAATGCCTTTAGAACCTCATTTTAGGGAGTTACATTTGCAAAGGTTCTTGGGGCAATGTCTTTAGTTTACCTTTGGGAAAACACATTTGCTGGACATGGGTCTCTGTTGGCAGGAGCTGGGTTCAGTTCTTTGCAGACATCCGTTATTTGCCCTCCAGTCTCCATTTGCTGTGATGGGAGTCTGCTGTGCACTCCTTTCTGTTTTCCTTGTACAGGCCTTGCTTCCTTTCGTGGCTCTTACCATGACCTCTGACTTCCAACAATTTGTCTCTTTATTATGTAAGATTTCCCTGAGTTTGTTTCACTTGAACCACAGGCTGGCTGAGCCTTGTGAACATGTAGGTTACGAGTCTCAACTTAATTTGGAAAATTTATAGCCATTCTTTCACCACATGGTTTTCCATATTCCCGATTCTCTCTTCTAGTACTTCTGTACCCACGCGCATCTCACGGTATTTTGGAATTTCCTATGGTTTGGAAATTTATCTTCCTTTTTTTTCCCCATGTTCTTCAGATTGCTCAGTCTTCAGATTGAGCTTGTATACTGTCTAAACCTTCAAGATGGAGGGTGTATCTACAAGCTTATTCATCTACAAGCTTGTTGATCTACAAGTTTATTATTCTTCTTTCTGTCAATTCACATCTATTGTTGAGCCCTCTTTTGAGATAACCTCATTTATATTATTGCAATTTTCAATTGTGTAATTCTCTATAGTTCTTATTTTAAAATAAACTTTTCATTATAAAAATGCATTTAATGCATACAGAAAGATGACAGAAAGTACCATGAGTTCCCACATGCATTTCCCATGTTATTAATATCTAAAGTTAGTAAAGTATACTGATTATAATAAATAAGCCAGTGTTGACATGAATTTTTCCTCTGGTCCTTGGCATGGATGGTATTCTTTAGTGGGTAGCTGAGTGTTTTCTGTACACACTCAACAGTGACTGTGTTGGTGATTCTGTCCCTCTGGTGCTGGTCATTGTTCAGATGCTTATGTCTTTAATGGGCCCATCTGAAAACATCTTTAAGGTCTGCTTTCTCCATAATACTCAGTTCATGATTCTTCTGCTCAGGTTTTTGCCTCTGTTTTACCCTTTAGGTTTTTTACCCATCACCTTAAGGCATCATAAGTCATTGGTCAAAGTATGTTCTTTAGTCTCCTTAGGCCATTTCTATTACACGTGGTTGTTTTGCAGACTTTCTTCACAGTTTTGTGGGGTGGTTAAAATATCTGAATTTAGTCAGAACCAGACTTACTTCACAGGGTTTTTTTTCGGGGGGTGGGGGGGGGTTAGAGTATCTAAATTTAGCCAAAAGTGAGTGGTGGTGGCTCACAGGTGCTCTTTCTTGGCACTCCTGACAGGATCCAACACTGAGCTTGTCTACTGTCTAAACCTTCAAGATGGAGAGTGTATTGTTCTTGTGCTTAGATTTCCTTCAGTGGCCCTGCAGGAGGGCTTATTTATGGTTCAGCTCATAATGAGTCAAACTTTCCACTAAAGTTGCTGGAACCAGTAAGAAAGCCAAGAGTCTTCTGATAGGCTTGAATGTGACATACGCCTTTAAAAGCTGCCCCATGTCTGACTGGATTGGGAGGTGCTCCAAACCTAGGCGTGTACTCAGTCATCCTTACAGATCATGAGGTTGGCTATGATTCTGGCTGGACTTCTCACGATTGCAGGATTGCCACCATCTGTCTCCAAAAGCTAGAAGCCTCTTAATTGTGCTTATCAGAATATCATTATTTTCGACAAGAACTTTAAGCATGGGCCTCTATGTTCTCTTCTACATAAAGTCCGTCCTTTTATACAGAGCTCTGGAATTTTTCATACAGAATATTGTCTTTTCTTCCCCTGTGCTGAACTCCCCTATAGCTGAGAGAGGGTATCTCACTCTTTTGAGTGTGATCTGGCAACTGATTGTGGGTATGGATGGTAACCGCTGGTCTCTAAAGCTTACCCTTGAGACCTATAAGTAAGAGGGAACAGGGGCACGAGATGGGAGAGGAGAGGCATTGTCATCAATAATAATAGGCCTGCTACAGTTGACTCAGAAGTTTGATCTAAGAGCTGAGTGGGGCACACAGGCCTCTGGGCCATCCCTACCTGGAAACAGAATCTGTACCATGGTGAGCTAAGATGAGCAACCATTCATAAGGAACCACAGACTTGGGGGAGCTAAGGGAAGGTCCCCAAAAGAGAGGTAATGAAACAAAATGGAGATTAGAACCCTGATATTTACAGAGATACAAATATTTTCTTGACTTAGTTTCTCTATCTGCTTTATACTCTCCGTACCCTGGCATGGCTGCTTTACTAGGAAGAGGTTGATGAAGTCCTTCAGAGTAGTTCCAGAACTACTACATCGACAGATGTGATAGATGCATTCGATGATAGCTTCATGCCTATGAAACTGTTTAGAACAATGAATGAATTCCTTGAAAAGCACAATTTATCACGCAATTGTAAGAGGCCATGGACCCTACTTTTCCTGTAAAAGATAATTGGTACAAGATGTTATTGTTTTCCTTCAAGTGGACTTGGACAATAGTTCTCCCAAACATGCTTTGAGGCTGGAGACATACTTCAGCAGTTAAGAGCACTGGCTTCTCTTCCAAAGGACCAGGTCTGATTGCCAGGACCCACGGGGCAGCTCACAAACTGCCTGCAACTCCTGCTTCAGGGATCCAATACCCTCTTTCAGCCAGGAGGACACTGAACTCAAGTAGTATACAGACACAGATATAGGTGAACCCTCATACACATACACTTTTTAAAATAAAAAAAAAAGAGCTACTTCATGATTTTGCCCTTTAATTTCTACTTTGATGGGCACCCTGGAGCCATGATTTTTTTAGGCCTCCTCATCAATAACATTTATTGCAGGACACAAGGCCTTCTCTTTCTGTGTTGTTATAAAACTTCTGAATGCTTTGTTAGGATTGATGAACTGGAGCACCTAGATGGTGAGAAGAATCGGATTCTAAAATATACTTCTCTCTTTATGAGGAGAATTCTACACGTTTTGTTTCATAGCCTATCTCAACGGAGTAGAGAATTACTACAGCTTTGTGTATTTAGTCACCAATGGTCCAGATGCTTCCATTTCAGTGAGGTAGTTGTTTATGCTGAAGTGGCATTGACCTTGGGTAGATTCCCTGCTCTGCTTTCTTCGGGGAGACACCACCTGTGAGGCGCTGACTGAGGAAAGACTCCTGTAGGTTCCACCAAGCTTCTCTTGCTACATCTACAACCCAAATCATTAAGATGATGAACGGGAAAGATGAAGGACAAGAGGCAGACTTGGCAGATTCCCCTGGAGTAAGCCAATGGAATGTTCTAGTAGCACTTGGATTGGCCTCAGTCACTCTGTGTGCAGAAATATCTGATATAGCAGGTGCCAAACTGTTGACTTCCCTCTCTCCAAGAAGGAGTGATCTTAAAAATCTACCTGGCTCGTGAGAGCCGGTAAGCAGGTTCGTCAAAATTTCCCCTTGGGTCAAGCAGCATCACTGTGTCTGCTGTTTTATGTCTTTAACAGAATTATTTTCTTCTTTGTAAATGTCTGCCAAGACTTTTCCTGCCAAAAACTTCCTGCCAAATTTTTCATCCATTATTCCAGTCTACTGAGCCCTGTTGAAGCCTGCGTCTGTGATCCAACAGATAATTAAGTTCGGCTTTATACCATCTCAGAGTGTAATCGACATTTCCTCAGACCCATCAGGCCCTAGTTTTCTCATCTGTGAAGTGGGCATAATTACAACATCAAATCCAAAAGTTTCCTACCAGTATCAAGTGAGTTAACTGGTGGAAATTTTGTAGCAAATTCTCAGTATCTTAAATACCATTGCAGTTATCCTTATCCAATAATTGATTTAACATAAAGAGTTTAAGCTGAGACTAAGTACTACATCTTATAAGCCTCCTCCATGGACCAGTGGGTTCATCATCAAAATTATTTAGCTTTCTTGTTTATCCCACGGCATTACTGCTGTTGGACAACACCATAATTATCCTTCTTGTGAGAATGAAAGTGGGAGTTTTGTTCCATATATTCCTCAGATAAGGTGTGACATGGATTCTTAAGATAACTGAAATCTGAACATGAAATGTGCATGTTGTTTCCATTGTGAGCATCTGACATTCTGAATCCTTAGAGACTCTTTGAGCATTTCCCTCTCTCTCTGCTCTGCTCCAACACAAACTCCCTGTGTGCTCAATAATTGCCATTATATTAAATGAAAATCAACTAGGCATACATTATTTTCTAGAAGTCTTAAAGTCTAAGGAACTGCAGGAAGTCAACATAGTTATAGGAAATTTATAAGTAGATGGTAAAAAGGCCAAGAAGAAGGTTTGCAGAGGCATCCCTAGGGACAGGCACTGGGCTGAGTAAAAACAAGTCAGTGCTGGTACAGGAAGACAGTTGGGCATTTGACGAAGTAAGCATGTGTGTGATTGGATACAGAGTGTGTGTTCAATGAGATGTTGGGAAGGTGTGTGTGTGTGTGTGGTGTGTGTGTGTGTGTGTGTGTGATAGAACACAGACATGTATGTTCAATGAGATGCAGGGGAAAAGTATGTGTGTGTGTGTGTGTGATGGTATACAGAGTGTGTGTTCAATGAGATGCGGCGAAGAAGTGAGTGTGTGTATGTGTGTTTGATAGAATACAGACATGTATGTTCAATAAGATGCAGGGAAGAAGTGTGTGTGTGTGTATGTGTGTGTGTGTGTGTGTGTGTGTGTGATGGGATGTGATACAGAGTGTGTGTTCAATGAGATGCAGGGAAGGTGTGTGTGTGTGTGTGTGTGTGTGTGATAGAACACAGACATGTATGTTCAATGAGATGCAGGGAAAAAGTGTGTGTGTGTGTGTGTGTGTGTGTGTGATGGTATACAGTGTGTGTTCAATGAGATGCGGCGAAGAAGTGAGAGTGTGTATGTGTGTTTGATAGAATACAGACATGTATGTTTAATAAGATGCAGGGAAGAAGTGTGTGTGTGTGTGTGTGTGTGTGTGTGTGTGTGTGATGGGATACAGAGTGTGTGTTAAATGAGGTGCAGGGAAGAAGTGTGTGTGTGTGTGTGTGTGTGTGTGTGTGTGTGTGTGTGTGTGTGATAGGACACAGATGTATGTGATGGGATACAGGTAGGGCAGAGAGGCAGCTGTTGAAGTCAAGGAAGTAGCTAGTAGATCTGCCCTTGTGGGAACCGGCAGTGAGATCTGAAGAGCCCTGAGAGGCACATGCTCAGGTTGGTGCTCCTTCAGACTGATTGGCTGACTGATTGAGGTTGTGGAGGGTTGAGATGTTACAGGTTGAGAGCCAGCATTATCTTCGGACACCTTCTTAACAGCCACTTATCATCAGCCTTTGCATCCAGCCTAGCATTGTTTTGAATATCAGGAAAGCCATTGGGATGCACTCACCTAGCAGACCACTAGCTTCTACCAACTCCACCACTAAGGGCGCCCTCCCTCGGACAGCACCTGAAACCTGAGGAGAGGTTTCCTCACATTGCCTGCAACCTGCCTCTCTTATGTCCTTGTCCGAGGTATTTGGTAAATGTACTGCTGTAGTCTGTGAGGATAAAAGTTGGACCAGGAGATGCCTCCATGGATAAAAGCCCTTGCTGCAAAGGCTGACGGCCTGAAATCAGTCACTGAGCAAGAAGAGAACTCTCTCCTACATGTTGTTCTCTGACCTCCACATGTACACTGTGATATACACACACTCATGTATGAACATGCATGTGCATGCATGCATGCAAGCATGTGTGCGCGTGTGCACACACACACACAGAAAAATAGATTTATAAAAAATGTAGCCATTTCTACTGTGAAACATGGGATCCAGAGCAACCTAAGTCTATATTCCCAGCCCAAGATTTGGCTCAAAATAACCCAATTTGTATTTTCTTTGAAGCAAGAACTGTGCTTTACCTTAATCTTAAGAACTGATTATGGGGAGGGGGGATCCGGAAAAGGGGAAATCATTTGGAATGTAAACAAAGAATATAGAAAATAAAGATATTTAAAAAAAGAACTGATTGTTGGAGTTACTTGGGTGCTGCTATGCATTCAAATGCTAAATTCCCTACCCCAAAATCTTGTTGCCACAGGAGCCACAAGTATGTGAGCAAGTTTTCACATACACCAGCTTTTGTTGTACAAACCTTGCTCCCCAAGTTATTGGTCAACAAATGGCTAAGCCTGGGGTTGCTTACTAGAGAGAGGAAGGTGGGACTTCTTGGGAGGAAGAAAGGAACTCTGGGAAGATAGAAAGAGGAAGGCCTTTCACCAGGAGACATGAGACAGACCTAACTACAGGCCTGGAAGGGATAACTAGCCGCATGGAGTGGATGGAGCCAGGGGAGAGTCTGCCCAGCTAAGGCCTAAGCGTTGAAAGGATATTAAAAGGGGTCTGCGTGGTTATTTGGTGAACGAGCTGATTAAGGAATAACTGCTTCCATAATGATTTGCAGCATTAATTAATGTGTGCAAAATATTTATAATCATCTTATAACAGATACTAGAGAGATGTTGACCAGGGTTGGGGTGAACCAGTGAATAATACTGTGTGGCAGTTGAGTTGATGCCAAGTTGATTATTAAATGAATCACTGCTTGTTTTAACTGCTTAGTAAAAGGCCGGAAGAAGGAAAGGGCGTAGGGAATAGGGAGAAGCGGAGTACTTCTCTAGACCAAGGAGGCCGACGGCATATTGCTGCTACTCTGAGTGTCTGTGCTGGTGACTGCGATGTGGCTGTTCTTTGAGATCTGTGACACACTGTATGACAAAAATGATGTCTCCTTCCTGGAAGGCCCCCTTGCTCCCAACATCTCTGCAGACCAGGAGACCCATGACAGCCCCAGGAACTGTGGTGCCTCTCATCCAGCAGCGGCACTGAGGTAATGGTAATTCCTGTCCCCCTGACAGCCCATAGTAAAAGTAGACTATGTCTCTGCTTTCTTTGCGAGAACAAAAATTAAATATAATTTCCATTTTAGTCCCTTTGTACATGTGTGCAAGCATGGTTGTTCTCCACACATTGGAATAAAAGAAAATCTTAGCAGGATGAGTTTGTGTGTGTGCGCATGTGCATGCACATGTACATACATATACACACGTGTTCATACATGTACTTAGGTTTTTACTGACTGAGCTACCTCTCCAGATCCTTCAACCTATTCTTGACTCAGGCTTGATTCTTCTCCAACAGTTTTCAACTTGAGTCTCAACACTTTTTGAAAGTACCAAACTAATGAAAATAAAATTTATTTCATATAGAGATTATAATTCAGTAGCTTTTGCTGGCCCTCCCCGCTACAGTGCATAACATTTTCTGCATTCTGGGACCCAAGCTTTCATCAACTGACTCATTTCAAGAACCCCAGGAAGTAAGCAACTTCTTTCAATCGTTGTCACAAAATCTTAATGGTCCCTTCAAACAAAAATGTACCTCGCAGGCCTAGTAACTGACCTATTTGATTCCAACATAGATCATAATAATTTACCAGTGTCGCTCACTCAAGAGTCCGATTGCCTTCTTCGCCTCCGGGTGCTGGAAGAAAAGGGCTTTGCAGCTGAAAGGGTTAAGTAGGTTGTATTATAATGCGTTCCTGTTTCATTCCCTCCCTTCAGCTTCTTCACAAAATGTTAATCTAATTGTGATACTATCAGTTTGATGACAATATGACAAGACAGACAAATTTGATTTTATTCTCCACAGAGCAAAGCATATGCTACTTGGAAGGCCTTGACAGAGAGAAGGACATAAAACAAATGGAGTTCATGAATATACAATTTTTATGGTACACAATAGTGACATCTAGACTTCAGAGACTAGGTGGGCAAGCCTGAGACTTTACTATTGAGATTAATGGGTACGTAAAAAGGTGCCAACAGAGAGTACTACAGTTTATGTTAAAAATGTCGATGTGGATAAGAATAATTTTCTTCTCAAGATGGATGATACACTTAATGGCTGGAAGACATTTGGGCTCAGTAGCAGTGCCTCCGAAGTAATTTTTTGTTGTTATTGTAAATTATATAATCTTAACTGCAATTATAGTTCTGTTCCAGGAAAGGTCAACTTAGCACCGTGGATGGTTATGAAGCAAAAATGGAAATCCGTCTGTGGATTCCCTTGTTGATCGCTTATGAATGATTTCAAGTAAGATGATTTTTTTGGTAACTCTATTTCTCATTTAATGCAATACAGCAAGTAAAGACAGCACACATTAACAAAACACAAATTAGATTTCTCTAAGTAAACATGTATCTTCTAATGGACTAGGGCTGTTGGAGAAAGGACAGTATGAAGGTTAAAGACACCAGGTGAATGGGGAAGGTTTATGCTGAAGAAAATCAGAAGCAGAAGTAGTGAAGAATTCTTTGATGGATTTAAATCTCTGCTTGGGTTTGGTTTCCACAACACAAAGTCCAACCAGGCTTCTGCCCTTGGCTTTTGAAAGTTTACTCTGACATTGAGACTCAGCCACCTTATTGAAAGGTATGGAAATGATTGTCTCAATACCTGGTTGCTAAGCAGTAGGCTTTGGATCTTCCTATGGTAATGACTTTGAAGGGATTCAATCCGGGTTCAATTTTAATCTCAATCTTTTTCTTTATTTCACGAAGAAATGTAAATGCCAAGCTCACAATATAAAACATGTGAATGTAAAATATGCCAGCCTTTAAAGATTTCTTTATTTTAATATAGTTCCTGAGATCAAAACTCTACAACAATATACTTAGAATTAACTGTGGCAATGTATCTTGAGAGCTTTGAGTTTTAATCATGTAAATTTATCTACTAGAACTTTCTCATGGTTCTGATCTACAGGAAAGTTTACAGGAAACATTAGAAATGGCCAGAGTGACCTTATACTTTACAGATCACCAATGATTATAATCACAGTTTGTCCTACGAGTTGCCAGTCCCAGCATCTCTTAAGAAAGGATGATTATTCTGCTGCTCCAGATCCCACGTGCCCCTCCCCTCTCCCTTTCAAGCTCATGGTCTCTTTTTGTAATTAATTGTTATTACATGTACATGTATGTGTATATATAATGTTCCTAAATGCATAAATGCAATCTGCTCCATCCCTATGATGTAACTTGTATTTTTATGTTTTCAGAACTGATTCTTTAGCACTGGACGACTAATTGGTACGCTCTTCCCTGGGGAAGACGATTTCTCTCTACTTTCAGCATTTCTCAGTTGCCTTTATGTAGGGTTGAGGCCTCCTGGGTTCCCTATCCCCAGCCCCTGTCCACACGAACATGTCTGTTGTTGCCCATATTCAACTCATTCGTAAGAGGTGATGTTGGCAAGATGGTGGAGAGAGATGGGTGGGTAAGGCTATTATCCACTGTACATATGTATGGGCTTTTCAAAGAATACATAATTATTTGAAATAGATGGTGGAGACAAAAGCAGAAATATATTTCACTGATATTTTGGCAGCAGCTGGATGATACGAACTTTAAATAAGCTACCCAGCACTTTTTTGTAAGCAGTGCCATCAAATAGTTGCATATATATATATATATATACATATATATATATATATATATATATATATATATATATATATAATTTTAAAGAGAGGAAACAAGTAGAATAGCAATTTTGAAGACCTGATAAGGCCAACTTGAAACTCAAAATAAACTTTAAAGAAATCCTAAGATTGTTCTAGAATAGCTCTCATGGAAATCCATCTGATTTTTTCTTTGAGCACAGCTATCAGTCAACATCTTACCCACAGTATGACCTAGCAAAAGGACACTTTAAATATAGCACAGACCGTATCATCCCAGTCCAGTAAGATGGGACTGTAGACAGAGGGAAATGGTGACTTTCTGCTAGGCAAGGAAAGATGTTTGGTGTGACATGCTGTGTAATATGCTCAAGACCACATCCATGTTCTATCTGGTATCTCTGTTTGATAGGATGCACGGCTACTGGGAGGATACATTGGAGCTGCAGGGAGCTGGGGTCTATGGGTGACGTTCTGACTCTTACTCCTGAATTCTGGACAACACAGAACATCAACTTCTTCCTTGTCACACACTGTGTGCTTCTCTTACTCACACAGACGATTGGCACATCACACACACACATGCACACACATAAACATATACACATGCACACATACACACACATGCACATGCATACATGAAAACACACATGTCCACATATAAACATATTTGCATGCACACGCATACATGCAAACACCCACATGCATACACATAAACATATACGCATGAACACTCATGCACACACATACACACATGCACACACATGCACACAAGTACATGAAAATACCCACATGCACACATATAAACATATATGCATGCACATACATACATGCAAATGCACACATATATATATATATATACACATGCACACACATGCACACATACAAACACATACATACATATTCACACATTCAAGACATATGTACACATGTATATTGAATTCTACAGAGAACTTCTTATGGACGTATCTATACAAATATTAAGTAGCAGTATTTTGTTCCAATTGAAGGATTAAAATAGGTAAAAATCTGGCTTTTTGTGAGCATGTTAGAAAGCCTTATGCTAAGCCAACTGAATTCTTTTTAGCTCAGTATTGTTACTTGGGAAATATGTGATTAGGTAGATTCATATGTAGATAACCACTTGATCATGCAGCAATTTCTACCCTATCTAAATTCACTGCTAATTGAACATAAATCAATTTTATTAAAGTATAGTTTTCTTCACATTACAAAGATGGATGTTCTATTGAAGACGTGTGATGCCGTCTCAAGCCAAATGTGTATGCCTGCTCATGAACACATATGTGGGCACAGACACATGCATATGCATACATAAATATTTTCGTGATTACACATGCATGTGTAAATTGGGTGTTTCGGTTCATCTCTGCACCCCCTCTCCCACTTGGTAATGTTACAGGCTCAGCTCCCTACCACAAAGGCATGTCCTTTCAGCTATGAATTTATACTATGATGCAACCTCCTGACTTCAGTTTCTCAGGTCAGAAGAGGACACTGAGGCTCTGTGTATCCTTGACATAGGGGGAGAACTTCTATTATAGGCAGAGGGGAAAGTGAATGGATGATTCCACAAAGCCCAGGTTTGACAGCAACCATCAGAGGTTTAGAAAGAGTTCTGCAAAGGTTCTTGCCAGAGTGTTCCAGGAGAATGTGGCCCTACCCCCACAGATTCACACTTTTGCGTATTAACATGGGTAGAGAATTCATTCCTAGTTTTAAGCTACCCAGGCTCAGGTAATTAAGAGGGCCTTACATGCTCTTTGGTGTGCCTAGGAAACAGTTTCTGGAGGCTAATGTGTTTAGACACTTTGCCCACTCCAGCTGCAGCTGTTGTTTGGAGAGGTTGTGGAACCTTTAAGAAGTGGGACATGTCTGGGGTGGGGGGCACTGTGGGGAAGGTGGTCATGAGGGTGAAGGCCTGGTCCACCTCTAACTCCAGCTCTGCATCCCGATCCGAGCTATGCAAGAAGCCTGAACTGCACAGACCACACCTCTTCAGCCACCACCCCTTCCTCACTATGATGGACTGTAACTCCTAAGACATGAGCCAGAATAAACCTCCCCTTGCTTAAGTTGCCTCTGTTGTGTATTTTTGTCACTGGCACATAAAAGTAACAAATGCACCTGCCAACTGGGGTCCTTCCTTTCTGTCCTATTTGGTCTTCAGGTTTCTAGGAGTAGAGACATTGTAACTCTCAGCTCTATCCCAGTGCGGTCTGAAACTTGGCTCTGTATATTCATGGAGCTAGTCAGATACTTCCTCTTGCGTCTCATGTACTGCCCGAGCCTGGCTGCTGCTGCTGCTGCTGCTGCTGGTGGTGCCTCTTTCCTGGGAAGCAAATTGTTCTTTCTTGAGTCAAAAGTGATCTTTTCAATGGTCCCTGTTCCATCATGCTCTCTCCTGTGTCTCTTGAGAAGTAAGAGTGAGCAAGCATGTGGTCTGTGCTCTGGGTGGGAAGTGGCCACCCTTATGTATTTGTGATGTCCCTGAGGGATTCAGGGAGTCATTAAAAGGCAATTATATGGAGCAGATGCCATCACAGTCCACACAGAGGTGCTCGTGTGAGAAGGTCAGACTTACATTTTAAATGGATTCCAACACAACAAAACTGTGTGTGTTCCTGGAAAGTGAATACAGCTCAAAATAAAAATGTCCTTTCTGATCCACCAAGATGTGAAAAGATCCAACCATCTACTCCTGCCACCACACACACAGCCACCACACACACAGCCACCACACACACAGCCACCACACACACAGCCAGCATACCCACAGTCACCACACACACAGCCACCACACACACAGCCACCACACACACAGCCAGCATACACATAGCCAGTGTACACACAGCCAGCACACACAGCCAGCATACACACAGCCAGCACAAACACAGCCAGCACACACACAGCCAGCACACACACAGCCAGCATACACACAGCCAGTGTACACACAGCCAGCACACACAGCCAGCGTACACACAGCCACCACACACACAGCCACCACACACACAGCCACCACACACACAGCCACACACACACAGCCAGCATACACACAGCCAGTGTACACACAGCCAGCACACACAGTCAGCACACACACAGCCACCACACACACAGCCAGTGTACACACACAGCCAGCATACACACAGCCAGCATACACACAGCCAGTGTACACACAGCCACCACACACATAGCCAGCACACACACAGCCAGCACACATACAGCCTTCTCTGTTGATCCTTCTCCATCACAATAGACAGCACCTCCTCTTGTGAGTCAAGACAAGACTCTCCCTCTCATACATTGCTTTCGCCAGTGAGGCCAGTGCTCTGCTAAGTCTGTCCGCATTGTTCTTGGGCCTTTGGATCTGGTTTGTGGGAGGACTGTGAAGAAGTTTGGAGCTTCAAGCTAGAGAATCAGTAGTGTGTTGTAAGTGGAGTTGGCTGGGCTTCTGTGGTTTAAGCTCAGAAGCCTGGAGTATGGAGAGTAAAAAATACTTATGACTATTCAGACAGGAATAAGGACTCTTTCAGAAATGGGGCTTTTTGTGATGTTACGTTTCACCAAAGGATCCAGCTACATTTCACCCATGTCTTGAAGTTTTGAGTGAGACTGAATGGGAAAGCAACGGACTAAGTTAATTTGGTGGAGGAAATCTCAAGATGGCAGAAAATGCTCAGGTTTTAACATAGTTGCTGTCTACTGCTTTTAAACACTTAAAATGTGCAGTGTGTGGCACGGAAGTGTGAAAGATAGCTGGTGTGGGTAGGAAAGGAGAGTGAACACGCCTAAAGTTCCACACGGGTGCAGCAGAGCAAAAGTCGGTGGGTTCCTGCCGAGAAGAAGACAAAGGCTCTATGTGAGAAGATAAAGTCTGGATGCTCAGGACTGTATGATCAAGCCTCAAATCCTCTGTGCCTATGAAAGGATAGAGACGCAAATCAACCATGACTTATGATTCCACGGATTTGGTATGTTAAAAACTGCAAAACAGACATTATTATAAATGTTTAAAGATCAATCATCAGGGCACAATGAATCTTTTATACGAGTAAAGGAGATATTCATTTTTTATTGTGGCATTGGTTTGGGGGATAAACACAGTGTCACTGATTTTGGGGGGTAGACATAATATCAGAGCTTATCGAATCCTATATTTAATACTTTAAACTATATTATATGACATATGAATTATTATCTTGATGAAAAGAGTGATGAAAGATTTCATTTAGATAAAATCAATAAAAGTTGTTGTGAATTCAAATAAACCCAAGTCAACAGGCCATTCACAAAAGTAATGTGAAACAATTTACTTGGGTATCTTTTGCTCCTTGAACATAAAAATTTTACCTATTAGCAGTTTGATGATATTTGTTAACTATAAATCTTCATTTTTGAAATTCTCAAATTTATAGAGGAGCTGAAAGATTACTACTGTCAATGTCTTTAAATGTCTTAAACACATTTATTTAGTTTCTGATAATTTCATACATTCCTACAACATACCTTGATCCTATCTGTCCCAATTTCCCCCTTCCCACTCCCTCCAGAAATTCCCCAACACAGCCTTTCCCCAACTTGCTGTTGCCCCCCCTAAAAAATAATGCCTTGAGTTCTCCTCGCACTGACTGCTGAAGTGCTATCCTGTTGGCTCGCTCTTGCGTAGGTCTTGTACTGGTAGCCACGGCTACAGCAAGTTCATAAACAAATCGGCCATGCTGTATCTGTGAACACATGGGCTGTGAAGTGCATGTCCAGAAGACAGCATTTCACAGCCCTTTCCTCTACCCGCCAGTCTCACATTGAAGGGTTTACCATTACTTTTAAAAGGCAAAATTGATAAGTGCTTTGGCTGGTGCCGAGCATATCACTTGCACTGTTAGTCACCATGCGGTCATAGCATGTAGCTCTTCTTTGATCACCACCAAGCTGATTGATGGATGGATGTGAGAGATGAGTATAGCTCAGAGAAGGTTAGAATGGTTTAGCTGAGGTCTCTGCACTGCCAAACCACTAATGGTCTCCAGAGATGTGGAAATAAAATTGTTTCAACATATTTTATTATGATCTGATTGGGAAAATGAGTAGTCATTCTAAAACAGTGAGGCCTTTAAAAACAACAACAAATGCTAATGGTTCTTTTCCATAAGAATTCTATCACCCTTGATTGTTAATGAAGTTTGTGCTTGAGATAGCAACCCCTTGGCCTCACTGTTTCCGTCAGATTCCTGGGAACCACAACTGCTTGTTTTAAAAAAACCACACTGTAATTTCAGGGAACATGTGTGAACTGCACTTTTGCAGTATGACATGTTGTCCAGAGAGTCCCTGGCCAGCGTCATCCAGGCAGCAGAGATCCATCAGACGGTGACTGTGGCAGATGGCAGCTTTTGTGGAAATCCAGTGACATATGGTCTGCCTTCACAGTGCTGAGGGCTCCTTGTCACCCGTGGCTGGATTGCAGCAAAAGTCCCAGTTCTCCCAGGCTCCTGGTTTGTGTCTCCCAGACCAGTCCCTGTAGCATTCTGTTCAACAGGCCACACCCCTTCAGAGATCACATGACACACACAAGCTTTGTTGTCTGTTACCCACTCTTCCCTTTCTTATGACCTCTCATTTGCTCTTTGCAACATGCCTATGCAATGCTCAGGGGTCTGTGGTGACTGCTAATTAGTAATGAGATGCCAAGCTAGGCTCCACTTTGAGTGTGCATGTGATGTGCACCTTAGAGAGCCAAGGGGACCTCGCTGATCCTCTCAGGTCTTTATCAAGTAGCACTGTCCCTTCCTGTCTTTGCTTCATGATTTCTTTCTTGTCAGAACACTGGCTGTACTGGCTGGTTTGGGGTGTCAACTTGACACAGGCTGGAGTTATCACAGAGAAAGGAGCCTCCCTTAAGGAAATGCCTCCATGAGATCCAGCTGTAAGGCATTTTCTCAATTAGTGATCAAGGGGGGGGGGCTTGTGGGTGGTACCATCCCTAGGCTGGTGGTCCTGGGTTCTATAAGAGAGCAAGCTGAGCAAGCCAGGGGAAGCAAGCCAGTAAGAAACATCCCTCCATGGCCTCTGCATCAGCTCCTGCTTCCTGACCTGCTTGAGTTCCAGTCCTGACTTCCTTTGGTGAAACAGCAATGTGGAAGTGTAAGCTGAATAAACCCTTTCCTCCCCAACTTGCTTCTTGGTCATGATGTTTGTGCAGAAATAGAAGACACTGACTAAGACACTGGCCTTAATCTTCTCCACTGCCTTCCTATTCTCTGTCTTCTTTTCCCCTTCCCGAGGTCTTCCACATGTTTACACCATTCACCTCTTCCAGGAAGCTGTTCTCAACCTGGTCCCTTCCCAGAGTTGTGGCAATCCAGATTTTTTTCATTAGTCTTTGTCTTGTTAAGAAGACTGTAAGTACTTTAATGCCCTGTGTGTGTGTATGTATCTGTGTATGTATATGCATATGTATAATTACTAGTGTGGCTTTTTTAAACTTACATATTGAAATTGATCCTTAAATTGGGGCAAATGTCATGATAAAAAAGTTATAATTAATTTACTTTCCACTTCTTTTTAAATTTTTATTTGTGTATTGTGATATGTCTCTCTCTGCCCTCCCACCCTCTCTCTCTCTCTCTCTCTCTCTCTCTCTCTCTCTCTCTCTCTGTGTGTGTGTGTGTGTGTGTGTGTGTGTGTGCATGTTCATGTGCCTGTGGCTGTATGTGTTCTGCATATTCCTTCCATCATGTGGGCCCCAGTGAGTGACCGCAGGTCTTCAGGCTTGGTCACAAACACCAACGAGCGACTGGCTAGAGAATTTGATTTGCATTCAAGCTTCCATGGCTCTAAATCTGAACCTCACCACCTGAGTCTGGGTGGGGCTGATTGACGTGGGTTCAGTGGGCTTCCTGTGTGATGATGGCAGATCTCAGGTGCTCTGGGGGAGTGCTTTTGTCCCAGAACTCCTTCTGATCCACCGTGAGGGAGAAGACCATCTTTCTCCTTCAACAAGAGCATGGTATCATAAATATAGTTTAGGTGTTCTGTCTCAGAACACTACAGGAAAGGCCAAGTGTGTAATCCGAACAAGTATTTACTTCTCTAATGAAATAAATCAAAGGCTCCTTGGTGTCCTGATTATATTACTGAGAAAAGATGCTACCGGACACATGCTGTCTTTTCTTGAAATACCCTGTACTGTGTTAATGGGTGTGTGCTGTTAAAGCAGCAGGGTGCTCAGCCCAAGAGAGCACTCGCCCTCACAACCTCAAATTTCAGGTCTTTTGCACCAAGGGGCATGCCGTACGTCCACCCTTCTCTCGAAGGCCATTTAAACGCTAGTGTCTACACTTCAGTTCTATTGCCTATGAGTGAAGCAGGTGTAGTGTGGCCCTCGGAGCATCGTGGTGTGTTTGAGGGTAAGCGCTATCTTTCATGGGCACTCTGGGATTCATTCTCACCTCACCTCATTTGCTGAGCGCTCTGTCATTAAAGTGTCATTGAGAGCTGACGCCACTTAATTTTAGCAGCCTTCACTCCTAGTTTGCAGGGAGAACAGCTCCAAATAGAGAAGGGTGCACGTGATAGAGAGAGGGATATTTTTACACCTCACTCAGCATTTTATCTAACAAAGCAGCCTCCTGGGAAATAGAGGACGACCCGTCACTAAACCGAACCCTCCTCTGATGCCAGTAAATGGACACGCAGTCTTCAGATGGCAGCGTCTATTCTGAGGAGCCTGTCATGAATATACTGGTGGGGAAATACTCCAGACTCTTGTGTTTTCCTGCCTCTCAAAATACCCTTGGATTTTTATTTTGGGTGTGGTCAAATTAGGAAAGAAAGAAAGAAAGAAAGAAAGAAAGAAAGAAAGAAAGAAAAGAAAGAAAGAAAGAAAGAAAGAAAGAAAGAAAGAAAGAAAGAAAGAAAGAGAGAGTGGCTTTAGAGATCAGCTGTCCCCTGCAGGCCAGAGTGGAGCCTTTTTACCTCTTTGCAAATTACAGAGCTCTGGAGATTTTCCCCCTATTAATTGCATAATTGCTTTTCCTGCCAAAGTAATTTGAACCCTTGGGGGTTAAGAAAATCACTTACTGTGAAATAGTGGCAATTTTTAACCCATTCAGCTGGTATTTCTTCGCCTAATTAAATGTAGAGGGGACTTTCACGATGCCCAGGGTGTGTGGGTTTCTGGGACCGATCTAATCTCTGCACTGGCAGAGGAGAGCATCTGAACCCTGATAGAGTCATTACCCTCAGCTTTTCATATCCTAACTGTCTGCATTGCTGTTTTGTGCAGGAGAAAACTTTATTTAAGCCATTGGCTGATCTGTGTGTCTATCTGTGAATTAAAAGAAATCAAAACCGAAGACGTCATTAGTTTTGGAGAATGTTTGGTTGCTGGGAAAATATCTCATTGCATGCCGACTTTTGGGGCCGATCAAAGGCTTTTCATAGAAATCCAAGTTATTATCCTAAGATATGAAAACTTGGGCCCAGGGGCTTCATGACTTTTCCAAGGTCACACCTGAAGTCAACTTCTGGATCCCAAATTATCCCTGCCTTTCTTCCTCATTGTTTCTTGCTTTAGTACAAGTCACATTGCTACTATTGTGAATGATTTGTAAGAAGCAATTTAACACAAAGGTTTATAGTTCTAAACAGTAGACGCTCTTGGAGTTTGCTGTATGTTAGAAAACTGACCTACCACAGACACTCCTTTCCCAGAACAACACTGTTTTATTGCTTCAAAGAAGTGGGGTCTGGCTAGCCACAGACCTACGAGACCTAGGAGACCTAGGAGAAACGTCACTGGATAGTCATTTTTTTCTTCCACATACCATCTAGATACAAAGATTCTTTGCTGTTTAATTTCACAGATTAACTCTTTTAGTCACTTCTATTCCCTTTAGAATTTGTCTTACTTTTATAGTTCCTTTTCCCATACATATAATCACCATTTGACCAAATTACTTAAAGTTCTAAAATTAAACTAAGCTCTTTGAAAAAGCTCACGTGCATCCACTGAAAAAAAATAAGGCTATCCTATGGTCACAATTGATATTTGTTTTCTCTTAAAGAATCTTGTTGTCAGAAGGCCTGGGGCAATAGGTCCACGGCAGGACATTTGCTGGGAGTGCACAAAACCCTGGGCCAGATATCAGGCACAGCCACAAAAATAAATAAAATCATTAAATGGGAAATAAACTTTCAATGGGTGTGGCAGAGGATGAGGTGGAAGGTGCTGGCTTCAGGAACATGAGGCTTTGGTGGGGAACAGGTGCAGAGGGAGGGAGGGCTGGAGGGAGAGAGGAGGCTGGGGTAGCAGACTGTTCAGATGCACTGCTCAGGCACTCCTTAGTGGAGCTCGTGAGGATTGAAAAGAAGACATGTCAGGGTGTGCAGGAAAGAGGGGACAAAGCTGGGGTCAGATATGACCAGAGTCTGCTTTGTGTGCTGAGCACATAAAACCAATCACTGGACACGAAAGCCCAGCCACTCTTTCTCAAGATCCCAAGTATTCTTCCCCATCTTTCTTTCCTGTTATCCTGAGCCACATTAGCAACTGCAAACGGCATGTGTGGAGGTGAACCTTTCAAATGACTTTAGGCCGTTTCTTTTACAAATAAATTCTCAGCACAAACAGTCGTTATTCACCCTGGCAATTTCTTGACCTTCTTTAGGGCACAGAACCGTGTCATTAATCCGGGCCGAGTGGCACCTTAAGCCACCCGTGCTCTTTTGTGTTCTTGTCACCGACGAGATCTAAAGTCATTGGGTCCACCTTTCCATCTGTGATTGCCAAGTGGCGCTGCTGTGCTGGGGACAAGCCCTAGCTGCGTTCTGAACGCTCACTCGAAGTGTCCACTCAAAGCAGGCGTGCTTTGGACATAGGCGGAGTCTGGAAGAAGAGAGAGGGAGGGAGTCCAGCATGTGGTCTGGGATGTTGATGAGCTGCTCTGGGAATGAGGCTATAAGGGGTTACACAGGATCTGGGGGTCTCCCTCTCCAGGGTGAACTAGAGATGAGGAGACCGGTGGCAGTCGCCTGTATGGAAGCGACTCTCCTGAGGTACAGTGAGCAATCGAATAGGTTTGCAGTAAGCGTGGGTGCTAAAGGCCATGGAGCTAAGACCAGTCTGCTTCCTCCTGGATCACTGGGCGGGAGAAGTTATGTGCCAAGCTGACTGCTGCACTATCAAAAGAAGGCTACAGTTTTTAAACCTTAGGAAGCAGTAGCACTTTGTCTCCTGCATGATTTATATTTGTTTGTAATGAATCTGAGATGCTTTTGTAAGAGTCAACTAGTGAAATTCACAGCCCAAAAGTCTAAGTCAGAGAATCTCACTCCCTCTGCACGGTGGATTCGGGGAGTTGGGGCTTTCAAGAGAGGAAGAGTAAAGGGAAGAACTCAGAAAGAGAGTCAAACCTTTGGGCAAAGTGATACTAGAGTAACAGACAATGCATTAGGGACAGCAAGGAGAAGCAGACAAGAAATGGAGCCTAGAGCATCAGAGACCTTAAGGAGGGGCGGGGCCCAGAGAAGGTGGCCAAGCTGTTAGGAACTACAACGGAATTGGGGGATAACTGAGGGGATCAAACCACTCACCCGAGCAGAAGGGGCAGATGGGAAAAGACAAACCGGCCTTTCAAAGTGGATTTAGATGAGTCCCAGCCAACCACAGTCCAGATAGGAAGTAAAGGCAGGAGGTTTATTTTAACTTATGGTTCTGAATAATGAATGAGGAGCATGAGTGATGATGGCCTTCTTGCTGGTGAGTCACAGGCAGTACAGGACACCACTGCACAGAGAGAGGGAGAGAGAGAGAGAGAGAGAGAGAGAGAGAGAGAGAGAGAGAGAGAGAGAGGCAAACAGACTCACAGACACACAGACACACAGAGACACAGAGACAGGCAGAAACAGAGAGAGACAGAGACAGAAAGATAGAGAGAAAGAGAGAAGCAGACAGCAACACAGAGACAGAAAGACAAAGAGAGAGAAAGAGGGGGAGAAGAAGAGGAAGAGAGAGAGAATAAGCCCATGCTTAGGTACTGGTCTCTCTTCTTATAAAGCTGCTGGTATCTGGGTGTGAGGACCCCACCATAGTGACCCTGTCTGGGTGTGAGGACCCCACCATAGTGACCCTGTCTGGGTGTGAGGACCCCACCATAGTGACCCTGTCTGGGTGTGAGGACCCCACCATAGTGACCCTGTCTGGGTGTGAGGACCCCACCATAGTGACCCTGTCTCGGGTCACTGTACTGATTCTGTCTAGACTTACTCACCTTTGCAAATGGTGCTATGTCTACACTGGAGTGAGTCAGAATTCCACTCTTAGTATCCTATGGTGCATATTACACTCCAACACGAGTTAGAGAGAGACAGACCCTTGAAAACCAAGACACTCAGGAATCTTGAAGGAACCTGACTAAGATGAGGAGAGGAAACGGGTTCTGAGGGTGTGTGTGAGAGAGAACTGACCTATTCTCATCATGACATTAGCGATCAAATCATAGGAAGATAGAGATGACAGACCAAGGCTTAGGAATGGGCAGCCATGAGGAGACAGAGGCCTGGTGGGTGAGAGTGGAAATGAGAGGTGGGAGTGCCAGTCTCTTGGAACTTGCTAAAAATACAGACACCACATGTCTTGGTCAGGGTTTCTATTCCTGCACAAACATCATGACCAAGAAGCAAGTTGAGGAGGAAAGGGTTTAATCAACTCACAGTTCCAAATTGCTGTTCATCACCAAAGGAGGTCAGGACTGGAACTCAAGCAGGTCAGGAAGCAGGAGCTGATGCAGAGGCCATGGAGGGATGTTCCTTATTGGCTTGCTTCCCCTGGCTTGCTCAGCCTGCTCTCTTATAGAACCCAAGAGCACCAGCCCAAAGGTGGTACCACCCACAAGGGGCCCTCCACCTTGATTACTAATTGAGAAAATGCCTTACAGCTGGATCTCATGGAGGCACTTCCCCAACTGAAGCTCCTTTCTCTGTGATAACTCCAGCCTGTGTCAAGTTGACACACAAAACCAGCCAGTACACCACATGTTCCAGACATAGGACTCCTGAGCACAGCCGGACTCTGTCAGCATGCGCAGAGACACTTGCTCATCCATGTTTGCTGTTGCATGACTCACAACAGCCAGAAAGTGGGACTAACTTAGATGTCTACCAACAATCAGATAAAGAATGTGTGGTCCATATACACCATGGAATTTTATTCAGCTGTAAAGAGGATAATTTGACATTTGCTGGGAGAAAAATGGATGGAACTAGAAATTGATATGTTAAGTACTACAAGTCAGACTCCGAAAGACAATTGCTGCTTACATTTAAGAGTGTGTGTGTATGTGTGTGTATGTGTGTATGTATGTGTGTGTATATGTATGTATGTGTATGTTTACGAATGTGTATGTGTGTATGTATGCATATGTGTATATATGCATGTATATATGTATGTGTGTATGTGTATTTGTGTATGTGTTCATGTATGTATGTGTATATGTGTATTTGTGTGTATGTATGTGTGTACGGATGTATATGTATACATGTGTGCATGTATATGTGTGTGTGTGTGGTGTAGAGAAGAGACTATGAGCAGGGAGGTAGAAATATTAACAAAGGGGGCAGCGGGAAAGCAGTATCGGAACATGAGTATCATGAGAACAGAATGGTGGAGACGTGTGGAGATAGGGAGGAAGCAGTGGGAGAGAGATTTGAGGACAGGAGAGGTCACCAGGGGACAGGGACAGATTCAAGCATAGTTCATATAAAAATGTCATAATAATGCTCACAGTCTAGCCTACTATGAGCCCCACATCAAAGAGAGAGCTTGTCTCAAAAGACAAGTGACACCATACCTGAGGAACGAGAGCTGGGTGGTCCCTATATATGTGTGCAACTGCACACGCATGAGCGCACTACAGCAGGCATGCATGGGCATGCTACAGCAGGAGAGGAAGCTATATACCCAGGAACGTTCATGCTATGTCATAATTCCTTTCAGAAGTGCTTGGGAAGTAGAAATGTCTTCTCACTTTTGTTTTAGAAAGATTTTAACATCTGTCACCCAAGTCATCATACCAAAGCCAAGAAGACTGTAGTTGCTGTAGATCTCTGGGCAAGGAAAGCATTCGTGCCCTGCAGCGGAGGATGAGTCCTTCCTCAGGGCTTCCCAAAGCTGAAGAAAGAACAGATTTGTTAGCTCGTTTTCATCCCCAACGTGCTGTGAACAGATACTTTGTAAAACAGAACAGAAAATGAATCACTGGGAGATGAATTCTGAAACCCAAATGCATACAAAATGTAAATTCAAGTGTTTGTATTGCCAGATTCAACAGATGTAAAATTACACTGTCAAATTGCTGTGGTTAACACCCTCAATGGCTGTATCCTGACATTTCATCTGAGGCCAGCTACAGTGCACTGGCTGTGCTTTTAGTATTCACCAGAAGCTATTTCTCTTCTACTCGGACACATCAATACTCTTTTATCATTGCTACAGACGTCGCTGCATACCTGGAAACCCGGGACAGCTACATTTTCAAGGGTCCATGTAAAATGGCAGCACAGATTTCAGGGAGCTAATCGTTCAGCCATTGAAAGGGCTTGCTGTTCTTCCAGAGGCTCTGGATGTGGTTCCCAGGGCCTACACTGAGTATCTCACTCTCTGTAACTCTAACTTGACACCCTCTGATGTCCTCTGAGGACACTTGTGCACGCACGCGCGCGCACCCCCCCCCCCCCCCCCGCGCATTTGGATCTAACTATCTATATATGTAGTCACATTATATATATACATATACATACATACATACATATATATATATATAATATATACACACACATCTGTACTGGCTGCTTTTGTGTGTTGACTTGACACAGGCTGGAGTTATCACAGAGAAAGAAGCTTCAGTTAAGGAAATGCCTCCGTGAGATCCAGCTGTAAGACATTTTCTCAATTAGTGATCAAGGGGGCCCTTTGTAGATGGTGCCATCCCTGGGCTGGTAGTCTTGGGTTCTATAAGAGAGCAATCTGAGCAAGCCAGTAAGAAACATCCCTCCATGGCCTTTGCATCAGCTCCTGCTTCCTGATTTGCTTGAGTTCCAGTCCTGACTTCCTTTGGTGATGAACATCAGTGCGGAAGTGTAAGCTGAATAAACCCTTTCCTCCCCAACTTGCTTCTTGGCCATGATGTTTGTGCAGGAATAGAAACCCTGACTAAGACAATATCTGAGTATATTCTAAATATATATTTATATAAATATTTTTTAAACGAAAATGTAGAGTCCAGTTTTCAGAAAACAGGGGAAAGAGTTGGTATGGACAGTTCAGAAAACTCCTTCCCTTCCTGTACAGTCTCTCTTGACTTGTCCTGATGTTATTTGTTATTAAAAGTCCTTCCAAGAAGAAGTAATTTTAAGTTGTGACTTCCTGACCTCAGGGTCACCATTCATCCAGGGATGGCACATACCAGTTTTAAATTCTAATAGAAGAGTAGATCTCATTGTGGGAAGAACTGCAGAATTGGGCATTTCATATTCTGCGCCTCAAACACACAAGCCGTCCCTTCTTAACAGACCACGGAAGGACTTTCATTTCACCCCATGACACAAACATATTCTGGTGACACTCATCCTTCAGCAAGAAGATGAGCAGGAAGGGGGCACAGAACTTCCCGTGCAGATAAAGGACGTGGGGGCCCTTTCTTTTTCTTCTTTCTTATTATTTTCAGCCTTAGAGGAATGTGTGGATGTGACTCGGGCAAGGATGTCCCAGGCCATTTGTGCAGCTTAGAGTGCCACTGAGATTGTCCAGTATTCTTGGCATTTCTGGCTCAGCCGCGGAGTGGCTTCCTGCGGCTGGCCACTGTGCACTTCATCATGAGCACAACACAGCCATCTTGCTTGCTTTGGATATGACTGAACATGTCAGCAGTCCACAGGAATGCTGTGCTCACAGGGACTGTAAAGGGAAGTCAGAATGTAGGCCTGTATGCATTCCCATGTTCTATTGTCTGGGCAGACTTAGTCACAAAATGCTACTTGTTTTACGCACATAACTACAGTAAGGTTAAAATTTTAAAGCAGGCACAGTAAACGATTCATAACCAGGCTGGGGTAGGTCTCAATGATCAAGTACTTGGATAGCATGAGTGAGACCCCAAGTTACGTTTCTAGGGGAAGAGACAGAGATACACAGAGGTATTCATTTATAGCAACAGAATAGTTATAAACCATGATAAACGTCACTGGAATGCCTATGAATCCCGCTCTCTGAAGATATGTTGTTGCCCTGCACCTGACATTTCTCTGTGTAGGACAATGAGAAATTGCACAGTGCTTCTCAGGAAGATGGCGTGAGGTATCTAGGACAGTCATTGTGCCTGGCATTAGGACACTACTGACCTTCCTCTTAAAGGGGAAGGTGGAGACATAGCATTGCTAGTTAACTGTAGGTTATCAAACTAAGACACTAAGGTAGCTCCCAAACAGGATTAGTCCTTTAGCTAACGCCTCCCCCTGCCTCTCTTGCAGGGCTTTGCTGATGTGAAGGAGACTGTAAGTGCACTAAACTCATGACCTACTTGATTAACTGCAAAGTCCACACACCAGGGCCTCTTCTCATCTGTTGCTTCTGAATAAATATAACACAACATCTTCTCCAGTAACTTAGAACTATTTAACCCAAACAACTGGTGCCCTCCAAAGTTCTTTGCCTCTGGAGAACATATGTAAGTTCCAGTCATGCAGTCTTACTCAAAAAATCATTTTATAACTCCCTTTGGAATGGCTTCTCTGGTCAGTAGTAATAACTAGAAAAAAACAGTCATTATTTTTTTTTAAGATAAATTTTCTCGTTTGAAGTATCCACATGACATGTGAGAGCACAACTGGATAACTTAGTTTTGGGTGACAGAATGTCAACCGTGGTCTAAAGGAGACTGGACTAAGGAATCAACATCACTGATGTCTGCCCCGGTGCTTGATCTGATCCACGCCTGTAAAGTCAGGAAGGGGGATCGCTGAAAGTTCCGGTTCAGCCGGGTCTACACAGTGAGGTCTGGGATGGCCGGGGCTACAAAGTGAGATGTTGTCTCAAGAACCCGAGAGTACATAAGCAAATATTTCTAAAAATGTCACTAATCCTAAGTCACTTTGTCCAGAGTTCACACAGGAGTGTCTGAGAGCCGAGCGTTGTTGACACAAGGAGATCGGTGGAACTGGCCTCCAAGATCCAGGCCACTGGCCTCCAGTCCACGTGACTTCCTGCAGCAAATGGGGAACCTGACCTGCCTAGACCACACAGGAACCATGCTCCAGGCTCCTGCCACAGGCTCCTTCCAGGAAGTTTGTTCTAGCCATAGCCTTCTGCAGCAGGTAGACCCCGTTTTAGGACCACCTTAGCTGCCCGCAACTCCCTGTACCAGCTCAACAGGAGAGAGTGGACACCGCAACCCTACTACAGTGTAGTTCTCTCCTGAGTATTGTGAATGCCACCTCGCAAAGAAAAAAATCAAGGTGAGCCATGGAGGAGATCCTTCTCTGAGAGAAGGTGCACCTTCTCTGCACTGGGATCACCTCATCTAAGTCACCCTGTTGCTGCGTGAGTTCCCTGGAATTATCATAGATCCTTAATTGAAGGTGTCTGCGTTTTTAAAGATCACATTTCTCTTCGGTGTAGTAAAATACCCAGAAGTAACAACTGAAGGGAGGAAAGACTTATCCCGGCTCGTGGTTTGAGGGAATACAATCCATCTTGGTAGGGAAGGCCTAGTAGTAGGTGGTTTTCTGGGGATGGGGGAGTGAGCACTTGAAATCATGCCAATCAGGAAGCAGAGAGACACCGCAGGAAGAGGATCTCTTAAAAAAATAAAACAACAACAAAGAGAAACAAAAACTCAAATGTGTAAAGAACATGATAGGAGATAGAGAACAAACAGGGAGCCTGTTATCTAAAGGAGGTCGGGGTTAGGATCTGCTTCTGCCTAAACCAACTACCTCTGTCTGCCCTGATTGGGGACTTGGGGGAGGGGCGGCTTTCATTCTAATGCTAGAGAGCATAGCTATTCACAAAGACCATGGAGCCAAACCTCCCAAACCCCCCCATACACACACACACACACACACACACACACACACACACACACACACACACACACGGGTTTCTTGCCTTCCTCCAGAGATGCCCCAGCTTCCAACAGTTTTACAACCCCTAAAAACAGGACCAAGAAGAGTTCATGTGGGCCTTCAAGGGATGTTCCACATTCAAACTGTAACATTACGGAAGATACACCTACTAAATTCTACTAATCTGACTATTCATTGTTCATTTAAAGTTTTACCCATATCTGCCAATGCAAGTCAGATAAATGAATGCGACTTTCAAAGAATAAGAAAAATATTATTCAAACTGAAATGATACAGATGATTGATAGCTTCTGGAGAAGGGGGAGGTTCCCATTACGGATGTGGCCACTGGTCTGTCAACTGCTCTTCAGTGGACAGCCCCACACCCAAGGCTCATGCACGGTACCAACTGGGCTTAATGTGATTTAAAAATAATAAATCGTAGTTGATGGGGTAGGAAGGTGGGGGTGGATCTGGGAGGAGCTGGTAGTGAATATGATCAAAGTACAGTGTATGAAATTCTCAAAGAACGATAAAACGTTTCATTTTAAAATGTACCTATGCCTGGTATTGACTTCATTTTGTCTATATTTTCACAAAATAGGTATTATTTGCTTAAAATGCTAAACAGGTATCATTTGGCTTAAAGTTCGTCGCCATTTTTCATTTGGCACTGCCTATCTCATGAGGGTCAGAGTCAGTTTGGTTCAAGTGGTCGGTCATTGAGAAATCCGGGAGATCCTCAGTTCCGAAACAGATGCCTGGGTCCAAGCGGGAGAAACTGTCCACTGCGTTTGAACGCAGACACTCTGGATGTGGCTTTATTAGGCATTTCTTCTCTGGTGGCCTAGTTTTAAGATCTAACTTCTGAAAACAAATTCCCACATCTCGATGGTGTCGGAGCAGATTTAACTTCAGTACCCCTCCCGAAATGGCATGGTGGGGAATTATTAGAACCTGTAGAATGAGGCAGGTTTCGTCTCTACCTCCACCAAAGCTGGTGTGATGAAAGAGAAGTAAAAGCCAGCGTACCTGTTCAGCTGGCCCTCCTCCCCTCTTCTGCACAATTCCAACTTCGGCAGTGTGTTCCATTTCTGAAGAAAAACCATGATTTCTGCCTGTCCTTTGGAAGCTTTTGCCATCTCACTGTTGAGGTATCCTGTGATTTGGTGTAAAGTAGGCAGGCTTTGAAATTCATTTTTAACATTTTTCCGCCTCTCTTTAGCTAATATTTTTGCATGTTTGAGCCAGAATGTCAAAACTCCTTCTGCTCTGTTCTCAACTCCTCATTTTAAATCCTTTATCAAGCCGTACATGACAGCAGTTAGATATCCCCCAGACCGTTATCTAAAAAGCGATATTTCAAATACACACACGCCAAGTTTCTCCGCGTGTTGAAAAGAAACAGGATGTGCTTTTGTGTCTGGAATGTGATCTGACACACATATACATAAACATGTTTGGAACCCTCTTGTCTCCTCCAGACCTTCCTGTAAACTACATCAGAAGTGGCCCTCCTTGGTGGGGACATGGAGAGGGTGGGGGGAGATGCGGGAGAAAATTGAACTTTCCGAGATCAGTACTTAACATAAAAATTTCATCACAATCTTTATCATCTTGCCGCGGTTGCAGAAAAGGGCCGGTCTTCCTCCACCTCTAACTTCCCGAAGTCGCCTGTTTTACCTTCAAATCTGATGAAGTGTCAAAGTCATTTACCAGTAATGAGTTCTGCTGCAAATTTTATTTTGCTTGGAATTTAATTAATGGGCCAAAGACTTTCCATTGTGATTTGAGCAAATGAATAATAAATCAAGAAAGGAGAATTGTCAGGGAAGGAACATCTGTTTCTTACAAGCGTTACAACATGACTACAGCTAGGCTGGGCATTACCGGCACAAAGACAGTAGGAGTCCGCTCCGAGTAGCTTCTTTCATTTATTGCTCCAGTGAAGGTGAACGCAGAGCACTCTAATGGGCCTCTGGTGTTAATAAGAGCTCCGCGCTCCTCCGGCTCGGCGGTAGCCTCTTCCTTGAGGGCACCACTGTCCTCAGTCCATGGTTTGTTGAGCCACGTCAGGATTCTGCAGTGTCAGGACTTTATTGGATGATTAATAAGGGAAAGACAAATTCATAAGCAGAAACAATATGAAATTACCATCATATTAGTGTTTGCTGCCGTGCCTTCTACTGGGGAGGGGGTGTAATGAGATTGTGATTGAAGTTAAGTACTTTGACTTGCACTGTCAAAAAGGAGAAAAAAAATAAAAGGTCACCCGACCTGTTGGGTTTTACCTGGTTAACCAGGAACAACCTCTCCAGAATAGTGACTTTTGTGGTAGTGCCAGTGATGACAGATGGGAGGGAGGAAGAGAGACAGCAGACAGAGATAGAGAGACGAGGAGAGAGAGAGAGAGAGAGAGAGAGAGAGAGAGAGAGAGAGAGAGAGAGAGAGGCAGGCAGAGACAGATAAAGACAGAGAAAAACAGAGTGCAAGAGACAGAGAGACAGGGGAATTAGATCTACCAAGGTCTGCACTGGAAGCAGGAAGGAAACTTGCCACCACTTTTTCTGCTATTTATCACTGACGTGCACTTTGCTCCTACGCATGGAGGAGGTCTAGGTGTCTGAGAGGCAGGAATAAATCGCCTTATGAAAATGTGCACCGTGTGGCTCACTGAGACTCTGGTGTGATGTTGATAATGTATGCAAAACGGTAATAGGCACTTATGTCACACAGGAGTAGCTCTGGGTCCCACATGTCACCCTTTAAAAAAAACACCTTTCTCGAAGGCTGGTAAGATTTGATAAGGAGGATTTCTAGATTTATGATTTTTTAATTTGTATCTGGAACAACCCTCCCAGGAATGTTTCCCTGATGAAGCCGGTATTTCTCTCCAAAGAACTCATCCTGGCATCCTGTGCCACGTGCATGGTCTGATATGGATCCCGCACACGATTTCTGCTTCAGGTAGCTCTGTGGATCAAAGGTAGGAACTGTAGGAACTGTGAGCATTGGCAGAGGGATCGCAGAGATGGAGACAGGGAAGCCGTCATTTTGGAGGGGATCTTATTGGTCAACACGACACTCTGAGGCTGTTCACATTTCTCAGTGCTTGGCTATCAAGAAAGTGAATTTCATCATTTACTCCTAAACTGAAATCTCTAGGAACACTTTTCCAAATCTACTCACTTTAAACATGAAAATAAATAAATAAATAAATAAATAAATAAATAAATTCTTCATTTACTTCAAGAAATATTTGTCAGGTAACATATGACTTCTCATTGGAATTGAGTGAGTTTCAGAACAATGACTATTTTTATATACATCAAATTACAAGCATTCTATATTTTAATTGTTAAATCTAGCCAGGGACTAGTTGTTAAATTCACCAGGGACTGTTTTGTATTAGGGACATTGAAATTTCAAGTAATCAACATATATGTGATCCTTCTGTCCACAGTGACTTTACATGGGAAGAGGGCAGGGAAATGAGATCCTCTCGCTGCTAAGATGCACACAGAGCAAGGTTTGAAAGAGCTACAATAAGACTTGGTGTGTAAAGCAGATGGTATCTTATCAAGTGCACGCAGACTCGTTTTCTGAAAGTTAAAGGCATCCACAAACAGCTTATGTCCCCGAAGAAAAGACTCATTGTTTTCAGTTGAATTTTAAAAGTAATTATTGATCTTGGATAATTTTAACATACATTTAAAGTAGTACTTGAAGAACTTAGTTTGGAAATAGGAGTGAAATATAATATACTAAGAAGCAAATGCTCTGTGTATACCTGCATACGTGTCAGTCTTTTTCAGCCTTCCCACATGACCTTGACATCCATCCCTGTCTTTATCTCCATGAGCCCATTTATCAGCAAAGACACTGACAATGGCTCCCCTCGCTAGATCTTCCGGCTGTCTCAATACCAAGCCATTAACTCTCCACAAAACCAACACTAAAATTGTTATCCCCAGCCACAGTGACCATTTATACTATATCTGGATGCTATCATTTTTTAAAGAAATAGTTCATATGAATATTTGAATTTCTAACAGCATGAATATTTACAGAGTTGCTTTAGAATGATGTTGAAGACACCGATTATAATGGCAGACAATACACACAGCTATGGCATGCCCTCCAGAGTAATCACTATTCCTTGACCTTAATTTTCCTTAGCCTGTTTCTTTCCATGAATGATCTTAAGTGAGGTCATTTGGGGACACCCTTCCTTCCTTCCTTCCTTCCTTCCTTCCTTCCTTCCTTCCTTCCTTCCTTCCTTCCTCCCGTCCTCTCTCTCTCTCTCTCTTTCTCTCTCTCTCTCTCTCTCTCTCTCTCTTTCTCCCATAAATTGTAACTTTTCAAAAAGAAATAGTTGAGAGGATATATATCCCTTAGGTGTGAGGGAGCTCACGGGGTTTCAGATTTAAGGACGATGCTCCTGTCTCTCGTGAGAGCTTACAGGTAGGTTTTAGGACTGGATCCAGGTCCCATCAGGAGACGAGTGCCCTTCCAAGTGCCATGAATGTGCCTATAACCGTTTTTCTTCTGAGTCACAGGAAACAGAAAAGCCCTCCTCACTAGACATACATACAGTACACCTCAGAAATTGGGAATCCACCCAGGCATGGTCAAGAACAAAACAATTAATCAAGGCACAGGGAACAGAGTTGTAAGTGTATTATACTTCTGTGATTCCATCTTTCTTAATTGTCCAGGTAAATTATACGTTAAAGTGGAGGTAAGAGTTCTTGTATTTTATGTTTGAACACTTGGTATTAATTAAATGGCCAAGCTCATCTGGTATATTAGTCACCTAATTCTGGACATTAATCTTTGGTTTAATATAGTTAAATTGTGTGTGTCTGCAGGCAGTGGGCATTTAGATACAGGTGTGTTTTACACACACACACACACACACACACACACACACACACAGAGAGAGAGAGAGAGAGAGAGAGAGAGAGAGAGAGAGAGAGAGGAGAGAGAGCACAGTCACTGTCACACAAAAAGAGAAAACCAACTATCAAACTTGGCTTTTGTTTTTAAACATATGTACTCATAAGGCTGAAATCCATATATTGGATTGATTTTTTTAAAAAATTCAAGATTGTTTTACAATTCCCAGTAAGCTGACATTTTTTAGGGCTATAAAATACCAGGTTGTAAAGCCAGGTGAATTCTTTTTTTGGAAAGAAGTAACACACACATGATGAATAATTTAACAGGCACGTTTAAGAAAAGGGGGAGAGAAGGGGAAATTGATCTTTTTTAAATAGACCATCCTCACCCCCAAAGGCCTGTGCAGGGATGGCCAAGGAAGGTGGCTGTGCCTCAGACTCCCCCCATTGTTTGTGGAACTTATCAGTTCTGGGTAAAGTTCCACGTCAATTTCCACGTCAACCTTCACTTAGTTTCTGTTTCCATTTTTTTCTTTTGTAAGTCTAGCCTTAAAAATCAATCTAGAATGTTCACCTTTGGAAATGAGGGCTCACATGCCGCAATTGATGATGTCATTTTCAGAGTGACGCTGCTGTATCTGCTCACTCATAAAACGCCTCATTTCTACTCTACCTTCACTACATAATAGTTCCCAAGGGGCACATCTCAGAGTCACCTGAGGGACATTTTCCATTGTTGTCCCTTAACTCTGAGTTGAACAGTCCTCCTCCAAACCCCCTCCCCAAGAATTTCTCTAACTGATGCTATAACCCTCCAGAATGTTGGGGTAGAAAAAAGTTTGAAACCAACCAATCAAATGAAAAGTCAAATATTTGGTCAATTGCTAATTACTCTCTAGTCTTTTGCCACTCACACCGTGTGGTCAAACATCCAGATTAACAGATGATCAGATGATCAATTATTATCCTTCAGTATTTGCCATGACATAAATGTGGCTTTTAACCCAGTGAAATTTTCCAGACATTTTTCTACAGATTTCTAGAAAAGCTAAGAGGTTGCATTTTATATTTTATTTTATTTTATTTTATTTTATTTTATTTTATTTTATTTTGGCATTCAGTGCTTAATGGGTAGTGAAATGTCTTTCTGTTATGATAATATTTTTATGATTATCCAATCATTTTTGTAAGACTCATCTTCACTGGGCATCACAGACTGACAGGAGACCCAGAAAGACGGTCATAAACTGTAGACTACTAGGAATTTTTTCCAACCAGCCTGGTAAATGACTTAGTCCAGAACACCTCTGAGGGCTAAAGATTCAAGGGTTCAGTCTGCCTGTGATTCTTTGGCTAATGACCAAAGACTGAACACTGTAAACCTTAAAAGGCTAGAGTAGGACTGGAAGGACAGATGGGAGAACACCTGAGAATGGTTTAAGAAGTCAGTCAAGTTCTCAAAAACACCAAGAATTACTGCATCCCATCCATCAAACACCTGCTTCATCCACATCAAAGAATCCATGTTTGGTTCACCTTTGTCTGTAGTAGTATTGCCACTCAGGCCTCCCCTCCTGATGTCCTCCTGACTGTTTCTTCTTGGTTTTCAGGTCTCATTTATCCACCTGAGAGAGCTTTAGTTTTAAATAAATTCAACTTCTCCTAAACCAGCTAACCCCTCACTGGTTAATACCACTGCATCCTGATGGTTATTGAGAATCACAATAATCCTCATTTAAATATATTCTACTGTAAGCCAGGTGTGGAGACATGCCTGTCATCCTGGCACTCCGGCAGGCAGAAGCAGGAAAACCTAGAGTTCAAGGCCATCCTCGCTTACCTGGAGATTTGTAGGACTGTCAGTGCTGTGAGTGACCCCATCTCAAAACGAAACCCAAAAAGTACAAAATAATAATCTTCAATTCCAAATATCCCTCTCTAGTTCTCTTACTTGAAACCATTGATATCGGATCTATTTCTGAATTTAAATTACATTTATTTAAAGATATACAGTACATAAATAATATTTCAAAGAATTGAGTCAGTGCTGTATAATTAAGCACATTGAAATTTCAAATTTTCCAACTAAATGGATAGGTGGATAATAGATCTATGATGGAGCAATAAATAAATAAAGCATTATATACCAATATATTGGGTTTTCACTGCTATAGAAACGTATACAAGTCTTTCTGTTTTCAGGCCTTTTAGATATCAAAACAACTAATAATAGGTCTTGGTATACACAGGTACACAAGCACACACGTGCACATATATGTATACCCTTATACATACATGCACACACACATACACGTGTGGATTATTTTATTATAGCTTCTAGTTGTGCTAACTTCATCAGTGTTACGATAGGGTATATTTTATTTATCACTATGCCCCTAGGACGTGGTACCACAGCTGGCAATAACAGATACTCAAAATATAGTTATTAGATGCACGAATGAGTAACTAAAACTACATTTCTTTATCTTAATGAGTCCTGGCTGTCCAGTATGCTCCTGTGAAAGTGAGCCTGTAATTAAGTGGCTCTGTGATAGTTCCACAGAAGTCTTATGTCTATTTGCATTTTGCTGTTTTGCCACAGAATGCATGCTATTATACACTCAGCAATGGAACCTAGTTTATTTTCATCTTCACAGCCGCTGTTTCGACCGTCCTTATCTTTCCTGCCCAAACACTGTAATCCCATTCAAAAGGAAGGAATTCAGGTGGGATGTGCTCCTGGCCTCGTTAAAGAAAGGCAGAGCGCCATTGTTTTAACGTTATGTTTTAATTAGAAGTCCTCAAATAACATAAATGGTATGATGTATCATGTTGATTTGTAGTTCTGTGTTTGGAAATTCAGAAACACATTTCTCATCGAGGGAGGAAGAATGGGAGATAAACTGAGCGAGAGAGAGAGAGAGAGAGAGAGAGAGAGAGAGAGAGAGAGAGAGAGAGAATTAAAAGTAAAATTGTTGAAAGATCAAATTTTCTTGTGATTTCCAAATGTTCCAAAAGGGAAGGGGTAGATCATTTATAACAAAATTAAAATAAATAATTAAGAGCAAATATAAACCAAACACATCATCATGGTAAACCAAAAAGTATTAAAAGCTTGATGAAATAAAAAAATGTCCAGGGGCTGGAGAGATGGCTCAGTGATTAAGAGCACTGACTGCTCTTCCAGAGGTCCTGAGTTCAATTCCCAGCAACTACATGGAGGCTCACAACCATTCGTAATGAGATCTGATGCCCTCTTCTGGTGTGTCTGAAGAGAGCAACTGTACCCTCACATATATAAAGAGACAGAGAGAAAGAGAGACAGAGACAGACAGAGAGAAAACAGAATTCCTTAAAAAAAAAAATCCAAAAGAATGTAAAAGTGTCCAGTTCATAGACTGAAAAGCTGATGGTGAGCCTATAATGCTCCCTGAATTGACTTGTAGGATCAATACAATTCTTATCAAAATTCCAAGTACTTTTATTACAGCTATGCATAGGCTAATCCAGAAATTCATACTGCAATACAGTGGTCCCAGAACAGCCAAACCTCCAAGGCTTTATATATCCTAATTCCAAAGCTTCCTTCAAACAAGGGCCAGGTACTGGTGTGGAGGCAGACACACACAGATCAACGGAGTGGACTGAAATCCAGAAACAGACACTCACAGCTGTGGCCAAGTGGGATATGCTAGCCCAAAGATTTCCCTAAAGAATCGGAAAACCCAAAAGTAAGAGTTAAAACTGTGGAAAGTCAGAAGAAAAAAAATATATCAGCAATCTTTGTGATCTCAGATGCAGCAATGGTTTCCAAGAATACAAGTAGCCAGAAAAAAATATACAAGAATTTGTACTGATATTAAAAATGTACAAGAACCAATATTAGCACATGCATGTCCATACACCCACAGGAGCCATGCACATATACCAGCACATACAACGTGATAAGAGGACACACACACACGTGCACAAAACAATCTCAACTTACATATGTGCATTCACCTGCAAAAAGACATACCAACACATGTAGACACCCACCCACAAAGCATTATCAGCATATAGTATACATACACCCACACAAGTTCACACCAATACACAGTCACAGCAGTGTCAAGAAAGGTCAACTACCATGGAACAAGAGAAACATTCTTGAACCACACATCTGGTAAGTTAAGATATTCAGAACATATGCAAAATCCTTATATTTCAAAACAATAAGGACAAATATCCCACGAAAACTTGATCATGGGTTTGAATAGACCCATGATCTTCAAAGAGGATACACAAATAACCTGACTGCATATGAAAAGATGCTTGACATTAATATTCACTATGGATTTGCAAATCCAAAACCACAATGAGAAACCACTTCATATACATTTGGAAGGCTAAAATCTAAACATAAGGTGAGAATACAGGCATGGTGATGAATCCCTGTCATCCCAGCACTTAGGAGGCAGAGGGAGAAGGATCAGGAGTTCAAGACCAGCCTGGACAAGGTAACAAGCTCCTAGTGGGCTTGGGCTGTACAGTATAGCCGTGTCTCAGAAACATGCTCGGAGGAACAGGAAAGAGGTAGAGAAAAGAACACCCTTCTCTCTCTCTCTCTCTCTCTCTCTCTCTCTCTCTCTCTCTCTTTCTGTCCCTCCCCTCTCTGTCTCTCTGTCTCTCTGATTCTTTGTCCCTCTCTCTCTCTGTCTCTCTCTCACACACACAGACACACACACACAGACACACACACACACACAGACACACACACACACCAGTGAAGCTTCTTGGTAGTGTCTTAAAACTTAAATGCAAATGTATTCTGTGACCTAGAACACTCACCCCAGGTATATATCCAAGAAACCTGAAATCATATCCACTGAAAACGTTGTATTGGAATGTTTAACACAGTGTGTCCAAAATTGGCAGAGAGCAGAGACACCTGGAATATCACTCTTGCTGACGGAGGTAGAACCGAAATGAAATGTGGGAAGGAGGTGGAATATTACTCAGCTGTATAAAGAGCTAAGGCACTACTCTGTTTCAGTAGTGACGGATTTTGAAAATATGATAGAAGCAAATGAAAGAAACTAGAGACAAAAGTGACTTCCTGCATGATTCTGCACGTGTGACGATTTCAAATCACGTCCAGCCACAAAGACAGTTAGCACATGCTTTCCTGGGTGCAAAAGTGGTAAGGACAGGAAGAGACTATTTAACTGGGAAAGGGGCTCATTTTGACATGCTGAGACTGTTCTAGAATTAGATTTAGACAGGGATGATGACTGAGGAGTACAACAGGAATTTTTAAAAACATGAAACATTTTGAATTTGATGGTATATACAAAAATACCTTAATTTAAAAATAGATGTAGGAAATATTTCTGAAGACATGATCTTTATAATGAAGGATGAGAGGCTTCATTTGAAATGGATTAAAGAGAAAGAGGTTCTTTGGGGGAGGGGAGAGGAGTGGAGACCTGGGGCAAGGGGAGAGGTAACACAGAAGGACAGAGGGGGGGGCAGAGACAGAGAGCGGACAGCAAGAAGGGCAAGTGCCAAGGAGAGAGGGGGGGAGAGCGAGAGAGAGTAAGAAAGGGAGGGAGAGCGAGGGAGAGAGAAAGAGAGAGAGAGAAAGAGGGAGAGAGGGAGGGGGAGAGGGAGGAAGGGAGAGGGAGGGAGGGAGGGAGGGAGGGAGGGAGGGAGGGAGGGGGAGAGAGGTCTGGGACGGGTCCCTTTTATTTGTAGCACACACCTGGTGCACCTGGATATGGTGGTAGATCATGACTTAAGCAGCTGCATGGTACCTGAGGCTAGGCCAGTGGAATTGTCTGTATACTAATAACTATATTAAATCATCCGATTGCAGTGCTGTTTAGTAAGTAGATTGCATTGCTATACATAAAACAAAGAATGCGGTTTTTTTTTTAAGTACTGAATATATAAGATAAACACAGCCAAATAGAAATACAATAACTGGACTTAGCTCTTCTATTATACATAACCGCGAAGGATGATGGGGAGAGAGATAGTAGTCTAAGAACTAAACTCAAAACCAACTTACTACTTACATGCTGCAGTTCACCTGCGTGCAAAGGAGAATCGGTTGAGTAAACCCAAAGCTTCGCCGGGGCTTTCACGGGGCATCAGAGCCTCTCTGTCCACTCTGGGTTTTCATCCCAAATCAATTAGGGTCTCATCTGGAGAAGTGCCCACCTTGACTTTCAATGAGCCATAGAGAAATAATGAGGTAAGTTTCAGATGATAACAAGAAGGGCCTTGAAGGGAGGAGGTGCCGCCGGGCGGGCTTAGCACACAGTTTGGAGACAGCCACCTGGGGCACATTTCTGCGTATTTCCCGTTACTATTTATCTTTAAAGATGCACGATAACCTTCTGATATGCCTAGAGAGACCCTGGGCCAAAAGAGTAACCAGTTATAAACAAAGGCAATTGTAGGTTTGGATATTTTACTTTTTATGACATTTCATAAGATGTTCCACTCATCTCCTATGATTAGCCACTGTCAGGGAAGGTGGGGGAGAAAAGGAATCAGGCAGAGGGAGATGGCGGCAGAGAGCTGCACCCGAAACTCTCTTCATGCAGCAATCTTACTGCTCTGCAGCCTACGGACCAGGTCTCATCTCCAGGTTCAACCCAAGTTGTCTTCGTGAAGAAATGTGATTTTATCCCAGAGAGGTTCTGTTGATTCCTTCTTTAATAAGAATCTAAAACATCCATTCCCACAAGAACTTCCTTACTACAGTTTCAGATTTCATAAAACTAGGTAAAAGTTTACTTGTTTGGGTGATAATTTCAACAGTGGGCAAGGAACCGGGATTCAAGAGGCCACGCCCACTGAAGACAGTCCTCATCAAAGTGCGTGGGGAAGTTCATGGGTTATCGTTATCGTTTCTCTCTTGGCCATGTCTTATTCTGAAGAGGATAATAGCGCCCGGCAGCTCTTTTGTTTAGTGCTTCTTATATATAGTAAAACACAGTAATTTAACAGCTTGCTGGGGGAACAAGGATTTGTTCCAGTTCCTGATTTAAATGTTTATGCTAATTGCTATTTATTGGCCCAGATGCAAATGATAGGTTGGCCAAAGTGAAATTTTATGAGGAGCAAACTCCCCCCTTTTGTGCAAATTGAAAAAGTGAACAAGAGGAGGGTGAAATGAGCCGAAGATGGTCTTAATGGCTGCTTTTTAATGGGGAAGATAAAATTAAGACTGATTTACGCGGCCAACTCCCCTGTTTTCTCTCACCAGCTCATTTGGCAGGAAAAATGTAAAAGTAATTGTCCCTCTTTCAATGTGGGCCTCAAACCATTATTTATTGGCTGAAATTAATCGCTGTTTATCCTTCATTCACGTGGAAACCGCTCCATCAGCATTACGGTTCTCAGTAACTCAACTAATCCCTTGCAATTTAGCCCACAGCAGCAAGCGTGGATCCTGATGAGGCGTGCCTTAATTTTCTGGGCTGTGGGAGTTAATGAAGACTCCTTCCTGAGGTGGACATATTTGTATTTCTACAACATTAATAACAAAGACTCGTACTTTCTCTTTGGCAGCAAATAAACTTTTTTTTTTTTGAGGAAAAAATTATCGGAAGCTCAGTGCTTGAGGAGAGGCACAAACAGAACCGTGAAGCGGAATTGACTTCACACTCATTGAAGAGCCTCTTGGAGAGCCAGTCACACATGGGGATGCCCTGCAGACAGCTCCAGAAAAGATGACTGTATCCTGTATCCGAGGGCTAGTGTTGAGGAAGGACTCCGTCCTTCCTAGTCCCGCCTTGCCTCTACTGAACTTTCTTGATGCATCTAATTGACAGCTCCCCCCTCCTCAACCCCGGGCAGAGATCTGGGATCGCCTCCTGTTCTTCCTCAGGGAACCATCTGGACCCGACAGTCTGTCCTGCAGATTCATGTCTCCCTCTTTCCAGTCAACCAGTCAATCACCAAGCATTTGTGCTCACCTTCTGTGCCCTCCAGGCCTCCTTAACTGAGTGATAAGTGCGCGTGCCCAGAGCATCGGGCGCTCCAGGAAAGTCTGAGCGTCAAAAGTTGCACTCAATCTCCTGGATTAGATTAGATATATTAGATTTTCCATTTAGGAGACTATTATGTGAACACTTTCTAATCTCTATACTTCCCACAGTTCAAATCAGAATTACTTTGTTACATAATGAGTTTAACTGGTGACTTAGGCATAGATTATTAATTTTTCCTTTTTCCTTTCCTTTTCTTTTTCTTTTTTTAAATTTGACGTGTTTTTTTTAAAAATCTGTTGAAAATTCACCTATTTTCTTCAATTGTGAGGATGAAGGAGGGGTTGTAGTGGGACTAGAACCCAGAGCCCTGTGCATGAGACAGACAGGCACTTTAGCAATGAGCTACTGAGTTACTCCTCTAACATTGTTTCATCTTTCTAACTACTAGAAAACTAGAAAGTGAGCATTTGCTACCCAGGGAATCTGTATCCAGATGTTTGCTGTGATCTAGTCTTTTACCCAGCAAATGGAAGGTGTCAGACACCTTTTAAGTACCTGAGCATTCCTGGCAGAGGGGCCAGCAGAGATGGAATGCCCCACCTCCTGGGAGCCGACCTCCTAGAAGATTCTGGATCTTCTGAGAATTCCGCATGTTGTCATCACTTCTTGCAGAATTAGGAACAGCCACGTGCCATTCTGTTGACTCATCTGTACACAATGTTGCTCAGGCAGCTGACAGACAGGACAGTGATAACTAGCAATGGACACCTTTATGTGGACTTTCTTTCTTTGCTTCTCATTATTCCTTTTTAGAGCTGGCGTGGTCTAATTTTAGAATCTAAGCTCCCCCAGCCTGTCAGCACCTAAACCCTCACTCCCGGGAGTCAATTCTTCTAACTCAATTTATATTGTATGATCACACCATGCATCTTCGTTCTCTTTTAAATTACATATCTATCATCCATCATCTATCTATTGCCTACCTACCTACCTTTTATCTATCTATCTATCTATCTATCTATCTATCTATCTATCTATCTATCTATTTCTCATCTATCTATCTCTCATCTATCTATCTACTATCTAATCTATCATTGGTCATCTATTTATTGTCTACCTACCATCATCTATGTACTTATCATCTAGCTAGCTAGCATCTGTCATCTATCTATAATCTACCTACCTATCCTCTATCTATTATATATATATGTATATATATGTATATATATCATTGACTATTTATCTTCTATTATTTCATCTAAAATTTCAGACTTTATTGTTAAGTAGACTTTTATTTATTTATTATATATGAGTGTATGTGCCCCATCATGACCCAGGTGTGAAGGGGGGTCGGTTCTCTTCCCTCCAGTGTGTGAACCCCAGGGATCAAGCTCAGGTTGTCAGGTTTGATGGCAAGCCCCTTTATCCACTGAGCCATCACATGTGCCCCTTAGGTAACGTTATATTATAACAAACCCAATTTGAAACAGCTGTTCTGTTGCTGTGGTTCCTGTAGGAATTGGGCTCAGTCATCTTATTCTTCGGTAATTTGAATATTTAAAAGTACTACCAGACATTAAAATGGTTGATCTCGATAGCTCTAACCTTCCTGAAGAATTTTCTCAAGTTTTATTGCAATATTGATTTTAGAATCCATAATATAGACTTTTATATATTGATTCTGTCTTTTAGCTATTTTTATTGACCTTTCATTAGTATTGAATTGTATTAAGAATAAACAAACAAAAATGTCAATCTTTTAACATTGGCTATTGGGAACAAAACTGGGGTATGGGGAGCTAGAGCCCTGACTTCACAATTAACAAATACTGCTCTTGCAGGGGACCCAAATTTGGCTCCCAGCACCCACATCTGGCAGCTCCCAAGGGTCTCTAACTCCAGCTCCACATGATCCGATGGCCTCTTCTGATCAGGGCGCCTGCACTCACCCACATGCAGTCACACACACAAGCACATAATTAAGAATGAAATCATTAAAATCTTATTTCTAAGTAGGTTTCTCTCTTACGGATGTGAAGGAAAGCACCCCAGTTTCTTTAGGGTGTTAATAAACCCCAGTTGACTAGGATAAGAGTTTAATGTTGCATGGGGAGACTAGAGCAGCTCAAAATCTAATGACTTAAAAACAAAATTAAATCATTTCCCAATCAAAATGAAAGGACAGTGGTGAAATAATCATTCCGTTTTTAGGCTTGAAAGTGTGTGATATCTTTAGAGATACCAAGGTAGATCTGTAGGAACTAAATTCAGTGTGATGCTTTCTAGTCACCAAAGTAACAAAGGGGTAAAAAAAGAAAGCTCTTGTCAAAAAGCCAGGGAAGATCATTCAGAATGGGTTCTCTACTAGGTTCTGTAAGATACAAAAGACGTTCCCCTCATTCTATGGAGGTGAGGCTTGGAAGCAAGCCCCTGTGGAGGTGGGGGGACAATTTACAGTAATCTCTTCCTTCTTTCCACCTTGGGGGTCAAAGGTGGGTCTTCAAGCTTAGTAACCAAGTGGGCCTTTACCCTGGCAGCCATCTTTCTGCCTCCTGGGATGTGTTTTAGATAGGATCCACAGTGGTCTCTGAAGATCAGAATGATTTCCAAACTCTGTGAAGACTCCGTTTCCTTCAGATTGATCATGTGTTCTCTTGATCACGTTTGAAATTTGGCAGTGTTGACATCAAAGACCAGTCAGATCAATTCTTATGATCTTTCTAGAAAGGTCTCCTGTAGGCAGCAACTTGACACGACTTAGAAACACTTGGGAAGAGAACATTAATGAAAAATTGTCTAGTTCGGGTTGTTGGCGTGTCTATGGGTGATTGTCTTGATTTTTAATCGATGGAGGAAGTCCCAGCATACCGCAGGTGTCAACACTACAGGGGCTGCGTTGTTTATGAGTGGAGAAAGCCAAAAGACAGGAGTTGTGTGTGTCTGTTTTCTTTGCTCTTAGCTGTGGGTGTCCTGCTGTGAGCTCTAGTCTTGACTCTCCCTCATTGATGGACTGCAGCACGGAAAGCCAAGTGAACCCTTTTCCTCCAGTTTGTTTGGTGTAAGGGTGTTGAACAGAGCCACACGACGAACCCACAGTGCTCACCCTGCCTCCCGTCCCAGGTGCGTGGCTCCCTCCTTCATGCACTTTCAAATCATTGCACACGTTAAGTCCTCCACACCAGCGTTCATTTCACTATGCAACTTACTGTGCACAGAAGCTAATTTGTGATGCTTGCCTCTTATTTACATACTTAGATTTTATTGCCTCGGAATATATTCTCAACCATTTTCTAGACATATTTGCATTATAATCTCCCAGACTTTGCAAATTGCCTGTAGGAAGATCAAATGATAAAACATTTACTAAGCGTTCGCTTACGTGTCATACAAACTGTTCTGTTTTTACAACTATCTCAAGGATGTTATAGAAAAACCGAGGCCAAAAGGAGGCAGGGTTAACTTATTTGTCCACAGTCCCAAAGATTGTTAGGGTAAGCCACCAGATTTTTTTTCTGCCTCTCAAATCAGAGTGTAAGAAATCTATCCAGTTTTCAGAGCTGGGCTTCCTCCTATGTCTGGGGTTCAGTGGGAAAACTTCCTTGAATTCCCTTGTACTAAGTCAGAGATACAGAGGGCTGGAGTTTGGAGTTGTAGCTATAAACACCAGAGCCTTCTGGGAGCAGACAGACCTCCAGTGTGGAAGACATATGCCAAACACAACTGCCTGTGAAAGAAGTTCACATACCAACTTGAGGAGACAGTCCCTGGCATTTCTAAAGTGTTCTCACTGCTTCACGTAGCTCCAGGATTTTCTTCTTGTTTAAAAACATTTTCAACGGATATGAGTTGTATGAAAAGTTCTAAAGGGATCTGAAGAACTGTAGTCTTTATTTAAGAGTAAAATTGGGTCTCTGCTTCACCAAAGAGAAGAAAGCAAAGTTACAGTTAAATAGAAAACCCAAAAGGATGCTGGGAGTTTATGCACACTATCCTTAGTGCAGGATGCTGGGATTTTGCACGCAGCCCCTTAGTGTTGGATGATGGGAGTTTGCACACACCATCCTTAGTGCAGGATGCTGGGAGTTTGTGCACACCATCCTTAGTGCTGAGTTAATGGTTACAGTGAATATTGCTTATAATCTTCAGGCAGGGGATTTTATCAGAGAAGGCAAGGTTATCCTTCAAAGTAGTTATAGCGCCACTAACCAAATATAGGTACTCTAACAAACAGAAGGGTTTCCCTCCTGGCTGCCCCCAGCCAAACGAAACAGATCTTTACTTACTTAGAAAAATAAAAAAGGAAGCAAATTAGCTAAATGTGCAGGTTTTTCTTCCTAAAATTGGAGTTTCAGTTACTGGCAAGGAATGAGTTCTTCTTGTGATATATATCTATAAAAAAAGATGAAACAGTTAAATAAAGAATATTTTATTACTGAAAAATGGAGCTTTTTCCTTTAATGTCACAGCCTCTCTTGGGCCTGTTTAATCCTGTAGTATTCCAGGACTGCCTTGGATAAGCTTTCCCTCTGTCCCGATTCCTTTGTTTAACCTCTGAGTTTAGTGAAGAGTTGTCTCTGTCCTACCACAGTTGTAAAGGTTAAGGCTGACCTTCACAGTTTGCTTTATTAATTTAAAACTTGAATCTCTTTTTTCTTTTTTACTATGAGAAGGTTTTATAAAATTGATCCACCTACAAATGATGTTGGAACTTTAGGGTCTCATTGAGGTTAGTCCCCATTAATTAATTATAAGCTGTATTAATTATTCTTTAATGATAATTATCCTAGCTCCTAAGCTTTTGCTGGATTTCTCATTGGTTTTCTGAAGATTATTTAAGCTAGAAACTGTTTGAAAGCTAGTTTGGCCAATACATTTTCCTAAATTATTTAGATGTTTGAAAGGTGCATTATAGGTTGGTAAATATTAAATTGCAAAAGGTTATGAAACTGTAAGGTCGTGATAGTGTTTGGGGTTTCTTTGACAAAAACTGTCATAAAACCAATGGCTTGTAAACAACAGGAAATTGTTCTAAATGGCCCTGGCTGGGAAGCACCAGGGTAAATATTCCACCAGAATTCATTCTTTCTTCATCGTCACAAGCATGATGGTCAACCCTTAAAGGATAGATCTGAAATCTGTTATGGGGCCTGATTCCCCCTTATGATCTAGCTGTTTGTTTATGTTTCAAGATGTTTTAAGCCACCCCAAATTTACACTCCAGAGTCCTGACACACTCTCTTCACACTCCCAAGTTCTGACCTCTCCTCATACTCTGACACACCTGGGGAGCTGAGCAGTCACCCTCGCTGTTTCACAGTCACCTGAACCTCTCCTTTCTTAATGCTCTCACGCAGCCACAGATGGTGTTTTAATTTTTCCTTTCCTCATGCTCTAGATCCAGCCGGTCTAGTATTCTCTTCCTTACCACTCTCCCAAAAGAACGAAGGACCGTCAAAAGAGACAGAGGCCTATTCAACTCAGGGCGTGGAGGCTGTAAATGCAGCTATATGATGCTGTTGTTTCTGGAGAGGGCAACCCTGGCTGGATCCCAGCGTGGTAGATAGCATCAAGGCTGGAGTGTGTGCAAGAGGGACAGAGATCCCAGTGAGCTGGAGAGACAGGCGTGATTACTTAATCCCTTCTGGGTGCAGCATTCTGAAGAACCTCATTAGTACCCACAAGGCTGCATCTGTTGAAGATCCTACACCACCTAGACATAACATCACCATGCCAAGGACTAATGGTCAGAAACATTAACCCTTTGGGGGACAAACAATAATCTAACAATGGCATCAGTTAAATTCCACTGCAAAAATACCCTTACATTTCATCTAGAAAGTACTCATTAATGCTTGTTTGGACTTGTAAGAGTCGAAAATCCACATTTCTTTAATAGGGATTATAATCCTGTTCTACCTTCAATTTCTTTCCAAGATACTTTTCTTATTGATCTCCATAGTACAGCCAAACACTGTAACTCACCTTTTCTTGAACCATCTCAAGCTTTGTGTCTCTCCATCTCCTTTTGTCTTCCATACTCTTGTTCCCTTCATTAACTTATTGAAATCAGATCCCTTTCCAGTGTATCTGAAGTACCACCAACTCCAGAGAGGTACAATGTCTCCTGTGAATTCTCACAAAAACTTGGTCCTGTGTTTTCCTGTTTTAAACTGTGTGTGTGTGTGTGTGTGTGTGTGTGTGTGCATTCATGTGGGTGTGTCTGTGTGCATACATATGGAAGGAAGCCAGAGGAGAACTATCTTGCTCTTTGATACAATGTCAGTGGTCTGGAGCGTGCTGAGCAAGCCAGGCTGAATGGCCAGTGAACCCAGGCATCAGTCTCTTTCAGCCTTCCCAACACTGTTGCCATGGTGATAAAACATGCCTACTGCCCACTTTCTGTGGATTCTCAGGATCCAAATTATGTTTATGCAACCAGAACTTAACCAGCTTCTCTCTCTCTCTCTCTCTCTCTCTCTCTCTCTCTCTCTCTCTCTCTCTCTCTCTCTCCTCTCTCTCCCTCCTCTCTTCTCTGTCCATGCTTTTTTTGGTCCATTTTTTAAAGGCATTTATTGCCCAGAGTTGGGCATTACAGGTAAGACATCTCATTGCCCTTACCCCCTTGAGGGCTGAGTCTTATACATTCTTGTATAACTATCTTCAGTGGCTCAGTGTTTTGTGAATTCCAGGCATATGAGGCAGGTTTGGATGACTAACACTTTGTCACCAGCATTTGGAACTATTGGGAAGAGAAGGAATCTACCAGGGATTCGGATTGCTGGAAGTCAGGCCATTGGCATGTGACTTCAGTGGATATGCTGGGACATGGCCCCTACACTCTGCTCACATGTAGTCCTGACAGGAGAAGATTTTCCACCACTTCCCACTCACCACAGTATTCAGCAGCACACAGGCCTCAAAATGACAGAACCAAGCAGTCACAGACTAAAACCTCAGAAACCCTGAGCCAAAATATCTAAGTTGATTATCTCACGTCTTTTATCTGAGGGCTTTGATGCTTGATATACTTGACCACATCACTGAGTCTTGATGTGGTTCATGAATAAGGTTGGTGAGCAAGTGAACTTCAGTGAATCTTCACAGAGGACTTTCTAGGTCTTCCCTTCCTAAAGAAGAAGGAGCAAACAGAACCTAGCTCGATATTTCTCTTAGATCAGACACATTGAAGAGGGAAAAAGAAACAGCCCACTGGGGAATTTTGAAATGTCCTTGAAGAGTGTGAAATTAATAAATGTATCTCCGGGCTTTTTAAAAGTGTCTTCTGATGTATGAAAAACGCCTGTGCGGATTACAAATCCGTCATGCGGTGGACGCTAATGGGAGCAAGACCTGGGAAGGTAAAGCCGTTCAGACAGAGCGATGTAAGGCGGCCGGGCCTTTGTGGCACATGCTCAGTCACCTTAGGACCTGAAGCAAATAAACTTCAGCAAGAACACTTACCCACAGATACCACCGCCCATTAGCTCTCCTCTCCACACACACACACACAAGAAATGGATCTCAGGGTCTCTCTTTGAGCTCTGAGGTTGTATTTATCCTGAAAGGATCGCATACTTAGTTGTTAAATATTGCTCCATCTTAGAATGTGAAAAATATTATTTCTGCCTTTCAGAGGGATTTTGTCAGTGGTTTGTTACTACAGAAGAGAACGGCTGTCAATTTAGGAATCTTCAAGGAAAGGTAGATCTGGGCTGAATTGTGGGAACTGGAGAAGACCACAGGGGAAACCAAAGCTGACAGAGCCAGCTTAGAAGGAAGAGGGGACAGACTGTGCTGAGGGTTCTGACTTTCAGGCATGGAAATCATGCAGATTTTTTAGGACTGAAGAGATCAGGTTCCTCCTCCTGCACATGTGGGAGGAACAAAGATTAAATTGACCTAGACTTTTTACACAAATTAAATGTTGATTTTCCTATTTCTTCAAAGGCTTACTGCCACCTGCTTTAACTCTTAATCCAGTTTGAGTCTGAACCTTATTTCTGAGAGTAATAAATTCTTTCTGTTCGGTACTTACTATTGGGAATGGCTCCCTGTACCCGAAAGATAGAGTTCTAGAGTACATGTCATAAAATATGTACTGTACAATTCAGATAGTATACAACTCACTTATTTAAAATATTTGAGTCAATGGATTCTAGAATATTTGTAGATATGTTCACTAGTACCTTGATCAATGTAAGGCAATTTCATTTTTACCTTAGAAAGAAACCCCATACCCACAAACTATATCATCCATCTGAAACCCAGGATAACATATGCGTCTCTTTGCAATTAGTTTAGTTTGCCTGGTATAGTTGGAGCTAGTGGAGCTAAAGTTTGTCTCTGCTGCATCTACACTTTTCTTTTTTTTTCCTTTTCCGTAACACTGTTGTGTGAAAATCCTGTGTTTTCTTTGTCTGCCTGCTGGCCCTTTAGATATTTCCTTTTATTGGTTATTCTAAATAATGCTAATATAAACAGTCTTACATAAGCTTTTGTGTGGAAATATGTTTCCATTCTCACAGATAGAGTAGAATTACAGGCTTACACAGAAACTCAGTGTTTAGTCATGAGAAAAGCTAGATTCTTTTCCAAGTGATTAAAGCAATGCCAGAGGGGTTTAAATCTTCCCAGCCTCACTAACATTTGTTATGGTCTGACTTGACTGTAGCCTTCAGTGTGATACCCTCTGACGGGGAGTTTATCAGTCATTTACTTGTCTTAGTGGAGGTAATTTGATTTAACAGCTGGGTTGATTGGCATGTACCTGTAATTCTGGCACTTGGGAGGCTGAGCCTTCCCAGGAGGGGACTGTGGACTCCCTACGAAGTGAGCACCAGGCTAGTTAAGGATACATAGCAAAGTGCTGTGGGCAGATAAGTTTTTGGTCAGCTTGAAATAAACTAGGGCTATGTGGGAGAGCCGTGCCCCAGGTTGTAGAATAATGAAGGCAGGGCAGTAGGCAGCTTACTCCGTGGCCTCTGCTTCAGCGCCTTCCTCCAGGTTCCTGCCTGGAGTTTTTGCCTTGATCTCCTTCAGAGATGAAATGTTTCCTTGAAATATAAGGTGAAATAATTCTTTTCTTCACAAGTTACTTTATTTATTACAGTGATGGAAAGCAAACAGATAGATATATACCATCTCAAAATGTAGTAAGCACATTAAAAACACAAAATTAAATAAATGCATTTAATAATAAGCTTATTTAAGTAGTAATTTAAGTCATAAAGGTCTCTGACCATCACAAGGATGTGTCTGAGGGAGTCTCTGTAGCCATCTAATCTGAATAGAGGTCTCAAGCTCATTCCACAGTATCTTGACTACTGCTGTACTGTACCCAACTTTCAAGTGTCTGTGCTCTAAAACACTTTTATCTTTTTCCAAGATCATTTTATCTCCTTTGGGTCCCTTACTCTACATAAATTTTAGAGTCAAATTGTTTAATTTCTACCAAAACAAACAAACAAAACCAGCCAACATTGTCGCAGTAGCTGCAGAGAGCATTCTCTTCTAATCCATGAACATGTGACTTGGGTCTCCATTTACGCACTAAGTCCTTTAGTCACTTTCCATAGTGTTTTTGTTTGTTTGTGTTTCAGAGTCTAAGCTTAGGTTTCTCTCATTCAATTTCTTTCTAGGCATTTCTTTTTTTCCCAAAACTATTATAAATATAATTTTTCTCTTCATTTTTTTTAAGATTGTTCATTTGGAAGTATAAAGGAATGTGATTGACTCTCCTGTATTGATCTTGCATCCTGCAACCCTGTGATTTCATTATTTGTTCTGATAACTTTTTAGTGGATTATTTAGACTTTTCTATAAAGAAGGTCATGTCCTCTGTGGACGGAGTGTCACTGCAGCTCTCATTTCAGTATGGATTACTTTAATCATTCTTTACTGCTTAATTACCCACAAGCCTCTCTAGTACAAATGCCCAATAGACGTAGCAAGATTAGGTATGTTTTCTTATTCCTGAGACAAAGAGAAGCATTATATTTCACCATTATTTCATTATTATACTGTTTGGGGCAGGGCTTCTTTTGTTATAAATTTCCAGTCTTATTTTTCTTTCTGAATAAACAGATTTCCTTGGTTTATTTGCATTTTAAATCACAAGACATTAGATTTCGTCAAAATGATTTTCCCTTCTATATCTATTGAGATGATCATGTGACTTGTGAGTTCTGTTTCTCATTCTGTTAACATGACTTTATATATATATATATATATATATATGCTTATGTATATATAAGATACATATATATACATATATACAATATATTGTATCTTATATATACATATACCATCCTTTCATTGCTGGGATGACTCCCATTTGGCTATCATGTACAATTCTGTTCTGTGTAGCTGTAGACATTTCAAAGTTGTGTGTACTTTGTCCAGTTATCCAGTGTGGTCATGTCCCTGGCAGTACAATGGTTATAAGAGAACTGTGAGCCCTACATTGATGAGTCAGCATTCTGTGTTCATTGCTATGTGTTGACACTGTTGGCTTGAACACTAAGCATTACCGAGAACATTCAATTGCCTTAAGCTTACCCCGTCAAACAATAGTTGATTGCATCCTCATCAATCCACATTGCCAAAGCAGAAAGCAGAAAGTCCAGCCAGCTCCTTGCTGTTGCATACCAGATACTCTGTCTATATTTGTCAACCACTTAACTGAATGAGCTGTGGCTTCAGAGCTGGGCTGTAAGATGTGGAAGCAATTGATCTATCAGTCATGTCTGATATCCTGAGCACATTGATGTTTCCTGGAGCTAGCTCAGGCTCACCACAGGCTGGCAGGTTGGAACGCCATTTAGAGAAGCTGGGAGACAAACAAAGCCAGCAGCAGGTGTTCTGAAACACCCAGGCTTTTAGGAAGGAGCGTTATTGTGATGAAGCGAGAAGAAGGATGGGGAAGTTTAGAAGACACCTTTACTTCAACTATCAAGTGTGAGAGATAATAGCTTTTCTGAGTTCCACATTCCCAGGGTGGGTCTCAACCACTACAATGATCTCACCTCATGCTCAAGTGACTGCCTAGTCTTATTTCTTGGAAGTACATATATAGAAAATGCTTGGCACATGAAAAGCACATGGCTTTCTCCCTTTTTAAGGCAGGGGTTCATGGTTCTAAGGATGGCCTTGAACTCCTTATGAAGCTGCAGAAAACATTGAACTTAGGCCTCTTCTGACTCCACCTCCTGTGCACAGGGATTGCAGGCCCGCATCAGCAGCCCAGAGTTTTTAAGTTAGCTGGTGATAGAACCCAGGACTTCCTGCATGGCAGACACATTCTCTACCACCAGAATGGCATTCACAGTCCAATAACTGGTTCTCAAATTAATGGATATAGTAAGCTGACTTATCCATTTGATGGATGACAATCTGAATCGTGATGGTTCTGACCAGACAAATCAAGGCAGCATCCATGAAAACAGGCAAAGATTCCCATAAAATGTTTTTTATTACATAACTATAGCTATCATGATGCTATTTTGAAGTATGTAGATTTAGCAGAGATGTGACTTACCCAATCAGAATTTTTGGTCAGCACTGGCAGTATCATTTTCTACTTGATAGGCCAAGCTTGTCTTAGGCTCACTGTCTCGTTTTTTACTGCTGGAAAACAATAACTGATTCCTATCAAATCCTTAAAAAAAAAATAGAAAGAAAAAACAGTTTTTTCAAGGTTAAAACACAACACACACACACATCAAGATCAAAGAAAGGACATTTTTTATCTCCAACTAGTTCATTGTGTTTTCCCAGTTCTAAGACACCTTCAATGATAATAGAGTCCCCAGAATTGTTAAAGGGCTATGATGAATAAAGGCAAAATGACTGCAATGTGAATTATGATTTTCGAAACATTAAGCATACATTCTAGAAGCACGAAATAGGGTCTTCTTCGTTTTCAGGCTTCAGTCCCTATCCCACTAGGAAATCAAACTGCATTTAAGGTATCTGTTTAATGTGGTGTGTGTTTCTGTGATGTCACGTCAAGATGACAATGAGGTACTTTAATGATAATACTGATGACCGAGGTACCCTTTAAATCTCTCTTGGATACTTATCCAATGGGGTTTCACTTGTGGGTAAATAGGTGCCCGACTGTAACAGACTGTAACAGGCAAACCAATAGCAATCATTCTCAGCCTTCAGAAACTCGGCTTCCTAGCTTTGTGCGCTTTCAGAGGAAATCACTCTAGTCTTTTGAACATGATAACTAAAAGGTGGAAATTGGAACAACCATATTTCAGTTACCGAGGAAAGGAGTGTGTGTTGCCGGAAAAGCCAGGGAAAGGTTACCCTGGGGTTCCAGTATAGTTTTCTCTGGTCTGAGTTCTTTCTACTTACCATGCTCTTGGCTTCATAGGGAAATGAATAGATGGAGAGATGATTCTATTCTAAATTAACCCATCGGTTTAGAGAGCAAAAAGAATCCATTTGGGTGTGCACATACACATGTACAGTTTAGCAGAAAGAACCCATTTGGGGACACACACACACACAGAGAGACACACACACACCACCTCTCAACATATAGGAATATAAGTTTTTGTCCCCTGTGACTATATAGCCTAAACCCCAGAGTAGCAGCCACTTTTGAGGTTAAGGCATCTAAAGTCTGGTGACATTTTGGACTGTCTGCCCCTCCCCCCACCTAGTGTCAGAGACTTTCTAGTTAATCTTCTTTAAGGCCCTATTCACTTAATGGAACTGCTTAGCTGCATAATTGCTTTGAGCCTAGTGCTGTTCCAAATGGAAAATATAATAATCTAATGGTATTGTCTCTATAAGCGAATGAGAATTTCAGGAGTGGCTGTTGGTGCCACCCATGTGATCCAGAGAGGTTAATGCAGTTAAAGTTATTTCACAGTCCATTAAGGAGCTTACGGTGACCTCACGACCTTTGCGCCAACAACACGGAATCCATTATCATCACAATGGAGGAGCCGTGGGTTCGGCTGACTTGACAATGGGCCGGGGGAAATCCCAAGTTAGTACTTAGTTTAAAAAAATGCACTTTCCTTTCTGCTTCTTGGGTATGGCTATTAATATGCCCTCCTGTAATTTGTAACATTAACATTGCTGAAGGTACGGAAAAGGACACTGAAATAAAGACGTCAGAATTGCTGACTTAGTTTGGTGCGCGCTGATCTTGGCGGTGTGTGGAGGTGGTAGATATCTAACGGGAAAATCAAGACAAAGAAAGTCAAGGAACTCAGTTAAATTAATGATACATTATCTCGGGTTGTGAAATTCATTTAGGCGAGTAATAGCTTTCCTCCATCACCGTTAAGGTTAGAATCCATCCTGGGATTTAAGATATGATTTAGAGAGAAACAAACACTTAGGGATACGATCAATCAAAACTACAATATGTGTTACCAAACTCTAAATTTTAAAGAACTACTATTCTGCTGGTATTTCCCTGTCAGGATTCACCATCCACGAATATGTTACATTTCAGACCACTACCATTCACCTTTCCTCTGTCTTGTGATTGAGTGGCAGCTACGTTTAAAGACACACAGAGTGCACACGGTTAAAAAAATAAAGATTTTATAAAACTACTGATTGAGTCACAAGTATTAATTAGTATTTTTGTCCTCTAAGATGAACTTGAGTGCACAAGTCCCCTCTGGAGAAACAGCAAGTGTGGACATTAAAATGAGATCTTGCAGTACGTTGTATCAAGAGAAGAAGAAGAAAAAGGGAAAAAAAAAGACCAGATAGTTTTTATGCTAAAAATAAAGATTATGTATAATACTTAAACTGTAAACACGGGCTATGAAAGAGTCATTTTATTCCAAACCCAAAAAGGAATCATTTTCAAATAATTTAAGGAACGCATTTATGGGTAACTAAAGAATGTAGCTGTACATTTCAAAGATAGTTCTTGCTGGGGGTCATTAGCACATGTCAGCTCATTTCAATGTGATAAGAATCCGGTGCTTACTATAACCCCGATACTGTGCTCGGAACAGAAGCTGGGGTAGATTTTCTGGCACACCTCTCAGATGCTAAGAAAATAGTTGCCTGTGTCTGACAACACAAAAGGAACCTTGATCAAATGATCAAACCTGGGCACCCGCTGAGGGAGACCTAGGCTATCTGAGGAAAATTATTTAAACAGAGTACTCAATTTCATGCTTGAAACTAGTGTTAAATCTACCCTTCAGGGATATTTTAAAGCTGAAAGAAGAGTATCACACTCACCCTTAAGCCTGATACAGATATCTTACAAATATTTGTTTAATAGTTATTTAATCATATTTACTATAAGTGCCATTACTAAGCACTAATATATTAGAATATGACTGAGGAAAAATATTATTTGGCTTTTGAAGTTTAACACTAATTTTTTTCCACTATTAAAATGAACTAGGTGCCTATTTTAAAGAAGTTATTTAATTTATTTCTGTAATTTGTTATATAATTCACAGAACAAAAATGACATACTAAACTTTAGTTACTCATGACAATTCACTAAAACTTGAGATATTTCAAAGATGTGCACAGAGGTTAAAAATTTTCTGAACACTAAGTGTTCTCTCTCTCTTCCTCCCTCCCTCCCTCTCTCAAATAGTTGCTTTAATAATCCACATAATTTTCTCCCTTGTGAGTATACTTTTCCTGATCAGGCAAAATTCCAGGCAAGACCAGTGACTACAAAGGGTGAGAAATTATTCAGTAAGAAAAACTAACACAATAAGTGAATTAACAGGGTATGTGTTTTAAAAGGGAAAAACATACATTTAGAGATCATGGTCAGAATGTTAAGTGAACCATCTGTGTCAAATGTTGACAAGGATCTGAACCACAATATGTAACTCTGTTATTTCTTGATATACAATAATAAAAATAATTTAAAAAGACAGTTAGACACTTATGTACCTGACAACAGAAGCCACGAGCCCCAGTGGGGCTGGCCTTTTCAACAGCATAAATGATATTTTATCACTGTCACTGCTATTAGCATACGTCACAAATTCTTGATACAATTGTTGCTTGTAAAAAAACTTTCCTTAAATAATATTGCTACCTCCTGTGGCTTTTTCTTAGATCTATGTTTGAAAGGAATCCCTTTTCCTTGATGAAATCTCTCTTTGTAAAAGAATTAGTAATAGAAGAAGAAAAACTCTCAGAACTCCGTTAAAATATAAAGCATGCCTTATGGAAGATGGTTGTTTCCTGGCTGGCACACAGGGGCGAATTTGCTTTGCAAAGAGATGCCTCTGTTGGACTAAAGAGAAAGTTCCCAAGAAGCTGGCAGAAAGCGAGATCTTGTGAACACAGCTTCCAAAGTGGGTCTCAGACTCCAGTAGCCAAAAATAAACCGGTTCCTGGCTGAACGGCATAAGTGCAATTGTGAAATTGATATCCCTCCTTGGCCCGGTCCCAGACAATATGTTGCCTTTCGGGGGCTGATCAACGTGATGGATGTGATCTGGGAAAGCCAGGGAGGTGCTTCTCCTTAATCAAACCCACTGTCCTACACACACACACACACACACACACACACAGTGGGGGAGTGGGGTTGGGGAGAGAGAGGGAGAGCGAGCAAGAGAGAGAAAGAGACAGACAGAGAGAGAGAGAGAGAGAGAGAGAGAGAGAGAGAGAGAGAGAGAGAGAGCAGAATCATTGTGAATGAACTCACAAGATATTCTCTTCTGGGTCTCTAGAAATCTGAGAGGCACAAACCAGAATCCACGAATGGAGTGAGAAGGCTGAGACATACGATGGCAGTAACTGAACAGCTTAGTGCCTGTCAAAGTGAAATTCAAAAGTCACTCTAATGTCATAGCAAATTTAGTAAACATGTGCAACTGGGTCTTTTGTTTTCTTCCAGAGAGAGGGAGGGAGGGAGAGAGAGAGAGAGAGAGAGAGAGAGAGGTTTTCAGTATTCTCTCTATTTAACAGTTATGACCAAGGTCTATTTCCTCTCTTTTATTTTTTCTTCCTTGCTAGTGATGTTACCATTGTAGATTTTAGTGTTTTGGTAAAATCTGTCATCAAAATAACATCCAAAGTCATAGAGAAAAAGTCAGTTAAAAATCTCTTGGAAACCAATATTAAGCGAGCAGACCCTGGTTTACGAGAGCTGGGAATTCTAAACACCATCTTTCTGGTTTTAAAATCACTGACTAGTGTTTTTCAGACTCTTTCCCACCGCTATAGCGAGAAGAGCAGCATTCTCATTTCCCGAGATAAAAATTCCTGCTTCACAAGGAGCTGGCCTTGCTGCTTTCTTCTGCTGCTACTGTAATGACTCGGATTGATTGTGGCTTAAAAGATCAGCCCCAGTCAGCCCCAGCCAGCAGTGGCCAGCCCCAGTCAGCCCCAGTCAGCCCCAGTCAGCCCCAGTCAGCCCCAGTCAGCCCCAGTCAGCCCCAGTCAGCCCCAGTCAGCCCCAGTCAGCCCCGGCCAGCACCAGTCAGCCCCAGTCAGCCCCGGCCAGCACCAGTCAGCCCTGGCCAGCACCAGAAAGCACCAATCAACACCAGCGTCTCATCTATTTATTTTTCAGGGTTTCCTTTAATGTCAAAAGGTTTCCAGATTGGTTAAGCCTCTTCACACACACACACACACACACACACACACACACACACACACACACACACACACACACACGCACACACACTGTTGTCCTGTTCACACATAATATACAGGAGCCAGCTCATCAGGTAATTATGTCACAAGCAATCAGTGAACAAAGACCACTGTTCTTGCCTGGAGAATGAGCCCTGTTTCAAAGCCACTCCAAGAGGGGACAGAACTTAGGCCCTTTCAGAGAAGGGATCTGGAGTGAGGGTTTTATTGAACTCTACATTCCATTTCAGCACTGCTGCCGCCTTGATGTGGTGGGATGTTAGTGGCTGTTATTTCTTCAACAGCTGTGTGGAAGGAACCCTGGAGCTTGAGAGAGACTGAAGTTCATCACACACTCGCTGCTATCGGAGGACACGTGACTCTTTCGTAAACCAGGACGATGTCAATTTTACAAACTCAAATCAGTAGAGCACTTTGCTCTCCAAGAGGCTTTGATGATCTTAATTTCTTTGAATAGGGAACAACCTTAACCTGGAGGGCCAACACAGCAAACTTCCAGTGCTTTCTGTGCATGGAGATGAGGTTGTTAGACAGAAGCAGATCAAAAGAATTCCCAAGAACTTCAACAGTAGAAGAGAGAGACTTTGGGATTGAAGGTGTGCAGGCTGTGAGGATGATTTGAGGTGATCTGTGAAGTGATAGGTAAATGCTTAACAGCCTGGTGCTGGCAATAGTAGTGACAACACTGCAAGTATGGAAGCAAACCCAGTATGAGCCCTAGAGTTTTGAGTGTGTTCGATTTGAGAGGTAGAGAGTTCAATGACCTGTTTGGATAAAGCATTCACTAAGAAGAAATGACTGATATTGATATTACTTCCACCCCTTTCTTAAAGTTTTAATTATATTCCTGCTTATTTAATATAATAGTCATAATTTTATGAGGAACTTATCTTAAAATCTTACTGGGGCATTAGCACACAGGGGAAAAAGATAACAAGACTGTGCCATTCCAGTAAACAGAGGTGGTTTTTGCATAAGACCAGTTGACTCGGAGATAAGGAAAGCTTGTGACTGCCTTATAAGGCCGTCAGGCTATTTCTCTGGGGCAGAAGCTGAGAAAAGTTCTGCAGTCCTTAGATCCTGGCAAGCAATAGAATAAATAATCTCCTGAAATGCTGGCTAGTTTCTATTAATATACCTGGCTAGTTCTAACCAGGAACCCTGGTTTCTCTATTACTTCATTCTGATAATTAGCTTTAGAAATTTAAACTCTGCAAACTGATTATGACATCACATGCCTGGAATCCCAGCCCTTAAGAAGCTGACACCTGAGGATCTAGACTTCAGGCCATCCATAGCTGTGTGAACAGTTGAACACCAGCCTGGGCTTCCCACACAGAGCACTGTCTCAGAATAAGTAAAAAAATAAGTTTTCATGAAATTTCAAATTCTGCTAAATTAAGACTACAATAAACTGGAATTTTAAGTATGTGACTTCTAGTGTCCATAGTACTGAAGATATGTTCCCTGTCTCTCCAATGGGTCACTCCAGAATCTGTTTGCTATTTTCATAGATGTGTTTAATTGCATTGAGTTAGGGAGAAAAATGTATCTATCCCTGTTTCTTCTTCCCCCTCTCCCTTTTGTTTTGGGACAGGTTTTCAACCTAGTCCAGTCTAACTTGTAACCCACTGCATAGCCCAGACTGGGTTTGAACTTGCAATGGTCTTCCTGTTTTAGGCTTAAAAAAATTATATGTAATTATAATTCATAATCTATCCCACTGAAAGTTGGATATCCAGAAATAAAAAAAATTATCTAAATTATAATTTTAATAACAATAAGATTGTAATTATAATCTTAAGCATGTAATTTTAGTACATGCCCGAGAACTATAAAGAGGGTAAAGAGAGCCTTTTCTCAAGAAAGCCCTCGTGTTTTGGGGGTCTTTTCTTCTAAAATACAGCATTGTCGTGGGTGGAGAATGAAGAGTGTCTTTAGGAGGAAATTTGAAAGCAATGACTTGTTGTGTCTCATGACAACTTGAAGCACAGAAGAAAGTCATTGGCTCCTTACAGTGACAGAGCTGACAATTTCAGGGGGAAAGGAACGGCTATTCTTCTTTGTTAAAACACAATTTGTAATTCTTTGGGAATTTCATATATGTATACGGTGCATTTTAATAACATGCTTACCCACAAGCCCCCCCAACTCCTCCCAGATCCACCCTCTACCTCCCTACCCCTTTCCAACTTCAACATCTCCTGTGTTTTAGATGAACTGAAAACCTGTATTGCCCACATACTCTTGTCTGTGTAACCATGTCCTGGGGTATGCTGACCTACCGGGAATCATGTCCTTAAAGGAAACTGACTCTTTCTCTCTCAGAAGCCATCAGCTGTCAATAGCTCTTTGATTAGGGGCTAGGGCCCTATGCTGGAAGGCTCACTGGCTTGACCTTGTATGGGTTTTGAGAAGCCAGCCACAACTGCTGTGAGGTTCTCAGTACAGAAGACACTGTTTTGGTCCAACACCTCTGGACCTCTGGCTGTGGCCTGTGGCTTCGAGGAAAGTCATATGCTGATGACAATGACAAATTTCACAGATTTGGAACCTCAACCTATTTAATCTGTTTTGGAAAAATGTTTTCATGTAGCCTTGAAGTTAATGACTAAGGAAATCACACTCTGGTTTGTTTCGTTGCAGGTGTCTTTTAAAAAAATCTTATTTTATTTTAAAAAGTGTACATTTAGACCTACATTTAGAGGGTCTTGCTTCAGCTCCTGTCAAGGGAGCTTGTTAGGAAGTGAATAAATTTAACAAACATGCAACTGCACTAAGTATGTGTCAGCTAATTTGCATGTCGGTGTGGGTCCAAGTGTAGTCCTTGTAGGGAAACAGCTGTCTGCTCTCTGTTCCTGTGAGTATGGAGATGACGTGCTTAGAGAAGTGAATCTCCATCAAAAATAGCAAACCAGGGCTGGAAGGAGTCTCAGCATCAGCTATGACTGCGCCAGGCACACGGCATTTACATAACACAGGAGAATCTGCTTATTAAGTTCATTAGATAAAGGGGGTGCACAAAATAAGGGGCATGGCACCTTTATTTTGTATTTTTCAATTTCATAGGACAATTATTGTATTCTAGAAAGATCACATATTTCTAAAACTAACTACAAACTCATTGACAAGAAAAATGAACTCTGCAAGTCAATTAGCTCCCGCCTCTGCTGTAATGGTAATAAATATTTGCACCGTGTATAATGTAAACTGTAACACAAAGGGTGTCCTAAATATTGAGGACAGCACAAATGACTTAGTCCTCTGTGTAATTCTAGCCAATCCCCATAGCTTACATGAGTTTCCAAAACCAGATTTGATGGGCTAGAGAGACAGCTCAGCCACTAAGAGAGATGCTATCCTACCAGAGATATCTGTTTTCTGCACCCATGTTGGAGAGCTTAAAACCATCTGTAAATCCAGCTCCAGGTGATCCAGTGTCTTCTTCCAGACTCCAAGAGCACCTGTACTCAAGTGTATAAACTTACATTAAAAAATATGTATATTAAAATATAATAAAAATAATCTTAAAATAACATATTTGAACATCTAAAAATTTTTTTCTTTTTCTTTCTTTCTTTCTTTTTTTTTTTGTTTTGGATTTGTTTTTTTTTTTTTCGAGACAGGGTTTCTCTGTATAGTCCTGGAGCTCACTCTAAAGACCAGGCTGGCCTCGAACTCAGAAATCCACCTGCCTCTGCCTCCCAGAGTGCTGGGATTACAGGCATGCGCCACCACTGCCCAGCCAAAAAATGTGTAGCCCAGGCTGGCCTCGAACTCGTGATCCTCCTGCCTCTGCCCCCTTCAGCAAATCCTACTGGCATGTGCCACCACAACCGGCCTAAAATTTTAAATGTAACATTTAGTTCTATTTCCTTCTATTTCCAAAATTTATGAGAAAATGAAATTTAACCAACAGTTTTTTTCTTAATATAAATAAATAACCTGTAAATTTACCTGCTTTTTTGTGTTTTGTTTGTTTGTTTTGTTTTGTCTTGTTTTTGAGCCAAATCTCACAGAGAGCAGGCTATCCTCGCACTTGCCATCTGTCAGGAGCCGGCCTGGAGCTCCTGATCCCCCTGCCTCCACCTCCTGAATGCTGGGGTTTCAGTCACTGACCATCACATGCAGTTTGTTTTTGTCTTGATTCCTTCTTTCTGAAAGCCGTACGTGTATTTTATTTAAGAAAGAATAATTTAGCAACACTCAGAATCCCTGCATGGTGGTGAAATGGGTCTTCCTATGGTGTGTGCTCGCATAAACATAGTTCTACTGTCAAATGTATACAGCCATTGTGATCGTGTCCCCAAGACAAGTGTGTGAACGCATGTATAATGACCAAATATTAATAGGAACATCTGTAGGAACTTTGTCCCTATGAGAACTGCTTTCTTAGTGACTGTCCCTCTTTATAAAGTTCCCCATACTCACACTCTAAGATTCTGACTCGGCTGGGGGTGGGGGATCTCCGGGTGCTCCAGATACTATCTGACTCATGTAGCTGACCATGGCAAATGTTGCCAAATTCTTATTTGTCCTTCACACAGATTCCATATTGACTGCTTCAAAAACTCTTTGTATGAGCTATTATTTTCAAATTGTTTCCCAACTTATACTGAAATTGAAAATTGGACAGCTTTTCAATTGCCCTCGCATTCCAATTGATTACCAATACAGTTTTTCAGAATTAGAAATATCAGTCTGTTCTCTTCCTTGGCATCATGTTGACTGTGTGACTTTCATTTAAATATTGCAGCATGGTTTGTGCTTTGACTCAGTGTTAAGATAACACACAGGCAATCAATTAGATTTATTATCTCTTCTCTGGGCTCTAGGGTGTGTTTCACTATGGGGCTGGGGGAGGCCAGGAAGCCCTAGACATAATGCGGCCGTCACTTCAAGGTCTCCTAGGATTAGCACCAGGACTCAGCTTCCACGGACCTGGACGAGCCTCGAGGTTTGCAGCATGTACTGTAGGTGGGGGTGGTTGTAACAAAGAAGTAGTTAATGTATCTCTGGAATAAATGCATTTTGATAGGGTTAGGTTATCAGATCAAGTCAATAAATATTTATTAAGTAATTGCTATGAAGACAGCACTAGGCTCAACTCTGAAGGGTGGGAAAGAAATGTATAGCACACCACAACTTAAATGCCCAGAAACTCCTCAAGGAACACTCAAAAAATGTCTCAGTGGAAAAGGAAAAGAAAATCCTTGAATGCATGGAAGGTATTTGTTCTTGACAACCATCCTGTGCTGTCCTCACAGGTCCTGTGAGCACCAACAATAGTATTCTGATGAGACAAGGGAAGGGCAGGCTAGAGCCTTTCCTCAAGGTCACACAGTGAGGCAGAGCTGAATCCTCCATTTTGGGTGGAATCTCGGGGCTTTGGGGTCAAACTGCCTGGGACCGGTTGGTGAAGTGCCAAGATGAGCAGTGTGCTCTCACTGTGTTCATCGTTGTAGCATAAGTCCAGTTGTCATGTAATTAATTGGTATAAAGTTGCTAAAGTTTTAAGTTGTCATGGTACCCTGTCCTTCCTCAGTCGGTACAGGTTCTGTTGTGTTACAGTCTTGTCTCACATCTGGACGGACCACACCAGGCCGATACTGTCCACGTGAGAGAGGTTTATTGTAGGGAAGCAAAGAGGTTGATGGAGATGAAGGGAGAAAAGAGAGAAGGGGGAGGAGGTCAGGAAGAGTCTGCCTTTTATTTGGGCAGTGACGGGACCGCTCACAGGTAAGGGTGGGGCGTGAGCCAGGTGGATGCTGGGAATGTGGGGATGCATGGCGATTACCATGGTAACAGATGCTCGGGTCCCTGTGGCCTATGGGTGACGTCACTGTCATCGCTGGATTCGGAGGTGACCTACAGCCGGAAAGCGGGTTCCTGATACCAGCAGGTTCTTCCTGTGTATCTGGGTCTGGGGTTCCGCTTTTACATAACTGAAAGGAAACTTCATATTCCTCTTTTTTCCAACTGCTCAATTAAAACTTAGACTTAAAAGTACTTTTATTTTTAATGTAATTAGTTTATTTTACTTTACTTTATGTTTACGAATGTTTTGGCTGTTGCAGTCTCTGGAACTGGGGTTACAGAGGGTTGGGAGCCACCACGTGATGCTGGGAATTGAAAGTAGATGTTTTCAAGAGCAGCCAGTGTTCTGAGCCACTGTGCAATCTCTCCAGCCCCTCTTGTCAGATTTTAAGTCTCCAGAAGGTTGGGTTTTACAGTGAGCATCCATTTCCACAGTCAGTGCCTTATGGTTGTCTTTATATTTATTTATATTTATACTTTTCTTGCTTTGTCATAGATTCTACCTTCTAATTTCTAAAGTATTTTAATTAAAGTATTTTATTTAAAGTATTTACTTTGAAGTAAATCAGAAGTATAAGTGCTCAGGAACTCTGTATTCCATACATACAACAATCCCACATAGTGTAAACACAGAAGGAAGCAGCTCAGTTGAACAAAGTGCAGAGCCTGGAACTAGACACCACACAGCTCAGTGATAAAGCACTCTCCTAGAAATCCCAAAGTGCGGCTTGGCCTTAGGCTCCTGTATTGGGTTCTTTTTTCCTATCATCCTTACCCACCCTTCCAACTGCCAACACTAGGTAGGAGAGAAAGAAGATTAGAGAGAAATGGGGATGTTGACCTCACTAGACTATTTCCTGAAGCGTAGGGCAGGGAGTTCCTTGGGGGCAGGAAAGTTCCTGACCTTTCTTGTCAGGATATCTCCAACCAGCAACTAGCACCCCAACAACCAGTGAACAGCAAACAGCTATAGCAGGAACAGCAATAGCAACAGCAGTAGTCTCCTTTCTCAGGGCTCTGGCATTTATATACTCTCTAAAAAGCCCCCAGAATTCCAAACATAAATTATCTTCAGCTGGCAAAGCCTCATCCCTTATAGAGCACGAGACAAATCATAGCTGCTGTGGACTGGAGTGGAAATTCCTGGTTTCTTTGGAGACTCGGTTGTGTCACGTGGTGTTTTTCTGGAAACTGTCTTATGAAAGGCTGTTTTTGCTGAAGCAGACAGGTGGGAGGATGTTTTGCTAAGAACAGTCGCATGCTGTTTTCCTGGAGGCAGCCTGGAAAGAGGGCATGTAGAATTGTGCTAGAGCAGATGCTTGAGAGAACACATGATGTTTGGAAGCCTAAAGGACTGTGGTCCGATGCTGAATGGTATTGGTATGCCTTACCATTCTTTGTTGGTTTGTTGTGACTTTAGAAAGAGAAATGCACCAAAACACTTCTGACAGTATTCAGGTGACATCTTGCTGCTTCCCCCGATTGGCAGAGCCTTGAGGTTTCCTCTGGATCCACCTGCCCCATTGCTGATTTGTGAATAGTATTTGTGAGTGAATTGAACTGCTGCTGATTCATGTGAACTAAACTGCTGATATCCTGACAACACAGACTGGATTTGCTCTAAAGAACTATTTCTAAACAGGTCCCCATCCCCTTTTGCTCTATTAACCTTTCCTTTCTACTACCTCTGGGTAGCGGGCTACAGGCACATCAAAGCATTTAAGAACCCTTATTAAATGTAGGTTTTGAAAAATCTAAGTCTACCATGAGCATTCAGAAGCAGCCCCATATCCCACACTAGAGATTAAAACAATAACATATTCCCATAACATAACTGGGTTTTTTAAGAGACAAAAGTCTCACTACAATGAAGGTCAAATCCAAGGTCATTTACAAGGTGACTTGCACAAGAGAAAATTATTTCCCCCTTTTTAATGTGCTTGTATTTTAGTGTGCTGTCCTTGTCTCCCTCCCCCTCTTATCTCAGGATAGCCTTGGCCTCACTACATAGTCAAAGATGAACTTGAACTTCTAGTCTCCCAGCCTCTGCCTTCTGAGTGCAAAGATGATAGGATTACACCTTCATATTTCATTTCTACAGCACTGGAGAGAATAGCTGGAGCCTTGTGCATGCTAGACAAGCAATATCAACTGAACTACACCCCGGGCCTTAGCACAGTCTTTGCAGGGTATATTTATTGTGGCTCTTAGTCACATGAAGTCAGGTGTGAAATTTTCTACTGATGGTATCATGCTGGCATTCAAAAGATTTCATTTCCGATTTTTGGATTAAGGCTGTTCAACCTGCAGATAAATATCTGGGACAGTGTGGTAAATGCCTCATTATGGTGCCTGTGACCTCAGCATTCTACACTCTGATGAAAACTCCATTCTCTGCATCTGATATTCTACTGCTCTGCAAGTTGCTCCTTATATTTAGCCATCAAGCTATTTCATGGTCTGTAAAGACTTCATAGTCTTTCCTTCAATGACAGGCCATGATTACTTAATCTCTTAGGATGGATGAGTCTCTCATTTCTGTCTTTCTATTAAAGTGCTAGGTAGGCATTTCTTGCCTCCTTATTTCCTCTCGTATGTTTGATGTTTATGGAGGACAACCTCAAAAGCATGGGCCGGAGAGATGGAGAAGACAACTAGAGACATAGACTGATATTTTTTGGCATGAACACTATGGTGCACCAATCATGATTGTGAGTACACTTTAAACAGGTTGGATTTGAGAAGCCTTAATAGACATAACTGAGGCCTGGTTTTGATGCCAGGGCCTGAGGGAGAAGGCAGGAATGTGAGGTTGGCCTGGGGTGATATTAAGGGTAGTAAGAGCCTTTCCAGAGTATAAGATGAAACTAACCAAGGGGTAGACATGAGTAAAGAACAGGACCAATTCTTCAATATTTTAGCACATTTTAGAGGTGCTCCAATATTCATAGACTTGGCTACCAGGAAGACTGAGAAGGACATTACCATGGTCTGGAATGCCTTCCAAAGGCCTATCTACAAGATTTGTTCATCCATTTGTGGCATCATTGGAACATGGTGGAGCCTGTAAGCCTAGTGAGAGGAAGGCCGATGACTGGGAGTAAGGTCTGAGAGAGATCGGGAGACCTCTGCTTTTTCTCTTTGCTTTCTGGTAATCACGAAGTGAGCAGATGTCTTCTGGACCATCGTAGGCTAAAAGCCAAGAACTCATGACAAGAGCTGAACTCTCTAAGATGGTGAAGGAAAGATTTTCCTTGATGTAAGTTGATATTTTTCTGGCATTTCATCATGACAACAATCATAACTCACCAAGACCTTAAGAAGAAGAAGGGTCCAGGAGACTCTGATATCTGAGAACAGTTTAGAAGAAGCTTCTTCAAAACAGAGACTCTGGCCCTAGTGTCCAATATTGCTGAGGTGCAAATTCAGATAAAGAGGATAATTGATTATTGATTTTGATATCAAGATTTTTAAAAAGCTAAAATATTCATTACATATGGAAGTATCTACCTTATTGTTATTTCAACTAATGTAAAAATTTGACCATCCCATTACCACAGGTGAAAAAAAATAAATGTTTAATAATCAATGAAGATGAAGAGAAATAGGGATCGGCTCAGAACTCATGCTTTCCAATTTTTAGGCAGGCAATCTGCCAATATCAGATAAAATCATCTTGCATGAGACCTTCAACTCTGACTTTGTTTGTTTGTTTGTTTGTTTGCTTTTTGGGACAGGGTTTCTCTGTGTAGCCCTGGCTGTCCTAGAACTTACTCTGTAGACCAGGCTGGCCTTGAAATCAGAAATCCGCCTGCCTCTGCCTCCCAAGTGCTGGGATTAAAGGCGTGCGCCACCATGGCCCCTCAGACTTTATTCTAACAGGAAGTACAAGTGCCACCTGAAAAGTCTTTCCAGCTGAGTACTGGACATTTCTCCTTTTAGCATGCTGCTTCCATTCAGAACTCCCTAAAGTCACTCTTCTTTCATGAACTGGGATTTTACTTTTATTTTTTTTTAGTATGTGTATGTGTGTGTGTGTGTGTGTGTATGTGTACATGTGTGTATGACCTGCATGTATGTATATGCACTTTGTGTGTGCCTCATGCCCAAAGAAGATGACAGCATGGGATTCCTAGGAAGTGGAATCGTAGGCATGTTTGGGTTATCCTGTGGGCATTCAGATCTAACTTGGGTCTTCTGCAAGAGCAGCAAGTGCTCTTAACCTCCGAGCCATCTCTCTAATGCTCTTAACTGCTTTTAAAATATTACTTTCTTGTTTTTTTATTACACTGTTTTATTTATTTACATTCCAGATGTTGCCTTCTCTTCCAGGTCCCCCCTCCCAGAATTCTTCACCTCATTTCCCCCTCCTCTTTGATCCGAGAGATGCTCCCCTCCCATCTCCACCTCACGCCCCTAGGATCCCCTTTCCCTGGGGCATCAAGTCTTTACAGGATTAGGTACATCCTCTCCTACTGAGGCCAGACAAGACAGTCCTCTGCTACATATGTGCAGGAGGCCACGGACGAGCCCATGTATGCTCTTTGGTTGGTGGCTTAATATCTGGGAGCTCTGAGAGGTCTGAGTTAGTTGATACTGTTGTTCTTTCTATAGTGTTGCCATCCCCTTCAGCTCCTTCAGTCCTTCCCCTAACTCTTTCATAGGGGTCCCTGACCTCAGTCCAATGGCTGGCTCTAAGTATTTACCTCTGTCTCAATCAGATGCTGGTAACTTTTCAGAGGACAGCCATGCTAGGCTGCTGCCTGCAAGCATAACATAGCCTCAGTAATAGTGTCAGGGTTTGATGCCTGCTCGTGGGATGAATCCCAAGTTGGGCCAGTCACTGGATGGCCTTCCTTTCAGTCTCTGCTCTGTTTTTGTCCCTGCATTTCTTTTAGTCAGGAACAATTCTGTGTCATAAATTTTGAAGGTAGGTGGGTGGCACCATCCCTCTACTGGGGGTCTTGTCTATCTACCAGAGGTGGTCTCTTTAGGATCCATCTCCCCACTGTAGGGCATTTCAGTTAAGATCCCCCAGAGAGTCTCTCACATCCCAGGAGCTTTCTAGAGGCTCCCGTTACCCTCCCCCCACACCCTGTGACTGCATATTTCAATTCATTCTCCTGGTCCTCTGGGCCTCTCTTCTGTCTCCCTCCCCCCACACCTGATCTTATTCCCTATTCCCCTCCCTGTGCCCTCTCCTCTCTCACCCAGATTCTTCCTTCTCTCTGCCTCCCATGACTATTTTGTTCCCCCTTCTAAGTGGGATTAAAGCATCCTCACTTGGGCCTTCTTTCTTGTTAAACTTCATAAAGTCTGTTAGCTGTATCATGGGTATTCTGTACTTTTTTGGCTAATACCCACTTATCAGTGAACACATACCATGCATGTCCTTTTGGGTCTGGGTTACACTGGGCCTGTGTGTAACTTTCCAATAATATCATATTACAGGTAGCAGAAACCTTAGGCCTCTTCCATGACCTATGTCCTAACATTTTCTGAGACTCACCCTCTCTTGATCCATATTGGCTTTCAGTTCTTTCCCTTAAAAATTCCAAACTCTTCAACCTTGGGGCTCTATACTTTCTTTAGTTTTTTTTCTTTTTCTCAGGTGTGTCTCTTGTCAGGACTAGGATTCCAGTGCCACTGTTCATAGACTTCAAGGCTTCTAGAAACCACTTCACCAACTGAGCTGTGTTCCCAGCATTCTATATTGTACTAATGTTTAACCAGTCCGATGTTGTCTTCTAAATAATCTGCCTTCTATTCACTGATTCACAGCCATTTCTCACACAGGAAAAAGCATATCAGGTGCACTGTGCTGCTCTGAATGGTTTAAGTCATCTGTTCCTAGGAAATAGCACATGATTCAACTATTATGGCCCCAGAGCCTGTTTGATGGCTGGAGTTCCTTATTCGAGTTGATATACAGAAGCCTCCACATACATTATTCCAGATAAACTTTTTAAAAAGCTAATTTGGGCTTGTCAAATCCCAAAAGTAGTTCCTTGAGATCCTTCATGAGATATCCTGATTTTTATGTGACAAATAGAATGGAAACTTAGAATATTGTGCCTTTTGGTCCTCAAACTGACATACTCATCTCTGGATTTATTCCTGTGTGAGCAATGTTCTCCAGTAAAACCTCACAGTTCCCACGTCATGTCATTCACATTGAGGCGTGCAAGCCCTCTGCTGCAGGCTCCCTCACTATCTCCAGTCTTGAGATGCTGTCTCCTGTGATCTTTCCCTTGCTTGTGTCTCCTCCAGTCACCTGGACCTCCTTGGTGACTGAGGAGCCTGCTGCTCTCCTCCTGAGAGCCTATGCCTGTTACTTCCTGTTGCCTTTTGGAGAGAGAGCCTCCCCCAACACAAGCCTCACTTTCCTGTCTGCTTCAATGTCAACTTCCCAGGAGGCTTTGCTCTGCACTCTAAGTTCAAACAAAAAACACCAACCCTTCTCTTTTACTTCTCTTTTCCCTCAGCACCTCCTCCTACCTTTGTTATTACATTATCAGCTTGCAAATATATTTGTTTGTTGTATATCATCTCCAGATAGGATAAAAAACTTCTGAAATGTAGTGTTTTATCCACTTTTGGCAGAGCTCATACGAGTGCACAGCACTTGATATATATCTATTGAATGCCAAATGAGTGATTTTCTTAATATAACTATCTAAGTCTTGTTAACTTTTTATTAATTTCCAGCATTTTAATTACTTTATTCCTATTTTAAGTAGAACTATATTTTAATGCTATCTGACTTGTCATCAATGATATAAAAATATGACCTAGTTTTTAACAAGCATTTCTTAATCAAATTCTAATTATCATAATAGATGTTGAGTTATTCTCCTGGAGTTACATAAAGACAATTACTTATTTTTCTTTGCCCACACTTGTGGGCTGAGCATCTTTTTAAACTCTTATTCCATTGTCTAGAACCTTGGCACACACACACACACTTAAGAAAAGCTAGTAGACTAATACAGAGTCTTATCTGGGTTCTTACGCAACACATTACACATCAAAGCACCACCCACTTCATCTCTTCCCACTGCAGGGCATGGCTGTCACTCACACAGAATGGATAGCCTTTGTCAGGTGCCTGTGCTAGGGGGCCTTCTTTAGACAGCCCTGATATATACTGTCTAATGTCATGATATTATTGTCTCAAATGGGCACACCACGATCCCACTGGAGATAGAAGGCAGTGTACGGTCAGATATTAAAGTTTCTCTTTACGATGGTCACCATTATGTGTTTTCACATAACCAGATCACGTGGTTGCTGCTGCTGTCAGTAAGGTGGCATCTGCAGCTCTCTGGGAAGGGAGTGTAAGTTACATGACTGAGCCTGCCACACAGATGATATCTATATCATCTGATATCACTATAAATAGGCCTTTAATAAATTAAAGTTATGTGTGAAATGGCTCTTCCAGAACTGACCTATCTCTGTATCCTAGAGACGAAGCTGTGTGCTTGGATGACTTTGTGGTTGGCGAGCATTCTTGCATTTGTACATTCATTATCTGTGCTGGAGTTTCTTTTCCTGTTACGGTGATAAACACTGACAACAGCAGTTTGACAAGGGCTCACAGTGCCAGGGTACAGTACATCGTGGCGGAGACATCACAGTAACAGGAGCTTGAGGGGTCGGGCACATTGTGTCCAAGGGCAGGAAGCAGAGTTCCTTCTCAGTTCACCTTCACTTACAAAACTTAGGATCCCAGCCTCAGCAACAGTGCTGCCCCACCATTAAAGCCTGGCTTTCCCCGTCAAATAGTGTAACCAAGGTCCTCTCCCACAAGCATGCCTGTCCTGTTCCTGACCCCTGCCAGGTCTCCTTTCTGATTATTTATTGCCTCATGTTTGGTTTCAGTGACATTTCCCCTCTGTCTGCTAGTGCAGTCTTCGTGCCATCTTGACTGCCGTTCGGTCCACCATGATTGCACCTCTCCCACCTCTCATTATGAAGCCTCTCGCATAGATTGAGTTACCCAGGACATGAGAAACATATAAAGTCTCTGGTACGCAATGCTCCTTCCTCCCCATAATCTTCTATCATTTCACAGTCTTTTCTCCCAAATGCTTCGTTTTAATCAGATTGTCCCCTTGACCTAAATATATCTACCAGATATACTTGCTCAGTATTAACTTCAACCTTATCCTCTTCCTTCCTCAAATCCTTCTCATTTCCCAAGACTCAGCTCAAATCCCAGCTCCGCTGCAGTAGCTTGCTCATGAGCCATGGCCTGGCCTTGTCTTTCCTTCCTCTCAAATCCAGCTTTTAATATTAGTGTGATTTTCATCTTCCATTACACCTACAGAGTGGAGTCCAGCTACCTTGAGCTAATCAGCCATTCTCCAAACAAACTTGATCGTAGTCCAGGCTGTTTTTGCTGAAACACTGCCATCCCTTTCCCTGTCCGAGAAATGCTTCACATCAACGGAGACAAAGTTCAAAGTCTTCTTCATTTTTTTCTGTCTTTAATTCGACCCCCTGGTGAATGCTTCTCCCTACCCAGTTTGTTGACTATGCTATTTGTTTTGTCAAATTTTTACACATTTTTTTTCTTACAGAGACCTACCATGATTCCAACTTTATAGTGTGTGTATGGCATCCTCAATCATAATTCATCAGAGCAGAACTTTCTGATCATCTCAGCTAAACCTCTCGTTAATCAAAGAAATAATAAGCCTTCAGACAGACTTATACAGAGGCATAGGATTCAGTCAGGGCCCAGCCCTGTGTCAGTGCTCAGAACAAAAAGATGAATGAGAGACAGCCTCATCCTACAGTGAGCTAGGAATTCAGTCAAGATGTCAGATATATTTAATGAATAAATCACAGGTCTGTATTTGGAGGAAGAAAGTCATATGGCAGGCATATTGGACTGAATATTTTCTAACACTTCCACAATGCAGAGGATGAATCCCAGTAAGAGAGACAACTACAGAGAATGCTAAAATGCCAGCAAGCAAATTAATTTCCTATAAATTTAAATTCTAAAAGAGATGACCCATAAAGATGGGCAAGTCAACTTAAATCAAGCAACATTTACATTGCTCTGCTCTGTTGTTTGGTGCTATGAATTGTAGAATGACCTTGAGTTTCAGATGTCTGAATTCCACTTCCTGAAGCCTGGGATCTCAGACTTACACAACTCCATCCCACGTATGCAATGCTGGGTTCCAAATCCAGGGCTTAATGAAAAGCAGACAAAGGTTCTACTGACCCACGTACTTCCTGACCTCTACAACAAAGTTTTTGTTCTTATAAACAACCTTGTTATGTAAACACAAATTTAAGCAGATTAAGCAAATATGTAATAGTTTATTGAATGTCAATACACTTACTGTTGCTTTCTTGTTTTGAGACTAGTAAGAAAATACTCCTTATTAATGTCCAGATTGCCAGGTTTCAGTCCATTTAGTCTTTATTTTGCAGAAGAGGTCATAACCAAAAATGTGTATGACCTGTCCAGGACCTTTAAGTTATTTGGTATAGCCAGGGTCCATTTGTTTTCCAGACTAGATTGGTATTTGTTAGGATTATTAGTATAGTTCTGGGTAAGGGCCACTCCTTCCCTATTCAGACATAGAGGTTGGACTACATATGTTCAAATCAAATTTCTATTTAAAGAGCTTGCTTTGGTACCGTCTACTTAAACATCCACTGTATTTCTTTGTAACAAAGCATACTATGTATATACAACACATTATATTTTCTCATTTTGAAAATAGGTTCTTTTGCCACATCGTATCTCCTGATTACAGTCTCTCCTCCCTCTACTCTTCCCACTTCCTCCCCGCCTTTCTTCCCATCTGGGTCCCCTTCCATTATGTCTCTCATTAGAAAAGAACAGGCTTCTAAGGGATAATTATAAAATATAACAACAAAAAAGAATAAAACAAAACCCATCTCATCGAAGTTGGATAAGGCAAAGAAAGAAAAAAAATAAGGAGCCCAAGAGAAGGCACAAGAATCAGAGACCCACTGGTTGGCACACACACTGGGAATCCCATAAAAACACTAAACTGGAAGGCATAATATCATAATATATATGCAGAGGACCTGGTGTAGACCTGTGCTGGCCCTGTGCGTGCTGCTCCAGTATCTGTCAGTTTTTATGAGCCTCGCTCAATTAGACAGCCTTGTTTTCTTGGTGTCCACCATTTCCTCTGGTTCTTCCTCTATTTCTTCTCCCTTTTCCATGGAGTTCCCAGGACATCCCACTTAGGGCTGAGACAACACATTATTGTCAATCAAATAAGTTTTCCTAATTATCTTCCATAACTATCATCATGATTTCAAATGTTTTAGTCTCAATGTAGTGCAAGTTCTGGCCACTGGACGAAAGAGAGCGGTTCCTGGTCAGGTGAGATCAGCTTGGGGTAAAGAGCTGATGACCAAGTTCTTCAAGGGAAGCGAGTGAGTGCAGTTACAAGTGAGCCTCTGTTTGCTTCATCTGGAAGCATCAAAAGCTCCCCTCCCCCACGGACTGCAACTGTCCATATGTTATCTTCTCCAAAGAACAGGATCCTGAATTAAATGCTTGGCAGGAGTAATAGTTTCCCTTTTCATAGTTTGTAAAGAAGGCTCCTACAAAAACTGAAGTCTTTTGCTTTGAACTGCTTTCAAATGAGCTTCAAAAACAGATTGGTGGTAGGCGCTGGGAGCTGGGCTCTAACGGCCAGGATCATGCTGAACATTTCCAATTAAAATGGAAGCCGAGTTAGTTACCAAGGGAGGTGGGACGTGGGGGAGTCAGGAGGGCTTCTAGGGCTAATAACTCTAGACTGGCTTCAGACTCGCTTTTACATTTGGCAACAGGACACGGGGATTCTCCAAAGCAAACCTTAGAAACACTTGTAACAAAATCCACCAGTCAGCTCTCCACGCACTTTTGGCATTTGGTAAATTGAATAATAATCCAGCTCTGAGTGAAGTGGCTACATGAGATCAGAGCGGGGTGGGGTTGGATTATTTTGTTTGTTTGTTTAACCTGCTTAAACAATTAAGGAACAGGTGGATTTCATTTTCCTAGTGGGCCTAGACAGACCAGACAGATGTAACAAACTCAGAATCTGAATGTTTGAAAGGATAAATGTTTATTTCTCACAGCCTAGGAGAAACTGAAAGACCAGTGGGGGTGGGGAGCTGTGTTAGGCAGCCTCTGGTCCCTGGTTGAGCACAGGCTTGAAACCCTGGTGACCCAGCGGGTAGCTTTCACCTGCAAGGGATGGCTTATGCCCCTTGGGCCCCTGGCTCAAGGTCACTTAGCTACACACAACCCGCACCCCCACAGAGAGGTATGTGGCCATGCCATCAGTCCTGTAGGTGCAGCACCAGGCCCTCCCACATGCAAATAAGGGTTCCCCAAGCTCTCAGACCAAGCCAATGAGAAGTACCTGTTTTCAGATCCTGACCCACCCCAAAACTGTATATAAGAATCCTATCAGGAAGGAATAAAGGTTTGCAGGAACTGCTCAGTTGCCTGAGAGCTTCTGTCTAGGAGCTGTAACATTGTGGCTTGGGAAGAGCTCTGCTCTCCCAAAACGCTGCCTGAAGCTCCCCTGCACTCCTAGCTGGCTAGTTGGTCTTTCCTTGGCCCAGCCCTGCCCTACTCAGCGCAGGGCAACTGTGGAGTAATGGAGACTGCAGAGGTGGAGCAGGCTGCAGCAGCAGAGGCGACTCCCCATTCCTGCTCCCACTTCTCCCCCCTTTGCTGAACCAGAGATCTCAGTGGAAAGCCTCCGGTATGCAGGCCCACAGACCAGCATGGGGTGCCAGCCAGCATGGGCAGAGCCCTGTTGGCAGTACACTCTTTCCCTCTGGATCCTAGATGATGAGGGGAGAGAGCTCTGGAGTCTTCCTCCCTGGAAAGCCAATCTGAACCCCAATCCTAATGATATCACATTGGGGAGGGTTTAGGCTTTAGCAGAATTGTTATTTATTTATTTATTTATTTATTTCCTGAGGAGTCTGTACTCACAGCCACATATAGAAACAAAGTAACAGCTCAACCCAAGTTCAGCTTGTGGGACCCATGAGTTTTCTGTGCTGACTGAACAGGAGCATGGATAAGGGGCTATTCATGTATGTTTGTTTTTTGACACATGATCTATCTCATGTGGTTCAGTCTGACCTCAAACTAAGAGAAATCTTTCAAAGTGCATGTGCCAACATACCCACCAAAGTACACTTAGCTGGAACCCACCCTCATGCCCTCCAAGACTGACATAAAGACACAAAGGAACTGGACAGCCATCCCAGTTTGCTGCCGAGAAGTCAGTATTTGACCTTAAGTGAAGATCAAGATGAGATGTCTGTCTCCTTGTGTTTTTATTCACATCTCACAAAACACCTGCTCTAATTTGGTGCCCACAGGTGATGCTTAGTCACTTCTAATAAAGTTTCCTACTGTAGCACTTCCCCGCATAAGGTAAAGTTCCTTTCTCTTTCCCAAGTACATAAAGAGGGCAAAATTGTAACATGTCTGCTGCCAGTTGAGCTACTCTGCTCTCTTTACTGTGTTTCTCTGGGGTTTCTTTGTTGCCTTGCTTGTCCGACTCCAAGAGAACTCTCCAGCAATCTGTTTTGCCCGTAGCGGCTGACAGTATCTCAGGGGACCCAGCTTAGTAAGATTGATTGGAACCTGCATCTTACCCATTTGCAAGATGGCTACTTCCCTGGCTCCTCCTCCCCTTTCTTTTATCTCTTCCTCTCTCTCTCTCTTTCTTCCACCTCCTAATGATGGTACATTTGTCTTGCTGAAGATGTAACGTTCGCCGCCAAGGATGAACAGTAGGGCTCGGATCTCTCGTTTCTTGGCAAGCTCACACACTTCACACCAACCCTCCTCGGCACTATTAATATTATATATAGATGTCCTTGTCACAGATTTACATCCCAAGATCCAAAATCAGTGCAGGAGGGTGAAGCTGGCATGACGAGGAGGTGGAGGCAAAAAGGCTGATTTATCGCGGGGGATGTTAGAGAGTAAAAAGGAGGTGATGTAATTTATATTAATGCCTTGACCTATATTCTTTTTAAAACTGCTTTTTGTCCATTTCAGCATGGGATCATTTGCTGCCCAAATCCAGAAAAGAAACAGAAAGAAGAAGACCCAAACGCAGGCCTGTCACCCTATTTATTCTTATTTACTATGAACATGTTCAAACAGTTCATGCATGGACTTCAGGAGGGAATATAGAAACAGATTGTTAGATTGAACTGTGTGAAGGTTTGAATAGGAATGGCCCCCACAGACCACATTGGAAGCTTAGAAACAAGGAGTAGCACTATTAGGAGGTGTGGCCTTGTTGGAGTGGGTGTGGCCTTGGAGTGGGTGTGGCCTTGTTGGAGGAGGTTTGTCACCTGAAGAATTTAGGATGACTGAGAAGCACCTTAAGAAATGTTTAACATCATTAGTTATGGGAAATGCAAATCAAAACAACCCTGAGATTTTACCTCACACCAGTCAGAATGACTAAGATTAAAAACTCAGGAGACAGCAGGTGTTGGTGAGGATGTGGAGAAAGAGGAACACTCCTCCACTGCTGGTGGGATTGTAGGATGGTACAACCGCTCTGGAAATCAGTCTGGCGGGTCCTCAGAAAACTGGACATGACACTTCTGGAGGACCCTGCTATACCGCTCCTGGGCATATACCCAGAGGATTCCCCGGCATGCAATAAGGACATATGCTCAACTATGTTCATAGCAGCCCTGTTTGTAATAGCCAGAAGCTGGAAAGAACCCAGGTATCCCTCAATGGAGGAATGGATACAGAAAATGTGGTATATTTACACAAGGGAGTACTATTCAGCTATTAAAAACAATGAATTCATGAAATTCTTAGGCAAATGGTGGGAACTGGAAAATATCATCCTAAGTGAGGTAACCCAATCACAAAAGAACACACATGGAATACAGTCACTGATAAGTGGATATTAGCCCAGAAGCTCTGAATACCCAAGACACAACTCACATATCATATCATTCCCAAGAAGAAGGAAGGAGAGGGCCCTGGTCCTGGAAAGGCTTGATGCAGCATTGTAGGGGAATACCAGGACAGAGAAATGGGAGGGGGTTGATTAGGGAACAGGCAGAGGGAATAGGGCTTATGGGACTTATGGGGAGGGAGGAACCGGGAAAGGGAAAATCATTTGAAATGTAAACAAAGAATATAGAAAATAAAAAAAAAAGAAGAAGAAGAAAGAAACAAGGAGTGGTACTATTAGGAGGTGCGACTTTGTTGAGGTGGGTGTGGCCTTGGAGTGGGTGTGGCCTTGTTGGAGGAGGTGTGTCACTGTGGAGGCTGGCATTGAGGTCATATATATGCTCAAGCTATGCTTAGTGTGAGACAGTCTCCTGCTGCCTGCAGATCAAGATGTGGAACTGTCTCCTCCAGCAACACGACTGACCGCCTGCAAGCTGTCGTGTTTCACTCCATGATGACAATATGTTGAACCTCTGAGACTGTATGCCAGCCCTAATGAAATGTTTTCCTTTAGAAGAGTTGCTGTAGCCATGGTGTCTCTTCACAGCAATAAAACCCTAATTCAACCTGCTTCCCCTCCACCTACTTTATAGAAGCATACATGAGTTGAACATTCAACAAGCAGAAGACCTGGTTCAGTTTCCAGAACCCACATGGTGGCTCAAAACCATCCGCAATACCTGGAATCTAGCAACCTCTGTAGGCACCGCATGCACACAGTGCTCATACGTCCACACAGACAAACACACACAAAAGGTAAAGATAAATCTGAAAAAGAAATTGGCTATCCTGGTCTGACCTAATTTAACAAATGTCAGAAGGCCTTGCTATGGGCTGGATCATATTGCTATTTGGAATCCTGCTTTGAAGGTGGTGAGGAGGAAGTATCACTCAAGATTTAAAGGTAATGTTTATGTGGTCTACAAGAGTGTATGTTTTGAGGATGGTCCTGATTTTTCGAACAATGAAGTAATCTGTCTTTGGCTTATTTTATGACTCTAGGGCAAAGCAATAAGCAAAGATCTCTAATCTCTCCTTGCCTTGTGTGTCTGTGTGCCTGTTGTTTGTTCTGAAAGTTGTTTGTCAACTGTGCTAACTCAGGCTCCCACTAGCAAGGCAGTACAGACTTGCGGGCTTCCCTGAGCCATGCCTTGTTGCAGGAAGGCCTGGCTGTTACCGGTTTGAATCTCTTGAGCTTTCATTTGCTTTTCAGGACACACTGGTCGCAGTGGAGTTTGAATGAAATGACCCCCATCGCCTCAGCATTGAGCCGTCGGTCCCCAGATGGACTCACTTTGAGGGTAGGTTTAGGAGAAGCAGCCTGGCTGGAGGGAGTACATCACTGGGGGTGGGCCTTGAGTTTAAAGACGCCTTCTCAGTGGGCCATTTCCTGAACGCTGCACTTGTGCTTCAAGATGTAAGTTCTTAGTTTGCTGCTGTGGCTGACATGCCTGCTGCTTCCCCCACAAAAGTGATGGCCCCTTGGACCTAAAGCCCACATAGCCATTTCCTAAGCCTAGGTCACAGTGTTTTGTCACAGCATTGGAAAAGAACTGGTACCATTGTCGAGTGCAAAGAAAATTACATTTGAGAACTATTTTCTCAAAATGTTGGGTGTGCTAAGTAGTCTCTTCATCACTGGGATATTTATATAACCCTAGGGGCATATATACATATACATATACACATACACATACACATACACATATGCATGCACACGCACACGTACATGTACACAACATACAGATATGCACATATACATATATATCATATACATATACATTAGACATACATATACATATACATTAAACATACATATACATTAGACATATGTGTGTGCATATACATTAGACAGACATACATATATATTAGACATGCATATACATTAGACATTAGACATTAGACATAGACATAGATATAGACATTCCTAGCCTATATGGCAGCTTTTAAAAGCTTCGGTCTGTGTTTACTCCCTGTGTGGATGGAGTGTACAATGTCCCTCTGCAGGCATGTGTGTTTTAGCTTGGTCTGAAGCTGGTAGTGCTGTTGTGGGAAGTTGTGGTACCTTTAGGACTGTGGGCTACATGGTTGGAGGTGGGTCTGTGGTGTGGCCCTTCAAGGCTCTGTTCCTTTGTCTATTCTACATGAAGAACTCTGCCACAGGTGCCTGATGCTATGGGTGACTTCACTGTGCCTCCCCCATCACATGTCACATGACTGACACTGAAGCTGTGAGTCAAAGTAAATATCTCTTCCCTGTTTCCATGAGGTATATTATCAGAAGTCAGAAAAGGAGCTAATATATCCCCTCTCTAACTGAAGCCTTGTTACAGCCATTAGTACACTACAGTAAGAAGCACTGACTACATTTTGACAGTCAGTGGACAATGGAGTATGACAAGGTCATTGATCTTGCAATGGTAGTATAGTCCTGATTTCACACTCTGTTTCTTCTCTTTCCTTCTCTTCCTCCTCCCTGTCTTCCTCTTCCACTCTGCCCTGGTCATGTTCTCACTATAGAGCCCCTAGGCTCGCTCTAATCTCTTGAGCTCTGGGATTGTAAGATTGTACCATGCCTGGCTCCATCCTTTCTCCAGTCCCCCTGTTTAACGTTTAACTTTTAGCTTCCTCTGCTCCTGTGATAGAACATTGTGTGTGTCCTCCTGGTGCAGACTACACAGGCAGACCTGGAGTAAGCGCTCAGAAGACCGAGAGCCAGGGACCCAACAGCCTCCTGCAGACTCTCTTGGAAGAATGGAAAAAGCAGTTGTGGTATCTAAGGACGGAGCAGGGTCCTTCACCTCTGGAATCAAGGAGCTTGTCTCAGGCCACCCAGACACTCACTAGGAGCTTAGGTGCTAAGTGATAATGTTACCTTAAGGGCACTATTAGATTAAGCTGTCCTGGTCTGGTGGCTGCTCAGTGGGAGATCTACTGGTGATTGTGAAAGGCCTGAGTTAATGTTGCCTGCATCTTAACCAGCATTTTTTTGCTGTAGGAACAACAGTTGCTCATCTAAACCAGCTACAGAGGCAGAGATCTACTTACTCCTCCAAGATGTTGCAAATTAAGTCAATAGGTTTTCAGGCAAAATGAGTTCAGAGTCAGTGGAGAGACAGAGCTATTTTTTTCTTGCTTATGGTTTCCCTCCTGAATATGGTAAGATCCGTTGTCTTAGGACAACTATAGAATGTTAAATCAAATTTTCTTGGTCTTTTATATTAACAACATTTGAACAAGTTTAAAATTTTTAAGAGAGTCCAGCATGGGGACTCTGGGTACAGACTGAGCTTTCTCGGACAGGCCAGAACTTCAGAGCTCTCGTCCAGTCCAGCGTCCCAAGCCGCCAGGGGCTGCGGCTAAGACAAAACAGTCCATCTCATCAGCTGCTCAGAGAAAGGCCTTCCAGGAAACACTCTCTCTTTCTCTCACCCTCCTTTCCTCCCTCCTTCTCCTGCCCACCCCCAGTGTGTGTGTGTGTGTGTGTGTGTGTGTGTGTGTGTTCATGATTGTGTGCATGAGTGTGTGTGATCATGTGTGCATGTGTGTGTGCATGTTCATGTGGATGTGCACATATGTATGGGTATGTATGCATGTGGAATGTAGAGGAAACCCTCAGGGGCCATCCACCTTCTTTTTGGGGACAAGGTTTCTTACTGACTGGAATTGGCCATGTAGACTACAGGGGCTGGCTGGAATTGAAGACAACTTTGGTACAGGTACTTTCCCTTTATCATGTAGGGCCCAGGGATTAAACATATGTGGTCAAGCTTGTCAGCAGGTGTTTTCACCCACAGAACTATCTTACTGGACCTGCCATTTAAAATCTGGGTTCTGGGGATCCTGCTCAGGTCTTTGTGCCTGCAAGGCAAGTACTCGATTGACTGAGCCATCTCCTCCAGCACAAGAAAACTAGCTCATGCCTGGGAGAGCTGTGCCTTCCCCGTGGGCGCATCCATCATTCTGCCTTCTTGGTATCTGTTGCTCTGTGTGAAGTGTCCACTGTCCATTCTCACTCACCTGGTGTTTACAACAATAGTATATCATTTCAGGGGGAGTCGGAACTATTGTGGGTGGATCTTGTGTTAAAACTCAGCTTCTTGTTGGATATGAGAACTTGGTCAAGCAATTTACCCTAGAGTCTCAGTTTCTTCGTTTCTAAGCTTAAGAACTTTTAAAAACACAGAGGGTGATTAAATGCTGCTCAGAACAGTGGCAGGTACACCAAAGGCACTCTAGCTCACTAACGGCAGGAGTCCTGAGGAGCAGGACAGCACAGCAGCCCAAGGGCTACTTCAGGTAACAAAGGGGTGCTCTACGCCCCATTGCTGGAGCTGAAGTTTCTTCAACTTTCACCACCAGTAGGTCAACAGTCAGTATTGTACATTATGTGTAAATAAAGTAGACCTTATAGGTTGGCCATCTGGAGAGCTCTGGGTCTAAAGGTATATGATACATGAATGCTGACTTTGTGAGCACAGCATGAACTCCTCAGTTGCTTAAGACTCAGCACACAACAGTGTCAGAGACAGAAAAGAAAGCCTGTGGGTACTGGAACAAATCACACAAAGTCATTATTAAAGTGGTAGAACAGGTCATCAAAACAGGTCACCAAAGTGAGGAATTTCCATCCTGGTATAATCTCCTCAGTTAAGACTCATGAGTACAGCTTACTTTAGAAAAATGATCTCACCAGAAATAAAAGCGAGGAAACAAAAATGTATGGACAAGCTCCTTCAAGACTAAAAAGAAGTTACTATGTATACATTTTAGGAAGGTGGTCCTCTTTATATCAATGTATTCTTGGTGTTTACTTTGTTAAACTCATCTGGTCAATAAATTAAAGAGAATTTTTATAATGTATAGGTGGCTCTAAATGTATACTTCATCTTTTAAAGAGAATAAGGAGGCTGGACACATCAGCGGTAGAGTGCTTGCATAACATATGTGACACCCTTGGTTTAATCCCTGGCTCCACCAAAGATAAAATACAACCAGGAAGGGCAGGGGAGTCACCTGCATTTCATTAATAGGACATGAATTTGGTTGTGCTTGGAACATCAAGTGATTATTGCTAATGTAATTACAGGTAAATTAATTTCCTTCAAGTTTTGTTCATAATTTTTATAAATGCCTTTTAATGTTTTAAATGTTAATTTTGTTAGGAAGTTGGTATGTTCAGGTTAGGGAATTAAACTGAATTACTTTCAGTGCCCAGGATTCTTAATTGCCAATCACAGAAGTCTCCTCTTGCCCACTCTATAATTTACCATAATTACATGTTTATTTAGTTACTCAGTGCTTCTTGTGCCTTGAAAGAGGCAACAGTGCAAGCAGCATTGAAATGTGCAGCAAATGAAAAGGAGTTCCCCAGGACACAGATGCAACTCAGGGAAATATCTAGAACTCCTTTGAGCATCCATTGAAAAATGGAGATGTTTTAAAGCAGTCCCTCAGACTAAAGGCTCCATTAATACAAAATGGCAAATGTTTAAATTATAGCAGAAGAATTGCCCATTACACTGCTTAGCACTAATGGCTATGACTATGTAGTATAACTGTACTTTCGAAAAATGTAGGGCAACCCTCTCTTGGTTATTCCTCTGTATCCTACATGTTCGAGGTCAAGGTTCAGAAAGAAAAGGAGAACTGAGGGACAGGAAGCTGGAATCCTTGGTAGGATAGCTTCCTAGGAGAGAGGAGAAATCCTGATCATGCAGAGAACATTATTGCATGGGTTATCTCCAACAAGCATTAGCATTCGATCCCCTAACATGCCGGGAAGAGATGGGGATTAAGGAGATTCTATGGTAACCTTGACCTTGTGGTCCTCATCTGGACATTTTAATAAGCAGTGACAAGGGAACATGAGTGGACATGAAACAACAGCACAGTGTTCAAGGCAAGGTGGAGACAAGAGAGGACTCCTTTAAGGATCCAGCAGATAGTTTGTGCTGACCTCAACCACAGAGAACTTGACCTGTAGAATATAGTTAGTGACTCCATGTGTGGGGCACTGTCAGTCATCATAAAGCTGGAATCTGAAGTGTCAGGGAATGGAGGAGTTGAAATTGTGTCTAACAACCACAGTAGGGCTAAAAACAAAGACCCGGTAGAACTGGAGAGGGAAAAACCAGAGTATGCTCAGTGGGAACCTGCTGAGAGATCAGGTAAAGCAAGCAATGTTAAGCAAATGTCATGAAATTCAGACTTTGTGACCTTGGAGGTAAGAAGCCAACCCTAGTGGACAGTATAGAGGGTGAAAATCTTACTGTCTGTGTCTTCACTGGAAAGATGGCAGGAGAAGGCAGGAAGTAAGATATGTTAGACTTATCAGGTGCCATGTCCTTGCATGGGTTCAAGGGTTTGACCTAACTAGGGAATGAAGAATAAACAAACAGCCACAAAGACACAGAGACCCGATGGAGAAATGGTGGCACCCTGTACGCTCAGTGTGTTTATTCTGTGGAGCTGAGCAGACAGATGGGGTCATTCCGCATAGCTGGTAAAGGAGGTGGGACTTATGGTGCACAATGGATCAATGAATGGGACAGCCTTACCTAGTCTCAGTAGGAGTAGTCTCTGTAGGGCAGCAATCTTCAGGCTATAAATACCCAATGGGAGGAAGCTATGATAGACATTTGCTGCACACAAACCCTAAGGAAGATTTGCTATCCCTCTGAGACACATGGACCAGGGGATCCAGGCATTGTTGCCATTTTCCCATGTGTCTGAAGTCAGAATCCTTGACACAGCCACACTCCCAAGAACAACACACATCACTCAGGATTTCATACTCCAGGGCTTCCACCACTCTATACAATTAGGGACATACCATTTCTACCTCTTGTTTATAACTTAACACAAATGTATAGTTCTACAGGAAAAAAAACCTGAACTATTATATCACAGGATGATATTCATTCTGGCACTTTTTCCTTCTTGTATACCAGGATAATATGATGAGACATTGATATTCTTGCACCACAGCATCATATGTTGACATATATTATCCTCATATACCACAGTAACGTGAGATGTACATCATATGGTAGGCAGAGTGTCTGTCCATTCACAAACTAGCCATATCCTAGTGTTATCCACATCACCAATAACATAAGTGTTCTCAGCTCTCAGTGTTACCTCCTGAAGAATTTATTATATATCTAATGGTTTAAATAACAAAGCTGGCAGCAACAAACAGACAAATAAACAAACAAACAAAAATGGTTCATAGTCTGTCAATTGTGGGGGAATTAAGGCAGATAACTGGAATTCCTTGGGAAGTGAGGACAAGAAACTTTTACATCAAAAATTTTCAACTGTCAGACTCTGGAGGTTTGAAGCAAAAGTGAATACAAACATGACATAACAAATCATGGATCAAGCCTGGCACGGTGGTACTCACCATTGATCTCAGCACTTGGGAGGCAGAAGCAGGCAGATCTCTGAGTTCGAGGCCAGCCTGGTCTACAGAGTCAGTTCCATGATAGCCAGGGCTACAGAGAAAAACTTTCTCTTGTAAACCAAACCAAACAACAACAAAAACCATGGATCATTTTTCAGAGTCTTCTATTACTTGTGATGGGTGTAGTTTGAAGGAAAAGAGAACAGGAAATGGGTACCTAGTGGAAAGAATACATGTTTGTTCCCTAGTTATATCCTAGTCCTGAAAGAAAGCATTCGAGACTCACCTCTCCCTAGCACATTCCCAGAAAAATATTAAGCCCTGCTGAATGAGATCAAATACAAACAGAGCTGGTGGTTCTGAACGGGCCTGGGTTCCTCACTGCCCCTTAGAGGACATTATTTCAGTCTCTAGGGGCGGGCCAAGGGGCTGGCAGGGTGGAGGGACACTTCCAGCTTTTAGTGGTCAGCCTTGGAGCCAATCCTTCAAACCACAGACCTTGCACTGGCTAGATTTCTCCAGCACCAAGCACAGACATTGTTGAATGAGTAGCACAGTGAATGAATGAATGAATGAATGAATGAATGAATGAAAAAAGCAAGGGTGTGTACATAGACACTGCTGGAGGGAATGGAGAGATTTTATTTTAGTTTATTATACTTTGTTACACACAAGGTCTGAATAAGAATGTCAAAGTAGGATTTAGAGAAGCCAGGAACTTTCAAAGGGACAGAGCACCATGCTTTTAAGAGCCTCCCAGATTTTCCTTCTTTCTTTTGGTTTAAAGATTCATTGCATTTAAAAATTTCTTTGGCTTTGGAGTTTTTGTTTGGTTTGGTTTGAGGTTTTTTCTTTTGTTTTTTGGTTTTTTTCTTTGTTTGTTGTTATTGTTGTTGACAATGAAAATAGCCAAGGAAATAATTACCTTAGAATACTTAAGAGGCTCTTGAGTCCTTCCTTTTAATTTGTTTTTTTGTTAATTGATGAACATCAGAATTTCTTCTACATCCCCAGACAGAAATATGTTCAGAACCTTAAAAGCTACTGAAGAGGAATTCTGTTTGGAAACTCATTCTCGGAGTGTGGTTATGTCCTTTTAGACACTGCAGCTGTTCCCCAGCACGAGGCTAAATTAAGTTTAAATCCTGTTAAACAGAAGGTAACTATTAGAATTTTTTAAAAATATGACCAACATCCAATGTTTTAATCAGACAATTTGCCAATCACTCCTCATTGTGTAGCCAGCCACCACTGGATGGATGGCTGACTCTGTTGTCCTGACTGCTGCATTCTCTCCTTCCCCCCTCCTCCCCCTCCTCCTCCCTCCTCCCTTTCCTCCTCTCTGGTAACCCAGGCCCTTATTTCTCTTTGGACCCTTCCTCAGAGTCCAATAAGAAGAGCTTTAATCCAAGGAGATCTAGATGATCAAGAAAAATTAAGCTTCTGCTAACAGCAAAATCATAAGAAATGTGGATAAAATGACTCCTCGCATCACAGACTTTGTTTACTAGTGGGTAATTAATTCTGTACATATGCTGGGAACATCTGTCGCAGTGACCTGCCATCGGATCTGCGAAATGACTGCTGTGCAGTTTCCCCTCAGGTCATTAGAGGCACTCAGAGAGGAAGGGAGGCTTGGGGTTTTTTTGTTTTTTTGTTTTTTGTTTTTTGTTTTTGTTTTTTTTTTCTTGCTGCTGTGCCCAGCCCAGGTAACTTTCTCTTGAGCACAGACTCCTCCCATGTGAGCTTCTCACTGTGAAATGCCTCTCCTGGCTGCTCACTGTGTCACTAGCAGGCCACCTCCTGGTCTCTCCCAGTCAGGTGTGAATACAGAGTTCATAAGCAGCTACCAAGGTTTGAGGAAGAGACCGGTCCAGGTGAATGTGAGAACTGAAGACCAGCTGAATGGCCTTTAATACAAACCTGAGCATTTCCCACTCAGGTAACATGGGGCCCGTGTAACATGGGGCAGGGGAGCTGCCTCAGATGTGTGAGGTATCACCCCCAAGAGACCTGGCCCTGACAGCAAGTGATGGCATAGAGGGCCAGGGAAGGGCTTTGGTGGCAGCAGGAAACTGCATTGTCTGGTACCTTGGAGGTTCAAATGCAGGGATGGAGAAGTTTGTGGAAAGGCCAGCCCATCTCCTTGCCTCTGTCCCTTTTAGAGGAAAGGACAGTGAGTGACCATTGGCTTAGCACCTCCAATGGGTGCCACACTATGACCCTTATTTCTGACTGTTGTGTCCCTAATCCCCCCCCCCCCCCAGTGGTTAATTCCAGGAGCTCATGAGCAAAGGGAAACATGAAGATTGTAAGCTCATCGGGGTGTTGGATTTGCTGGTCACTCGTGTTTCTTTGTGACATTCACAATCTGACAACTCACATCCATTATTTGACCATGTCTCCACTGAGTGCTTGCTGAGCTCCCACTGTGACCAGGCAAGCGCTTCTGTGATCTGTGATCTCATCCCTGTCATTGGCAGGGTTGCATGGCACAGGACCGACATGCTCAGGTGTTCCTTAGATGGGTGAAGTGGGAGCACGGTGCAGTCACTGTGATGACTTTGAGGTAGTCCCCGAGGACAGACACCTGAGTCCTGAGGGATGCAAGTGACTTGACTGGAGAGCAAAGTGACTCAGAGCATGGACTCACCCTTCCTGGGTTTACATCCATAGCTCTGAGAGCTGTTCATAGTGACTGCCTCATAAGCTAGCCACGAGGTTAGAAAAATTCTTAGAGTGTTTCATAGCATGTTGTCATGCTATAAAGTTTTCAGGACAAAAATAAATAAATAAATAAATAAATAAACAAATAAATAAATAATTCTAAAGGGAACCAAGGAGCACACGCTGTGGTGTTTCCAGAACCGAAGGCTAGTTCCAGGTCAGTTGTATGTGCTATGCATATCAGCTGGTATTTTCTGGAAGTTAGTCATGAAAATCTAGAAAAATCACTCTGTGTAGGGAATCTTCATTCCTATTTAATCCTGTTTTGTACTCACAAAAGCCTGACAGAGTCTCTGTAGACTCACCCCTGCCTGTCCCAAGGGTGCTGCTTCTTGCCTGATCCCACTTCTGTCTGCCTAAATTGTTGTTTTAGATTTATTTGTCATGTCTTGGTTGGAGAACATGGCTGGACACACATGTTTGTAAAGCCATCAGTGACATCAGGGGTCAATAAGCTTCTGTGGTCTTTGTTCCTGGCCTCCTGTGTCTCACAGCAACAAAGCTTCATCCTCTTCTGACCCAATGGCCACCTCAATACTCACACCATTCACAACCCAACACATGTCTCCACGCCTTCCACCATCTAGACCAATATCCACTCGACTCTAAACCCTGGGGAGGATTTGGGGGAACTTTGAATGACAGTCTAAAGGAACAAAAGTGAACTCAGGGAGCTATGAATGTCTTTGTGTAAGAGGATAAGGAGATCACTCAGAAGAATTAAAGATTAGAAAAATCAGGATGAGGAAGTAAAAAGGAAAAACACAAAGGGCAGAACAAGAATTGATATGGCATCAAGGGCAGATAAGGGGACATTTCAAGAATAAGAATATGATACCCAACACCAAAACTATTCTAAGATCATGCTTGAGAGTTCAAATTATGTGATAAGATGTTCTGTGATAGCTGTCCTTTCAAAGAGCAGTGGAAGAGGTGGGCAATGTCACAACGGCTGAGAAATGAGGAAATGCTCAGGAGGAGGTGGGAGTGGAGCTGCTGATTATTCTGGAAGCCGCAGGGTGACTGAAAGAGATGCTCAGTACTGTGTGGTAGATCCACACCATCAGCCATTTAGGGAGTGGGATTTCCATCAGAGATGGGCTGAGCAAGGAGTTCCTCCAGGAAAAAAAAAATCTTAACCTAAAAACATTGCACTGATGCCCAGCAAAATGTCTCAGAATATAAAGGTCACCAAGCCTGAGGACTGGAGCTCCATCCCTGGGATCCACATGGTAGAAGGAGAGAACAGATTCCAGTCATGTTGCACAAATCTATGATCTAAAACATGTGTGTGCGTGCACATGTACACACACACACACACACACACACACACACATGAAAACAAATAAACAAATGTAAAACAAAATTTAAGAATTTGTAATACTTCAGTAGCAAGAGTGTGCTACCAATTGTGTGAGCTTCAGGAACTGCTTTTGTTTGCTGGTGGAAGACCAATGCCAAAGGGTAATGGTCACAGAAAGTTGTGACTATGGAGATCTTTCTTAATTGGTTGCTGTATCAATGAACTCCCACCCCTTCCTGAAAACATTTTCTGAGGTATACACTGTGGTTTGATAGCATTTGAAGCTACTAACCACCATACCTGGGGTATGACAAATGTCAGAAAACAATTTAGGTATGAGGGATTTGTGCATGCTACAGAATCAGCTCCCGTTTTTAATGTTCACTTACATGTTTAATCTCTACCTAAATCTGTACGCAGTAACCCATTCAATGGATAAGGAACCCAAGGCTAAGAGATCTGAAGGAACAGAATTGAAATCACGGGGTTTGGGTTATAAAATGATGTAAGCTGATTATGTGCAGACTTCTACATAGTCTCCTCAAACTGTGGTAGGCAGTCATGGCTTGGGCTGTTCTACTGCCTGTGCCTTGAACCACCTGCTGCCTGACCCTAATTACCCTTGGGGGCTGGAGGTGAAGTGGCTAGGAAACAATGGCATGGACTCCAGAGCAGGTGTGAAACACCACACACTGAGTGCTGCAGCAAGCTCTTTAATACCCTCCACTTGTGCCCCATTGGCCCCAAGAAAGCATCTCTTCTAAAGAGCAGTTCTGATTGGCTGGTATTGTCTATGTCAGCAGTCCTTGGTCTCTGAGACAATCCTCATTCAGGTCCTCCAGCAGGAGATGCCTTTTCAGCTGTGCGGCTCCTTGGTGTTTATGCAGAGGCAGGCTACTCTGGTCCTCCTACACTGTTCATTATCTTGGCTGCTTAAAACCTTGAAGCTGAAGGTTCAATCTGGTAAAGCTACATGACAGAAACAGTCTCCCTGCAGCCTTTCTCACTAGCTTGCTTACACAAGAAACTTGAGCAAGTCCTTCTGATCATTAGAAAATTCTGAGTATAATGATTATGTTTTAAATAATATATCCAGTAAGACACCAGCAGCTACCACTTTCAGAATTAAAATTGCTATGACATATTTGTAGGCTTAGATTTTCTTTTTCACAGCCTAGTTTAATAAAGGTTCTTAAAGCCTTTAACCTCCCTTCTAGCCCACCACCTGCCAGAGGGAGTGGAAAGGAAAGGTTAATAGGTCAAAGGAGGGTGTGGACCTGTTTAGAAATAGTTCTTTTGGGTGATTCCAATCTCTATTATCAGGATATCTGCAGTTCAGTTCACATGAATCAGCAGTAGTAACCTGATCCAATGGAAGACATAAATCATGAATCAACAACAGCAGTTCCATCTGGAAGAAACAGTGAGGGTCTGCCAATTGGTCCAAGAAGTTCTTTGGTGAGTTTCTAGGAAGTCACTGCAAGCAATGCTGATCAGCAAAGAAGGCAAACCAACGCCGGGGTGGGGGCAGGGCAAACCAACACCGGAGTGGGGGCCACTGTTTCTTGGGTTATCCTTATATGTATAACCATATGTAATATATATCACCCTAACATTATATGTATAACCATATTATATTTATTACATATAGGATTCTCTCTATATTATATATATATATATATATATATATATATATATATATATATATATATATATATACTAAATCATAGACATCCACAAAGGACATTCCATATATAAGGAATCTACTGGCTATGTGTGTGTGTGCAAGCATATTCACAAGCCCACACAATATACATATCTATTAAATATGGTGTATCAATAATTTGATCCATTAACATAATAAAAGGGGATTTTATGGAACTACATAATGAAATAATTTATTGTTATTTATGCAAACTGTCAGTTGGCTCATGTAAGAATAAATTTTAAATCTTCATTTATTCATTTGGTTTTTCTTTCTCTGCTTAGATATGAAGTATTTTTAAAGATTCCCTTACTTTATATGTGCCATGTGTGCCACAAGACCTAGGAAACCCTACAACTGGAATTACAGGAGGCTGTGAGCCCCCATGTGGGTGCTAAGAATTGAACCCAGGCCCTGTGCCAGAGCAGCTCTAAGCCTTGAGCTACCTCTCTAGCCCCTAGATCTAAATTTGTGACATGTTTTTTCTTAAAGAATACTTTCCCAAGTTCCCTCAATTTTTGTCTCTATTTTTTCCTTTACATTTGAAGGAGCACTTAATGTGGTTGTTTCTCTTAATATTTTAAATCTCATTTAAAGATGAAGGTATGATACAGTTTTAGCATGTTTACCTAGCATGTTTAAATCCCTTGGGTTCACACCCTAGCATTGAAAAACAAAATATTTCCACTACATATTTAGTATTCCATTCTCTTATTTGAATAATTTGAGAAATCAGTTATTTAATAAAATAAAAATTTGTTACTCTGTATGATAGATGTATTATTCCTTACTCTCTTCAGATGTTTCTTCTTTGGTTTTCTAGAGTATAAAAATGATGTAGCTACAGATAGTGTTTTAAAATTTTTGTTTTTCTTTAATAGAAGCTGACACTATTATAAACCTTGACCTCCTCTAGGTTCTCATCTCTCTACATCTTTCAGTGGTGCTTTGCCATTCAGTGTGTGGTGCCACTTCCAGTGTGTCACACAGCAAGGCAGGCGTCAGAAGAACGCAGTCCTAGGAAGGCTCTGCTCTTTTCCCTCTTGAAGGCATCCTAACAATACACAGTTGTGGGATGCTACAACCATGACTTCCACAATTCTTTTCCTGTATTTCATGGCCCTGAATTCAGTGAAATTCTGTTCTCCACTTTATGTGGAAACAAGGGAAAAAGAATTGAATGAAGAGAACTGCATTACAAAGGGAAAGAATTGTTCTCAGCATCCTTCTGTGCTGTCCAAACTCTGGGTACAGTAAGAAAAACACACACCCTATGCAGATGTACTTCTCATGATAAATCACTTTTTAATCAGTCATAATTTTGCATTAAGTGCTGAATAAGTGCCCTTTGTTTCATACTTAAGCTGTCAGTGGTGAACATCACGAGGGCAGACTAGTGCCTATCATTAAGCAGAGAAAAATCAATACCATTTTTAATTAAAGGAAGGCACAGCCGGGGCTTGGAGTCAAGCAAATCTCCTTGTCAAAGTATCTCCCCTTTAAACTTTCAGAAGTTCAGTTCAGAAGTTGAGAGAGCCAAATGTAGGGAGTGATAAATTCCTTGGGGGTGGAGATGGGGGTGGGGTGAGGGTGGGGGTGGCTCCAGAGAGGGAAGCAAATGAAGCAGAGGAGAAACACAGGCCAGGTGCATGTTTTATATTTTGTCCTAGAGAAGATCTTAAGGCATGATCAAAGGTAGATCCTGGCTTACGCTTTAGACGTAATTTTTTTCATTTTTAGATTAAGAATGAGTTGAAGGAAAGCCAAACATATATTCTTATCACTCACATTTTATTAGGCTTTAGAATCTAGTACATGACATATTTTTATGATTCCTTTCAGATTATATTTTACAGCTTGAGTTTTTCTTATTTGTAGTGCAAGAGTCCAAGAAGATGAACTTATGGTGTTTTACAACCTAATGACAGAAATTCCATCCCATCACTTCTATATTCTAAGGGAGGGGGTAGCAAAACATGAAATTGCTAGAAAGAGAACTATTCTGAAAAGCTCCTACCTGAAATTCAACACCAATAATTTATTTGGAGGAAGAATTTTTAAAAATTAGAGTTGGAGCAATATAAGGCTAAACATTTAACCAACTCCCTGACCATGACATAATCATGAGCCTAGGACTATCAGAAAGGCTAGAAAGGAAGCTCTTTAAGTAGTGAAGGTTCATAGCATTACTGTTAGTAAAGATTTGAGGACATTCAGAATAAAGTTACTCATCAAAGACCTTCTCTGGCCTTCCTGTAATTTTCAAAGTTCTTTTAAGCAGCAGGCCTGAATTCTAGTTGTTACTATTTCCTTCTTGTAACATCTCTGCTCCAGCTGCCAGGAAAGGTTTCCCCAAAGCAAGTGTAACATTTCTGCTCTGGCAGGAACAGGTTTCCCAATCAAAACTAGGCTGGGGCAGAAGAGTTACAGCTCTGCTCCCAGAGGTATCCTGGCAATCAATCAGGAGTCAAAGAAGGAAGACTGCAGTCACACCACAGAACAAACCTCACAGATCTACTGGGAGGCAATCCTCAGGAGGGTGGATACTCTGCTTGGTCAGGCAGCAGGGACCTGAGCAGAAGGCAGTGCTGTCTCTTGGGGGAAGAGGGAGCTTTCAAGGATGGATATTTCCCAAGTGAGGATTGGTGGGATTTCAATTCTTGACCTTAAAATTGCTCAGGGATTGGTGGGTTTTTCTACTCAGGGATTGTTTTTTTCTGCTCAGGGATGGGTGGGTTTCTGGAGTAAGCTCAGGGATTGGTGGGATTCAGTTTCTGGGCCCTGGTTTCCAGCTTGAGATTAAGCAAGGGTCAGGGTATTTTTCCCTACACTTCTCTTGGTGAAAAATTTAGTGGTGACTAAATCTAGTTTAGTAGCCCATATTGGTATCAGTTGTGGTCTCTATGTTCTCAGTAACTTTAAAAATCCATTTTAAAATGGCATAAAGATACAAAGGACCCAAAAGTTCATGTAATTCAGAAGTTCAAAGGTTAAACAGACCTCAGAGTTAATGGGATAAAGGAATCACTGTTTGTCTAAGTTTTTTTACCTCTGCTCTCCTGGGCATACTGGTTTTATTTTTCAGCTGTCCATTGTGGGGTTAAAGACTCTAAAAGAAACCACGAAAACAAACATCCTTCATCCACACTCTACTGTACCCCCCCCCCCCCCATATACAGTGCCATATTGGTCTGTCATTTTTGCCTAGATTCTAAAGCTTCCTGTGAAAGAGAGACAAGCCTTATTTTCAATGAACACTTTTATATACAGCGGAAGCAGGATGAAATGATCTTTCTATTGCAGTTATTAAACCACTTTAAAAATTTATGTGTATACATATGTGCTTGCTGATTTGTATGTGCACTGCTGGTGTACAGGCGCCAGAAGGGGGCATCAGATTCCTCTGGAACAGCAGTTGTGAGCCACCAGATGTGGGTGCTGGGAAACCAAGTCCCCTCCTCTGCAAAGCAGCAGGTGCTCTTAAGTGCTGAGCCATCTTTCCAGATTATAAATATCTTGCTCAAAAACGTGTAGGATACATTTCAAGCATACCATCCCGTAAACCTCAAATCCACATCTTTAAACACTATTTGGTCAAAATCACCTATTTTGGAGTTATTTCACAACACACAAGCCCTCTCTCTGTCCTTGCCCCACACCGAGCAGGACGCCCAGGGTGTCTCATTTATACAGAGCAGGAGCCCCCCAGCACCCCTCAACCTGCACACCAGGGAGACGCAGAGCTGGCTGCAGGAGCAGGGCCCACGTCAACTCGCTGATCTGGGGTGAATCCCACTCAGGTTGGATCTGAGGAGTTAAGGGCTCTGAACACCCGGCTTCCGTGGGTCGTTTACTCTGTGGAACGAGCGCTATCACTGGTTATGTCAGAGCCCTTTCCTTGGCTTCCAAGTGCTGTCTGGGCAACTCTGGGTGCCCCCCTCCACCCGGTCAACAGGTTCGAGCTTTCTGTCCTTACTTGGCCTTAAGGAAAACACATTCTTCACTCCCCTTTACCTCCCCCAACCCCACCCTGGCCACCAACCGCCCCTTTCTCCCACCCCACCCCACCCCCCACTCAGAACACTGTATTCAAGCAACCGTTTCCTACTGCACAAAATGGCCACTCCACGGGACACCTGTGGCCACGTGACCCGCTGCCCTCTTGGTTTTGGGCCTCTTTCCGCCTAACTCCGGTTTCAGAAAGGCTGCACTCGGAGAAAGCAAGAGCTAATTAAACCGGAGAACTCCCACAGCTCAGAAACTAAGGAAAAAGGCGGAGCGCTGGAGAGAACGGAAGGACAAAACCCAAAACAAAAGAAAAACAGAAAGGCCACAGCGAGCAACCGAGAGCCAAGAGGCCTACAGGAACTTTCAAGGCCTCACTGCTAGAGGGCAGAGTTCTCGCGAGATCTTGAGAGCTTCCAAGGCACGGGTAATCGCGTCGTCGAGGGAAGAAGGCGAAGTTCAAGCGAAACAGGACAGCGGTCGATCCATGTTCTGGGCTCCGGGCCTCGGCGTACACCTAACTCCATTATGAACTCAACCGAGTGCTGTTCCGCGGCCGTAAGTCTGAGAGGGCGGCGGGCCCTGTGACCGCATCGCGGGGCGATGGCGCTCCGGGCCTGACCGGGAAGTCTCGCGAGATTAGAAATCGGCGGCGCGCAAGAGCGGGAGGCAGAAGCCATAGCGTTAGCTGGAGAGAGGCCGTGAGAGGGACAAGAGGCCCGCGGCGGCGCCCGGCAGGCAGAGCGCGCTTTGGGGGGATCAGGTCGCCCACCGGACGGACGGACGGAGCGCCGCTGTCCCCGAGAGGACCTCTGAGGTGAAAGCAGAGCTCAGCGGAGGTGAAGCGCAGAGTTCCCCGTACTCTTCAGGGATGAGTCATGTGGCGGAGGAAGACGAGCTCGGGCTGGACCAGCAGTTGGCTGGCCTAGACCTGACGTCTCCGGACAGCCAGAGCGGGGGCAGCGCGGCCAGCAAAGGGCGCTACATCCCCCCGCACCTGCGCAACAGGGAGGCCGCCAAGGCGCCCTACGACAAAGACAGCTCCCGGTGGAGTAAAGACAAGGATGCCTACAGCAGCTTCGGCTCCCGCAGCGACACGAGGGCCAAGTCCAGCTTCTTCGGCGACCGCGGAAGTGGCTCCAGGGGAAGGTTTGACGACCGCGGGCGGAGTGACTACGAGGGCGTCGGCGGCCGCGGCGGCCGCAGTGGCTTCGGCAAATTCGAGCGGGGCGGGAACAGTCGCTGGTGTGACAAGGCGGACGAAGACGACTGGTCCAAGCCGCTGCCCCCAAGCGAGCGCTTGGAGCAGGAACTCTTCTCTGGAGGCAACACTGGGATTAACTTTGAGAAGTACGACGACATCCCGGTTGAGGCGACAGGGAATAACTGCCCTCCGCATATTGAGAGCTTCAGCGACGTGGAGATGGGAGAGATTATTATGGGAAACATCGAGCTTACTCGCTACACGCGCCCGACGCCTGTGCAGAAGCACGCCATTCCTATTATCAAGGAGAAAAGAGACTTGATGGCCTGCGCCCAGACGGGCTCTGGAAAGACGGCGGCTTTCCTTCTACCTATCTTGAGTCAGATCTACACGGATGGTCCAGGTGAGGCCTTGAGGGCCATGAAGGAGAATGGAAAGTATGGGCGTCGCAAGCAGTATCCAATCTCCCTGGTCTTGGCTCCGACCAGAGAATTGGCAGTGCAGATCTATGAGGAGGCTAGGAAATTCTCATACCGGTCTCGAGTTCGGCCTTGTGTGGTCTACGGTGGAGCTGATATTGGGCAGCAGATTCGAGACTTGGAACGTGGCTGTCACTTGTTAGTAGCCACTCCAGGACGGCTGGTAGATATGATGGAGAGAGGAAAGATCGGACTGGACTTCTGCAAATACTTGGTGTTAGATGAAGCGGATCGGATGTTGGACATGGGCTTTGAGCCTCAGATACGGAGAATAGTTGAGCAAGACACCATGCCTCCCAAAGGTGTCCGCCACACTATGATGTTTAGTGCTACTTTTCCTAAGGAAATACAGATGCTGGCTCGGGATTTCTTGGATGAATATATCTTTCTGGCCGTAGGAAGAGTTGGGTCTACTTCTGAGAACATCACACAGAAAGTCGTGTGGGTAGAAGAAGCAGACAAGCGGTCATTTCTTCTTGACCTCCTGAACGCGACAGGCAAGGATTCCCTGATATTGGTGTTTGTGGAGACCAAAAAGGGCGCAGATTCTCTAGAGGACTTCTTATACCACGAAGGATATGCTTGTACCAGTATCCATGGAGACCGATCTCAGCGAGATAGAGAAGAGGCCCTTCACCAATTCCGGTCAGGAAAAAGTCCAATTCTCGTGGCTACAGCAGTAGCAGCAAGAGGACTGGATATTTCCAATGTGAAACACGTCATCAATTTCGACTTGCCTAGTGACATCGAAGAATATGTGCATCGCATTGGCCGTACAGGTCGTGTCGGAAACCTTGGCCTTGCCACTTCATTCTTCAATGAGAGGAACATAAATATTACCAAAGATTTATTGGATCTTCTTGTTGAAGCAAAACAAGAAGTGCCATCTTGGCTAGAAAACATGGCTTTTGAACACCATTACAAGGGTGGCAGTCGTGGACGGTCAAAGAGCAGATTTAGTGGAGGATTTGGTGCTAGAGACTATCGACAAAGTAGCGGTGCCAGCAGTTCCAGCTTCAGCAGTGGCCGTGCTAGCAACAGTCGCAGTGGTGGAGGCAGCCATGGCAGCAGCAGAGGGTTTGGTGGAGGTAGCTATGGAGGCTTTTACAACAGTGATGGATATGGAGGAAATTATAGCTCCCAGGGGGTTGACTGGTGGGGTAACTGAGCCTGCTTTGGCATAGGTTAACTCTACCAAACAAATACAGAAACCACCACATGTAACGTAGCCAGACTGTACCTGGTATAGCTTCAAGAACTCACAGAACATTGCCTCCTGTGATTCCCCATTGAATACTTTTAAGGGAGCTTAAAGTGACAAGAAGAAAGGAACAATCCAGAAGCCCCATTCAGAAGGTGGTTTAAAGACTTGATTGTTGTAGTTTGAATTAACTCTCCTCTTACCCCCCCATCCTACTCTGCATTTATAGCTTCATGACTAAGGATCATTTGTTTGTTAATGTGCTGTACCTTTACTTTAGACAACTTTTATTCTGATGTCCCGTTGGCTCAGTAATGCTTAAGATATCAAATTGTTTTAACAAAATAAATTTTCTGAATTTGGGCTAAAAAAACAAAAGAAAGGGACAGGTATTTGTTAATGGGAATGGGACTGTCCTTAAGTGCTCCTTAGGTACTCTAAGGAAGGCAGGGGTGAAGCCCAGTATAAAGGATGGCATTTTGGAAATGTATAACAGCCCAGGGGTTCAAGAGTAGTTATGGTTGAGATATCTGTTTAAGTGTACAGTTCTAGTTGCTAAACTTAGCACGACCAGGAAATGCAGTGGCATTTTTATTTTCCTGTGTACTTTAAATAATCCTTTGTTAGTAGTCATCCTCAGTGAAATGTAGTGGCAGCCTTGGGAGTCATTAGTCAGTATTCATGCTTAGTACCGTGATGTCGAGGATCTGAACAGCTCCAAATAAATGGTATCAAGAAACCATAGAAGAAATGGTCTATATTCTTTAATGCAAGCAGGTTTTGAAAAAACATGGATATAGAATAGAGAATTACTTTTTCTTATGATGGGAAGTGTGAAGATAGCCAAGGATGTGATATTTGAAACTAGAAAATACAGAGAAATAGTTCCTCAACGAGTAGGCATTGATGGATTTTCCATGTATAATGACGAACAGTAAAGTAATGTGTACTTGTTCTCATTCTCTACCCATTTGTTGTAGAACGTCATCAATAAACCACTACATCTCACATGGGATCATGGTTTTTTTGTTTTGTTTGTTTTGAGACAGGTCCTCATGTTACCCAAGGGTAGTCTTTAACTAATTATGTATCTGAGACTGGCCCTGAAGTTCCTCCTGTCTCTCAAGTGCATGTACCAACCACACTTGGTGAGATCATGAGTTTTTAAAATCACATTGTTTATATAGACAGCTCCCCAATATTTTTCTCAGGTCCTGTATGTCCTAGTGCATCCTATCTATCAATTTACTGTCTCTGGAATACTTAGATAATAATTAGTTGAATGTTATGGAATAGATTTTTACCGTCATTGGTCAATGAGTGGGTTATGTAGCTTATATAAGGTCAGAAGCACGTAGCTTAGATATATGTGTGCATAAATGCATGTATATATAGTTTAAATTCAGATAGGTAGATATGCTGTAGATTAATTCATGAAAGTTTGTCCTGTAAGAACAATAATTATGACAGCCAATCCATTATTTTATTAGTGGTCCAGCACAAGAATTCTAGACCAATAGATTGACCATCAAATTGCCCATAAAATTAACAAAAATTCTCAGTGGCCTCCATCAATACTAGCCCTAGTCTTCCACAGACATCCTCCCCTCTTCAAGCCCCCATGTCCCCCTTCGTTTATTCCTTTCTAGTTATTTCTGCTATAACTTCCTGAGTTCTACTTTGTAACCCAATTCGTACACTGCTCTCTTAGTGATGCCTGATCAATTTTCTGCATGAAACTGGCTTTTAAAGTTGTAGACCCAACAATCAAGATAAATGTGTTTATGCCTGTTATCTTGAAATTAATCATGCAAATGTTGCGATTCTAATTTTGTTTTTAAGTTTTTTTATTTATTTATTTATTTATTTATTTATTTATTTATTTATTTATTTATTTATTTTTAATTCTGTATTCCCTTTCCAGTTATCCTTTGCAACTGCATAGAGTTCATGGTCAGTCTGTGTGGATTGGATGGCATTTCAGAGAGGCCTTTCTTCCTGGATGTTTTATCCCCTACAGTTATCTTGGAGAGTGGTAAAATACTTGGAGGTAGAGTCTTATATGTGTAAGACAAAGTGAGTGAGAGATGTGTAGGTGACTGCAGAAGATTGCACTCTATTGCTTTGCTGAGTGTTAGGAGTAATCAGAAATAACACATTTAAATACAACCTGCCTACTATACGTCAAATCGATTAGGCTTCATATACTAGCCATTTCAGATGATGCCAGTAATGATTTCCTAATATTTTAAATCTTTAAACTCAGTTTGACAGTACTTTGGAAGCTTGAAAAGCACAGGAAAAGATACAAAGATCTCTGACTCCTTTCTGAACTAATGGGAAGTTCTTTGAGAACAAGAGCCAGGCTATCTAGGATAATTTGTGATATATTGAAAGCAAAAATGAAAAGGAGAGTGTACCGTACACCGAAGCATCCTTTTCATTTCTCCATTATTAGTATATTTCGATGATTTGCTAAGCTCATGTATGAGCCACTGGTTACACTTTACTGTTGGCTAATGTCCACACTGGCTAATATCCTGTTGGCTTTATCTAGTGTCCCATTCTGGCCCAGTCTAGGACACTATATTCTTCAAACCACCTGAGATTCCTCCATACATTTCTCATCTCTGCTGACCTTGACAGTTTTTTTTGGTTGGTTGGTTGGTTTTTTGTTTTATTTATGTCTTGTTTTTGTTTGGGAGTGCTGGTTAGGTACTTTGCCCTACAACTAAAAATTGTTGGAATTTTTTTCCCCTTATGATTAGACTGGGGCTATGGGTCTTTTAGGAGCATGATCACAGAGGTAAAGTGTCATTTTTATCATGCCAAGGTCACACAACAAAATTCTGAAGTATCAGAATTGATAAGGACCTAGATCCACTGGCTGAGAATGTAGGGCCTACAGGTTTACCCACTCTGCTGTGTGTGTGTACTTGATTTTTCCCTTCACTTTTTTTTGTTTGGACTTTGAATCATCCTCTCTCAGACTCTGAGAACTAGGAGTGTTGGTGTGTTTCATCACATCTGCTTTCTTTTCATATTGCCTTTCTAGAGATGTCACATGTGCAGTCCATGGTAAGGCATGGAGAGCTTATGCTTCTTTCCTATTCTTCCTTTGCCAGTTAATTTTGTCTTAAGCATGGAACTATAGATGTGTAGGAATTTTATGTATGTTCTTAGTTACAGCTTTCTTACTCAAAAGTTGTAAGAAATCTATGAGTTGATTTTTTTTTTTAATGTTGAGATGGGTAATTTTAAGATGTATAATTGTTATTCTCTCTGCTGTGGCCGCCTGCATGCCTTTTTCTTATTTTCTTTCCATACACAGAACCTCTTTTCTCCCATTTGTGTCACCCTGACTCTACCAAGATAACTGTAGTTGATTCAAGTGCCTGCTGGCCCCAAAGCCTATCTGGAATTCCATGCAACCCATAGAAAGTAACCATTTACTATGTGCATTTAGTTGCTACGGGCAGCAAAAAAGAGCATAATTTCAAAAGCTTAAAAATACTAAGGCAAAGCTTTGGTCACTGAAACTATTTTAGCTGGCTCCTATGTCCCTTTGTTTATATACCCATCTTGTTGTTTCCTGGGACTCAAATGAGTGCCTCTTCATTTTCTGGTATGTGTTATTTCAACTTCAATCATAGTTTTTAAAGCTTTTGGTTGCAGTGACAGATACCCAAGAGAAAGAATTTATAAAGAGGAAAAATTTATTTTGGCTTATAGCTTGGTCTTACTCTGTTCACTTGGCCGGTTTGCTTCAGGTGTGTGACAGGATACTACATTGTGCCTGGAGCCTGTTGCAGGGTAGCCCTTATGATGGCTAAGAAGCAAAGAGATGAAGGGGGCTGGCTTCTCAATATCCCTTCTGTTCCAGTTTTGTTTTGTTGCTGTGATGAAATATCTTATCCAAAGTAACCCTTTCTTAGTAAAGAAAGGGGTTTCCTTCAGTTTATATCATGATAGGGAAGTGAAGGCAGGACTTCAGCCAGCCACATCACACCCATGGTCAAGCAGACATAAATGAAAGCTCACTTGCTTGTACTCAAGTCTGTTTCTCCACTGAGACATAGTTCAGAGTTTCTGCCAGGGAATAGTGTTACAGTGGGCTGGGTATTTTCATATCAGTTAACTTAGAGTGTTCCCACAGCAGACATGCCCTACGACCAATTTAATGCAGACAACCCCTCATTGACCATCTTCCCATGTGATCTAGGTTGGATCAAGATGCCAAAGTTAATCATCTCACCTTATTGGGCCCTATCACTTCCCAATAATGCAACAGGCTAAGTAGTGCAACCAACACATCGATGCATTCAAAATCGAAATAATAGCACCTAGAAACTCCCTCAGCTCTTGCTAAATATGGTATGTGTTGAGTTCTATCATAGCATGTTTCACTATCATGCTTTTCTGTAGTTTAATTTTCAGAATACATCAGTTGTGATTGTAGTTTCCTTTTCTCATGTAAAAAAATTACTTAGACCACTTATTTGATGCTTACATTTTCCCTTCCAAATGCTTATGTTTCTCTCTATATAAGGTATTGGCCTGAAGGCCAGAATTCTTCCAGCAAAGTGTATGTGTGTGTGTGTGTGTGTGTGTGTGTGTGTGTGTGTGTGTGTGTGTGTATTAAACAATTCTAAGGGCTTCATGAATTTTAGACATTGTGAAGCAAGGCTCTAAAAGTCAAGTGAGTCTCCATCGCCCGCTAGTGTTTTCCTTCCTCCCAGACCTGTGTGCACAGCTAACATAAAACAAGACATTGACCTGGGTGCTGGAAAGCAAAAGGCCTAACATGAATGTGGATAGATGTCATAAATTTATGCCTTGGGTCAACACAATTTACTCCTGCCTCCTCCTCTGGGACTCCCTTGCCCCCTAGTCTGGCTTTAGACAATGAATTTCCAGGGAGTTTTTGCCTTTTGATCGCCCCAGTGATCTAATGCAATTGTCCACTGGCAGAAGCGCTGTGAGGTGCAGAATAAAGTAATGAAGGTAATTTGATTTGCACTTCTCACCCACCCTTAAGATCTGCATGTCTTTATTGCATTAGTTTTCTAATGAGATTCCACTGCCTGCTCTCCGTAGGGGGCTGGAGCACCAGGGCTGTGGGAGGGGTTCATCTCAGGAGGGGCCTCACCATTTACACCCCATCTTTAATGGGAATGGACCTGCCTGCCCTTGACTACAGGGTGATCATATTTCCCTTCCTAGCTCTCATGGACAGGAAGTCAGGGAGTAGTTTCTGCAGCAGGGAAGTGGAGGGAAGGCTTCTGTCACTTCCAGGGGAAGGAAAGTGGGTTCAAGGGTCAGTGCTTGGCCGAAAGGTTCACAGCACACCAAGCGGATTCCCCACTCTCCTCATCCTGAGATAATGGTAGCTTCCTCTCTAGGTACCTCATTCTCAAGTCTGAGCTCAGATATGCTCACGTTCACCAGAATGACCCATAGCACCGAAAGAAAAATCCACAGTGCTATCCAGAGCCCGGATACTCTGTTGCACTGATGTAGTGCTCTGGATTTGGGAAGCCTGCCTGGCCAGGTGCCACCTGAGCAGGGCATAAGTGTACTTTATTTTGGAGACTCCTACCTGCCTCTTCTTGTCCGATGTTCCCAACTCCCACCACATACCCACACCCCATCTTGAGCCCTTTAAGCCTTTTCCCACAGGTCCAGTCCTCTGTGTCTTGCCCCTGTGTGTGTCTATAAGGATTTTTGCCACTCCACTGACTTTATGTCTTACCTGTTTTTCATGCTGAAATATTTACATCTCCCAAATGACATTGGCCACCTAGAGTGCAGTATGAAATTATTGTTTTCACTTCGAAAGCTGCTTTGACTTTCCAGGGTGTCTGTGGCAGCACATGCCTTTGATCCAAGCACTTGGGAGGTTGAGGCAGGCAGATGCCTGTGAGTTCAAGGCCCTCCAGTGAGTTCCAGGACAGCCAGGGAGGGCTATAGGGCTCTGTAGAGAGACACTGTCTCAAAGAACAAACAAAACAAAAGACTGTTTTTAAAACTGGCTGAACATTATGGCTAAAAAGGAGTCAATAGGATGGATTTATTTATGAATTTTAATGAACTATCTTAACATCCATGTTGATGGGGTCACAAGCATTGATCACAAGTTCACTCCCACAATTAAGAGGGGCTTGGGACTCTTAGACAATGGAAGAAGCCTGCGCACTGCCCTCAGAACCAGTCTGTTTTCAGCAAAGCTCACGTCCCTGAAATCACGGAGCAATGGGTAGGCCAAGTGACTGGAGTCCTGATGACTTTTCTAGGGGGAAAAAGGTAGTTTATATCTAATCTAAGGTCTTTAAGAGGAATCTATCAGCTTTGGTTTGGCTCTCAGTGGGCAGGTGCCTATCATGGAAGCACCATACATAATTCACCACCAGAGAGCCCCAGAACTTAGCAAGAAAGCTAAATTACCTGTCACTTGTAGAAAAGGTGTTCCCTGTAGGTCAAGGTTGACCGCTCTGGAGGACCCCAGTGAGGGCGAGCACATCGGTTCTATTTAAATGTCAGGCCTGCTTCCCAGCAGCCCGCCAGCTTGCTGTTTACACCTTGAATTTGCCTACCTGTTTTGCAGGGGCCAATTAACACTCTCCCATTCCGACTCCAGACTGGAAAGAGAGCAGAGCTGATTGAATAATCTGAGGCCATTTGTCACATCACTGGGGACTGGAAGAACAGGGCTGTCTTCCTGGAGGGGTAGACGAGGACTACCCGGGAGGAGGAGGGTGAGCCACCGTAGCTTACAGAATACAAAAGCATTTGATCACAATTAGGGATAGGACCCTTAGTCCAGTCCCAGGTAGACCCTGATGGAGGAACACTGCTCAGGAGAGGCAGGTGCCACCTGGCTGTCAGTGTGCCTTTCTACATGGGGGACTGGTGGCTAATTGGCAGGGTGGAAGTGAAGGTGGCTGGAGTCTGTACAATAGAAATGAGACAGAAGAAAGAGAGGGAGGGAGGGGGAAGGGGAGGGGCGAGGAGGGGGAAATAATCACAATATTGCTTTCAAAGTGTTTTCTAAGGTTTTTTTTGTTTGTTTGTTTTTAAAGTATGTGGCTATTTTGGTTTTGATTTTCGCTATTTTATAATAGGCTGTGTTTTGCAAGCAAATTTTTTGTCAAAAATTGCATTGCATACATTTGCCATTTTTGTTTATTTGATTGATTGATTGATGAGTGCTTTATCTGCGTTGACACTACACACCATAAGAGGGCAACAAATCCTATTACAGATGGTTGTGAGCCACCATGTGGTTGCTGGGAATTGAACTCAACACCTGTGAAGAGCAGCAGTGCTCTTAACCATTGATCTCCTCAGCCCCTCCACTTACCGTTTTTAATGAAATGAAACACAGCCTACCTCAGGTTTCTGAGTGTTTGGCCAGAGAAGGATGCTTCATTACATGGGAAGCTCACTGACCTTAGGACAACCATCAGATGCAAGACTCAGTGCCTCCTGGGAAGTTAGCCCAGGTTGGGGGTGGGGGGGGCAGGGAGGAACAAAAGCTCAGCTATAGACATTTCCAGAGACTAGAGGCAAACTTCAGGGCAACTGATGTCAGTCACCAGATGCTGCTTGATAACTGGTTCTAGGATCGAGAACTCTTTGCAGAGTTAGGAAAAATAGCCAGTGTTTAAGTTCAGAGGGCTTGAATGAATGGTATGCTTTTTAAATATCAGCTATATGCTGATGACTCCTAAATTGGGCTCACTGCCTGAGTGTTTTCCTGAATCCAGAACTCACGTCAAACTGTCTGTGTGAGGATGGAGGGTAGTTACTAAGTGTTTACCTTATAAGCACAAGGAACTGAATTAGATACCCCAGATCTCATAAGGCCGGTGGAGACACTTGTGATCCCATCCGGGAATTCTAGAGCTTTCTGACCTAGAAGCCTAGCACGCTTGATGAATTCAAGATCAGAGAAAGAGCATGTTTTTTTTAAAAATGGGTGGCTGGTGTTTGAATAATGCCAATCATGACTGCCTTTTGACCTTTCATGCATGTGCGCGTGCATGTGTGCGTGCGTATGTGTGTGAGTGTGTGTGTGTCCTTTCTGCTCTGCTCCTGCTATACACACACACACTCACACACACACCACCACCATCTTGATGTTCTCTGCTCTCTGCTGTACAAACACACACACACATACACACACACACTCACACACACACCACCACCGCCACCTTGATATTCTCTAGTCACACAAAATAGTATGATTCTGTCAGCAATGGCAAGGGTACACTGTCCACTGCTTAAAAGCTGACACCAAGGGAAGTTCTTACTGTGCCCAGGATCCTTAGCAGACAGGCAGGGCTGTGCTCACCCGGCTTGGTTTTCCCTCTTCCTCAGACCTGTCACCCCACTTTCAGAGTCTGAGAGACTTTTATTGGGTTGCCACAAGTGGTCAGTGTCACCCTCTGCCTTTTTCAATATTTTACTCAAATGGTAGGTTCTCTGGGATGTCCCCCCTCCATTCCTCCTTTCTGCTCTGCTAATAAATGTCAGGCTCCTACCTTACTGACTCTGCCCCAGCCACCCCCCACCCTAAAATGCAAACTCCCTGTAGATGGCTGCCAGCATGGCCAGGGTCTGAATACATAGTGCTCCGTAGCTGCTGACAAATAAATGCATATTCCTGAGATAACGTAAAACTGAGACTTGATAACTTCTTGAATTTATGGTCTGTTTAGAAGTATATTTTAAAATATGTTAAATGAACATTAGATGTATTTTTTTGGTGTGCAGTTTCCTGGATTTTATAAATTCAATGGATCACGGAACATCTCCCTCAGTTAAGATAAACAAAAATCCCAATACCAGCATCCTCTAAGAAATCCCTCTCCCAACTCACTCATCAACCTCTTCACAGACCTCTGACCCCTAGCTGCCATTGATATGCTCTTCACTCTGCCACTTGCTCGCCTTGTCGCCTTGTCGATTGCCTTGTCCAGGAGGAACCCCACAGCCCTCCCTGTTCATTGTTTTCCCTGGCTTTTGTTATGTAGCAGAGCACATTTTAGATGCAGCTCTGTTGCTGTATATATTAAGATTCTGTTTTGCTCAGTGCTGGGTACTGTTACACCACTTGGCTGTAGCAGTTCCAATTGTTGGCATTTCTAGGATGTCATGAATAAAATAAATATATCATCGGTTTGTGTATCACAAAAACAAATATCCAGGCAAATGAACACCCAGACACACACACACACACACACACACACACACTGTTTTCTTTTAAAGAACGTATATGTCTTTGTCTCTGTGTGAGTATGTGAGCATATACAGGTACCTACAGAGACAGACACTAGATTCCCCTGAGCTGGAGTTAAATACAGTTGTGAGGCTTCTGATAAGAGTGTTGGGAATTGAACCCTGTTTCCTTGTCAGAGTAATACATGCTCTTAACCACTGAACCATCACTCCAATCCAAACACCCGATTTACAGGGCATTAAAAAAGGGAAGGGCATCTTAAAACTAGGGCAACTTAAACTAAGCATACCGAAAAACACATAGGAGATACCAAAGGAATTAAAAAGTGACTGGTTTTGGATGAGATACTTTTTTCCTCTACTGTAATTTGTTTAGTCTTTTAACAACATAAAAGTCGTGTACCTCTTTAACCTGCAAACTTTATTTTAGAAAAGATGAAGAAGAAATTCTCAGAGGACATGGTTTTAGGAAATATAAAGTGTATTTATTTACCTTTTATTTACAATCAGAGCAGTCCATCTTAGACCAGTCTACTCTGACAAGGGAATCATGGGTGTACTGGGGTCAACAAAAAGCTTATGTAACTCACTGGAAGAAAATAGATAATTGACAGGTTTTCTTTTTCAGCAACAATTTTATTCTTGCAATCAAGACGGCTGCTGCTTTAAGGGATGAGGGCCTTCATATGGCTTATGAAGTAATAGATCATATATAAATAGGCTGTGTGCTCTCTGTGCAGATGCCATCATTACTAACTACTTTCGGGCTCTTTGAGAGCTAAATAATTCTGTAATGCATCATTGAACATTTAGTTGCTTCATAGCAGATGGTTTCGGGGCCCATCTGCTCACAGCCATGTTTTCAACAAGCCTCTTCACCTTCAGCAGAGAGGTTTGGAAGCAGCAGGATGTTCTTTCTCCACTCCAGGTGCTTATTCTTCACCCCATGTTGAGGGAAGAAGGCTGCAGTCTCTCTCCCAGCCTTGGGAGGTAGATACTGGACTGTGGAGGAGCACTGACATATAAGCAAACTCAGGAAAGGAGCTCCTGGGTTCCAAGAAATTGTAAATATACCTGAAGGGCGTGCACCTCTGTGTTTGCGTGTGCATGTGTATGTGTGTGTGCACGCATTGTGTGTGTGTGTGTGTGTGTGTGTGTGTGTATGTCTTTGTGTTTGGATGTGCCTGAATGTGAATATGTGTGAAAGTCTTAGTGTGTGTGTTTCTGTGTGTGTATGTGAATATCTGTGTGTGTGTATTTGTGTATGTGTTTGTGTGTCTATGTGAATATCTGTGTGAATGTCTCTCTCTGTGTGTGTGTGTGTGTGTGTGTGTGTGTGTTTGTTTGTCTGCGTGTACCTGACTACTTTGTCTTCCTAGGCTGCGTTTAAATATTACATTTATCCTGCAGTCCACTCTATCAGTTTTCCCTGCCCTGTTTTCAGAAGCATAGCCTGTCTCTAGCTGGTTTTCTGGGATAAAGAATATATTCTCCTTGCCTTTGAGGACATGGGGGAGTCCCTGTGGCAAGGTCAGGGTGAACACACGGAATCCACGAAGGTACTCCAGCTAAAACCTTATGGATAAGAGCAAACCGAGCACAGTATCTGAATGCTGAGGGGTACTGGAGGAAGTGTTTTGGGAACAGGGCTAGCTCTATTCCGCAAATCCCAAATGCCCCATTACCTATGTGATCATGGAAATCTGCAGTCACTGCAGGGGGAGCAGAATGGGGCGTGTGATGAATAAGACATGCTTGGCAGCCACCTTGGAAATATGGAGAATTATCCCTTCCTCACAGGAAGACAGGAAGAAAGACAAAGTTGCTGAAGAGGAAGCGGAGAATGAGAAGAGGGCGCTCTCAAAGGATCACAAGAAAACACCAATTTATCGGGATCAAGCCAATGGCCACCCTGAGCACAGACTCAGCACTGCACAGTGTAAATACCTTCCCAGTCAGCATTGCTGTTTAGGGAGCCGCTCACCTTGTGAGGGGAGGGAAGAATGAGGAGACTGCTGGTCAGAGGCCACAGCTCCTCCCTCTGATGCGGTGCTTAAAGTTGCTTGGTCCCCGACACAAATATTTTAGTTTGCTTTTCTAAAAGACACACATGGATTCAGAGTAAGACCCTGAAGGCAAATTGTGATATTGCCACGTGTCAGAGAGCGGTACCGAGGGATTTTATGTATTATGTATGTATGTATGTATGTATGTATGTATGTATGTGTCTGGTATACATGTATGTTGGGGTGTGTGTTTGTTGAGGTCAGAGGTCAACATCAAGAGCCTTTCTTAGTGTCCACTTACTTTTTGAGGCAGGGTCTCTCTCTGAACCCTAAGATCACTGATTCTTCTGGATGGGCCACCCAGCAAGCTCTGAGGACCTGTCTGTCTCTGCTCTCTCAGGGGTACTGACATAAGTGCTGGAGCACCCACTTCTCAGGTCCTCATGCTTACACACATCAAACCATCAGTTGAGCCATCTCCCAGTCATCCCCCAAGTCCTCTTTAAGGAAACTGAGTCATCCATTATCTTCCCTGTATAAGAATACAAAGATGCAGTTCTGAGACTGATATGCCACTCACACTGTGTACCCAGCATCGGCTTTCCTAGCATCCCATCCAACCTCATTTCCTTAAAGCAAGCATTTACTAAGTCCCTACTGATCACCCAGGATTGGGCCAGGTTAGTGATCCTTATCCATTCTTTAGGTTCTCCCTCCTCGTGTTTAGCTGAATGTTCTTTGTTAAATGAGTTATCTCCCACCAACTCTCAGTGTGAAGGAGCGGCCTGCCTCAGAAGCCCCAGAGCACACCTCGCTGCTGTTGCCATCATTAACCATCTTAACTCTCCTGTCAGGAACAGCCACTGGCATTGACCAAACCAACCATCACCTCTCCTGCTGTCAAAACAGAAATGCTACTTCCATATTCCCTCTGCTCGAGAACGTTTTAGAATCCATGTAAGAGAATCTGACTTTCCCTCCGCGGAATGAACTGCACAGTTAAGTCCAGCCAGCACCACCTACTCTGTGAGCAACCCAAATTAGGTCCTGTTCCTTGTCTCCAGGTAGTCTATTCCAGTGAGAAAAGAGTGACACTCATGGGACACAAACCAGGACTGCCAGCGAGTGTGCTGCTAGGGGCTGAGAACATTCCAGTCCAGGACCCAGGAGCAAAGAAGGGGCTCAGTCAGAAAAGCAGTCATCTTCTTGTACTGTCACAGACCCAACTCAAAGTTCTTTGAATCAGGCAGCAAAATGGAGAGACAATGAGGCTTGGGGATTGGAGTGGCTTTAAGAGATTCAAGATGATTTTTTTTTGTACTGGAATCATGCTTGAGAACTCGCTCACACTAACTGAGCATTCTCAGAGGTACAACTTATATCACCAGAGGTACAACTGATGTCCTCTTGAAAGATCTACCTATTACCTGTCTGCCCACTTATCTATCTACTTGATGTCTGCTAATGTTGGCCTGTGTATATGTATGTTTCCACATAAGTACAGGTACACATGGAGGCCAGAAGGCGGTGACAGATTCCCTTAGAGTTGAAGTTATAGGCACTTGTGAGCCTCACTAAGTGAGTAGCTTAGATAGGAAGGGGGCCTGTGGAAGTCAGCAGGATCTACTCTGCCTCATGCAGCTCAACAAAGCAGAACTGAGTGCAGCCTGGATTGGCAGAGAGCCAAGCCTCTCCGGGGAACATTAGAGGCCCTAGTGTAAGGCGTACTTGCCCTGTTGTCTTAGAGCTGAAAGGAAGACAACCAACCAGAATAAGCACTTGTTTTGGAAGCTACCAATATTTCTTCCAAACTGAAAGTGCTTTGTGTTTTTTAAGCAAGCATGGTATCTCATGCCTATAATTTCAGCACTCTTGGGGCTGAGGCAGGAGGATTGCTATGAGTCCAGCCTAGACTACATAGAATGACAAAAGGTTCTGGAGTAAGAGGCTCTTTGAGGTTTTCAAATGAGGTAATGGCAGAATAATTTCATTCTCCCCAGAGGTTTTAGTTCAGAAAAACACATTTTGTTGGTTAGTCTTTGGTCAACTTGACCCAAGCTAGAGTCACCTGTGTGGAGAGAACCTCAGTTGGGAAAATGTCCCTACCTAATCAACCTGTAGGCTTTTTTCTTGGTTGGCGACTAGTGTGGGAGGGCTCAGCCCACTGTGGGAGGTGTCACTCATGGGAAGGGGGTCTTGGGTGCTACAAGAGAACAGCCTGAGCACAGCCAGGAGGAACAGGCCGGTGAGTAGCACCCTCCATGTGTCTGCCTTGGGGCCTGACTTGAGTTCCTACCCCAATTTCCCTCGGTGATGAGCTGTACTTGAGACACGTAAACCAAATAAACCTTTTCCTCTCCCAGTCGCTCTTGGTGTTTATCACAGCGAGAAGAAGCGAACCAAGATTCATTCACAGTTTAGTCAGAAGTTCCTCTGTGCCGTGGGCATTTCCTTCCTCCTTCCACTTTATGTATGCGGCATGGATTTATTTAACTGTGTCCATTCTAGGACACACAGATAAGAGAAAATGTGTATATTCCAAAACTGGCTTAGTCTCCGCATATACACACCTCTGAGTGCGTGTAGCTTACCACAAGCAACATAGAGTCACGCCTTGGAAGTCACTCTGTAGACCAGGCTGGCCTCAAAGAGTCACTCCTTTTAATGGCTAAAAATCTCATTTTGACTTGTGTATGTGAGTGTGTGTGTGTGTGTGTGTGTGTGTGCTTGCATATGTGATAAGAACACTTATAATCTACTTGGTTAGCAATTCCTAAGTATATAGCATATGTTAACTCCAGGCATCATGTCTAAGCTCTTTCAGACTTCTCTTTTTTCGTTTGTTCTGTGTTTGTTTGTTATTCTGTTTGAGCCACGGCCTCTATACATTGCTCGCCTGTCCTGGAACTCACTCTGCAGAGCAGGCTGGCCTCTGCCTCCCAAGTGCTGGGCCTAAAGGCAAGCCCTTTCAAGCTTTCCCTTCCTGTTTGAGATTCTGTGTCCTTCACCACCCTCTCACCAATTAGCCCCATTTCTGCTCTTTGCTTCACTGAAGTCACTACATAGAGCTGAGGTCATATGTCACAAGGCGTCCGGCTCTGTGCCGCACTAAGTTATGTCTTCTTGGCGCCATACCTGGAACAAAATGGCAGAGATGATGTCAAATTTTGGGAATGGTCATGGTCTGTTTTTCTATGTTCAGCTTTTATGTTTTATTTGTATGTATAATAAAAGGCTTTGTCTTACAAGTATCTCCAACAGTCTGTCACGAGTTACCACTTTCACAGGTTAATTTGCATAACTTAAAAGATGTGTCAAAACTGTGAGCATGCTAAAACAAATACACTTTCTACCAAGTTTGTGCAAAATCATCTACACATTTGTATTTTCAGAGTATCGGTATCCAAAAAGAGAAACATCCTTTTCCTTATAGCTAGAAAGAAGCTAGTTTATAAAAGGCCACAGTCCCTAGACCTTAATGTAAAGCAAGTGTGTTGGTTCCTGTGTTGCTTAAACCACAAAAATAACAGAAGCACTGCGTCCCTGTGGTGGGTGTGAGGCTGGCTCTTAAAATCGAGTGTCTTCAGGTTGATTCCCCTGGGCACCAGGATGGAGGATCTGCCCCTGGTGCCTCTCCATGCTTCTGATAAAGGCTTGCCTTCCTGTAGCTCTTTTCCTTATTTTTGAGACAGGTGGGGTCCCTCCCTGAGCCTGGAGATCACCATCTGGGATAGATGGGATGGCCATCTTGGTTTCTCCAACCTGACCTCTTAAGTCTATGAATTGTGAAGGATGTAAGTTCCACGGGAACTGTTTTAAATGATTCAGAAGAAGGATTGAGCCTCAAGGCAGAGCCTGTAGTCCTACTGCCAGCAGCACTGTAACTGCTCTCTGACCCCTGAGCCTTGCTGTTTGAAAGACACCACAACCCCCAGTACAGGGGAGGAAAGGGTCATCCACTGTCTTTGCAGAGCTGAGGACTACCCGTGGAGAACTGTTCACATATTCCATCCCCAAACCCCGGGTAAAGGACACGGAAAGCTAAGGGCTGGTGCCATCACTGTCTGTGCCAAGAGGCACCCGCCTCTGTGTGCCTGGAGGTCTCCATGCACCCGTGGCCTCAAGTGTCTCCCCGACAGACAAGAGTCAAATGAAAGGAGCAGTTTTTAAAATACCCAGGCAGTTAACCCATTATAGATTTACTTCAATTGTTCAAATAATTCGTACACTGTCCTCCCTCTACCCCTCCTTCCCCTGCCCCCCTCCCCTGATCCTTTAATTGGGTGAAGATAGATAACTTATGATATGGTGTGAAGACAAAATGGAACAATTATGGAGTAAGGATAACCGTTTCTCAAGGTCACTGCCCAGGATTTCTCTGGTAAAAATTGTCACTCTTGTGGGGAGCGTCCTAAAAACACTTGTCCTTCTAGAAAACCCAAGTTGGATTCTTAGCACCCACAACTGGGAGGATTACAACTATTTATATGGCCAGTTCTTGGCAGATCTAGCTCCCTTTTCTGGCTTTTGGGGGTGCCTGAATACATTTAGCATGCACACATACAGACATGCATAAATAAAAATAAAACCTAGGCCAGGCGGTGGTGGCGCACACCTGTAATCCCAGCACTTGGGAGGCAGAGGCAGGCGGATTTCTGAGTTCGAGGCCAGCCTGGTCTACAGAGTGAATTCCAGGACAGCCAGGGCTATACAGAGAAACCCTGTCTCGAAAAAACCAAGTCAAAAAAACCCAAAAAAACTAACAACAACAACAACAAAAAAAAAAACCCTAAAAAAAAAATCAAAATACCCCTGCTTATGTGGGCCAGTGAGTGACTCTGCAGGTGAGGGGCATTTGTAACTTAGTCTGGTGATTTGATCTGAAGAACCCACATGGGGGGAGGGGGAGAGGAAAGAACTTACACACACACACACACACACACACACACACACACACACGGACACACACAGACACACACACGGACACACACGGACATAGACACAGACACAGTATATTAATAAATATATTATGAAAACTGCGACCGCTCCAGTCTCGAGTTAGTAGTGTGAAAAGGAGACTCAGACAACCCTTTACAGAGGTTTCCCCAGTGATCTACAGAAAGAAACCTAATTATATTTATGCTTCATTGATAATTTTGTACTTCCTTAGAACACATTGACTAGATATTTGAAGGTTACTAGTGAGAAAATATGCCCTTTGAACGAAAAGCCGCGCTATCGTCAAATGACTGACTACATTCATAAAATGACTAAATTATAGTAATTAAATCGGAGGCAATTGAAGCATCTGCTTACAGTAGGAAACTGAGCTTTCTCCCCTGTATGGTTGGTGATGCTAGCTGCTCATTTTAGCACCGGGCTCAGCATTTGACTGCCTAAAAATTAGCATCTTGTTGTTGCCTTCCAATAAGACTCGTGGAAAATACACACAGCTGGGTTAAAACAACACGTTCTTCATTGAAAACAGAATTTAACTGTCACGTGGGTGTACACCCCAAAGCCAGTTGCCCCGCAAGACGGCACTACCAGATGGCAGTGGTGGCTGCGAGCTGGAATCCCTTCCGGGGAGATGTGGAGACACTTGCTTTGGATAGTCCAGCTGTTGGCTCACCCTGTCTCTTTGTTCAGAGGCACAGTCTAAGGAACCTAATCTCAGAATGCTAAAGTAGGATCGCTCCCACACCTCCTGCCTCGCCCCTGTAGCATTTCGTTTATCCACACCACAGAGCCAACAAGCTCTGACATCGCCGCTTTCCTTCCTAACATACCCAAGTCTCTCGGCATTAGCGAGAAGGAGTCAGAGTCATTTTCAGTCCGCAGTGCCCCCGTCCAGAGCAGCTGGAGAGGGTGACACGATTGAGGGGCCTGCTAATCCTATGGCCCTTGGGTCTTTCCTCTAAAAGATACAGCAAGCAAACATGCCAAGTGCTGTCTGTAGACAGGTAGTGTCATTGTCCTGAAAGGGCACTTAGAGCGCCATGTCCACACCATGAATTCTGAGCGCGCAAACACGTTGAAAAAGCACCCGTGGCAAGAACAGTTGCCACTCCGGATCACTGTCCGGATCCGAGATCCTTGCAGGGGAGGGCTGGGCCTGGCTCATCCGCTGCAAATGTGTGCGGACAGGGTTTAAGATGGAACAATACACGACACATCATCTCAATTAGTGTGCATGGAGAGACACGAGACAGGCACAGGGCAGGGACAACAGAGTCACTTTGCAGTTCTCTGGGGCCCAGGTCTCTTTCCAAACACCGAGACAGAAAACGCCTTCCTGATGATAAATACAGTCCTTAGGTGAGATACACCGAAAACCGCACTCCATAGCATATAATTAAATGTACCTTGAAAGTCTCTGGATCAAGCTCATCTGCTGTGGCACCAATACAAAATTCTATTTCAATGAAATTATGCATTTTCATTATTAAAAACATGAACGCCATTGTTAAATGGCGATTACATAGATATTGTCGGAACTGCTGCATTTTTAACACGTCTCAAATAAAACAGTCAGATGAATTGTGACTTCTTTGCCAAAAGAAGTATATGTGACTGTAATTGTCACTTGAGATATAATTTAAGGTTTTGCACGGATGTGGCCTCCTTAAAAAGTATAATCTTCTTTTTCCCTTCCTAGTTTATTTACAAGTTATTGAAAATGAAACACTTAATATTTAAAAAGTGCTGATTTTTCAAAGATCATAAATTAAATTAAATGGCTTGGTAGCATGAGCCCTCAAGAGCTAATATTTTATTGGTAAAATCTTGGTTTTAAATTTTTTATGAAAATATATAATCACCAATTTTTTTAATTAGTCAAAAATCACAATATTCCTTACTTAGAAAATAGTTTTATCTTTACTGTATGGGTAGTAGGAATTTTTATTATTGTTTTATAGTTATTAAAGTACTTTTAAATCATTAAATTTGAGTGTAAGAGAAACTTACCAGTGTCATAAACCATGTCTGTGTTGAGGTAACACTATTTTTATAGTACCAAATTTGAAACTTATTTTATCACTAGTTTTTTTTCCTGTGTCTTGGCGCCCTTTGTACAGAATATAAATTTTAAAGGGCTACACTCTTAACCAACCTGTTATTTCAGTTGCTTAAACTAGCAACTGCATCTACTTGAGAGAACAAAAGTCTAGGATTGTGTAAGATTTTTAAACATGAAAAGGATATGAGCACTCTTTTTCCTCAGAGGAAGGAATACATTTTAAGTTTGGAGTCTTCGTAGAAGCAGGATTCTCTGACCTCCCTAACCCCCCCCCCCATTGGCTGTAAAGGCAGCAAACCACAGTGTGGGTGGCAGAGGGGAGCTGGGGGGCCAGGAGCCGGTTCCAGTTACTCCTGTTACCTGTGAAATGCTGTTCACCTCTGGTAACCATCGCTCTGGTGCGTAAATAGGTTGGCCCTCAGCCCTGGAAACCCTATAACCTCAATTTTTAAATGGTACGCTTCTTGGACCTGCTTTGGCTGTGACATTATTCCTTCTGCCTTCCAAGTTAGGAAAATTACTTTTAGCAGGTCATAGTAAAGGCGGGATTATTACATAATTGGAAGAAGCATGTCCAATTTTTCAGGAGGCGGACAGCATCACGGAGGTGCGGGATGTGGTTTCCTTTCCTCTCCCAGCATTTACACCAGGGCCCTGTGTTCCTTTTGGATAAAGACAAGACTTCTCAGCACCTATTTCGCCTCCAATTTAATGAAGTTGTTAAAGTAGCAAGACTGACAGGTTAATTATCCTTTATAAAAGGGGGACAAATTGAACTGTGTCTTTCCATCATTTTTTGATATATCCGGAAGCTCCGGAGGTGCCCAGACGCGGCTCTGGTGAATAGCGCAGCTAATCCACTCTGCAATTCTTCCCTGACCCTGCTCTCCCCATCGGGGCCTCAGTATATTGCGGTTGGTTTTTGTTTCACATTCAACAGATCCCACTTTATTATAAATTCAGAAGGTTTTTTCCCCCCTCCCTCTCTCCATATGTTGGCTGACAGCTCTGCTGAAATAACTGATGGCTAAATTTAAACTCTGATGAAAATTAACCCAAGTGTTAAATGCAAACAGGGCCTGCCTGGAAGAGAAAAGAGTTATCATGGTGGACGCCAAACAGTGGAAAATGTGTGTAAATTAACGGGGCCTCACCGGTGACAAGCCGTCAGGCGGTTTGATGGCTCTTGCTAGCATTTTAGTCCCACTGAAGTTGGCCAGAGGGCAGAATGGACAAGTTCTGCTTTTCAAAAAGACCACGGGAAGCTTGACAGTTGTGCTAACTAGATCATCGAAAGTTCATGGTCAAATAAGAGGTTTTTTTTTTTTTTTTTTTTTTTTTTTTTTTTTTTTTGCAAAGCTTTGCACTAAACGGAGTTTTCAGACAGGAGAGCAGTGGATGAGATATCAAATTACAAAATTATCAAGAGAAGAGATGGAAATGATTTCCAAAACCAAACTGGCTGATTCTAAAGTTCATATTGAGTATTGGCTTTGTTAAGCATCATGAGCATTTGGCTGAGAATGTTTCTCCTCAGGAATGTGCATTCTGGTGCTGGAGGAGTCTTCCGCAGAAATGACACGTGTACTTCTCAACTTTTTCAGATTAAAATATGTAAAATATGCACTTTTACCATAGCTCATTGAAAAGAAATTGGAGTGTAATCAAATGTGGCTTTGTTTTCTGTTGTGACATACATACATACACACACACACACACACACACACACACACACACATATATATATATATGTCGGTGAGAACAATTTAAGGAAGAGTTCAATATTCTACCCTTTCCCTTTGAGGAAAGCATTGTTTTGCTTGATAAAAACATATCATTTGATAATGTGCAATTATGATGTAACATTAGTCAGGTGTAACAGACAGAGCATTGGCTGAGGAGGCAGGAGCCCTGTGTTGTCTGGTCTCTGTCAATAGCACTGTGACCTTGAACACGTGAGCCAGGCTCAGTTTGCCCATCTGTTAAACTTGGGGGATAGTAATGAGACCCAGAGGTACAAGAAACTCCCACTGGCTGAAGTTTACCTCGAACACACCAGAGATGGACCCTTATCACAGAGTGTGAGACCCCGAGTCACAAAGGTTCCGTGTGTCCACCCTGCGATGCTGGCATGCGGCCTGATCCCAGAGAAGGGCGAACGAGTCAGCTGGCTCCTTCCCAGGTGACTTGAAAAGTCACCTGAGGTAGTGAATGGCAGATGAGCTCTCTACAAGCTGTGATATCCTACACAGCTATTCATCTTTATGCCGTGGTTTATCCCCCACATTTCCCGCAGGCCACCCGTGAACCCTCCAGCCTCCTCCATTTGGTGTGCCTTTCCTCTGCCGCCTTCAGCAGTCTGCGGTTAGACACAGAGACTTGAGAAGATCGGAGTTTCAAAGGGTCAGCATGTCAGAAAAACAAAAGTGCTGAGTCCCTAAAACTGGGGCATGACATGGTGTGGGGTGTGTTGTGTGACTGAGTGACAGGTCTCTTGTGCCCCTTTTCCTTCTGCATGACAAAGTGCTGAAAGACATGGCTGCCTCCAGAGTCAGCAGAAGTCACGGTTCTCTGGAGCCTCCTCTTTCTGCTCCTGCGAGTGCAGGAAGGTATTCACAGTGTCAAGCAAAACCCAGGTCGGGTTATCTGTCCAGCACTTGAGGTCTTTGTACCAAGGTTATTTACACTGATATCCAACCTCTCCCTGTCTCCAAGTGACTTCTATGGAGAGATGAGACTTCTGACACCCAAGCCACTTCTTTTTATAAAGATTTATTTTTATGTATATGTGTACATTCTGTGTAAGCTTAGGTCATGGAAAAGGCCAGAAGAGGGCGCCAAGACCTCTGGAATCAGAGTTACAGAGGGTTGTGAGCCACAATATTTGGGTGATGAGAACCGAACTTGGGTCCTCTGGAAGAGCATCAGGTGCTCTTAACTGGGGAGCTGTCTCTCCAGCCTCCGAGGTACTATTTTTGTCTGTGGTTTCTTCTCTCTCTGGTTGCATGAATCCATGTGAGCCTACCAGCTTCTCAGAGAAAGCTTGCTGCTCCTCTGAGGTCTGGAAGGAGCAATGGGAAGATCATGTGCTCTTTCACTCTGCCAGAACAGAAAGATGGTGCACCCAAACCCCATCAGGAAAAAGTAAAGCCACAGACAGCCATTGTATTTATTTGGTAATCTGCCTATCAGGATGTATTGGGGAGAGACTCATTAGTATGACAAAGGGCTCTGTAAAACTAATTTTTTATATATATTTAATCATGGTGAAACATTTGCTTTGTCTTTATTCTACCCTACAAACAATTCTGCATGATTTCACCACCTGATTTCACCTCAGCAGAGCTCAAAGGACACCTCCTTTCTGATATGTAAAGAACTGGTATCTGGGCATGTCTCCTAGACACGTGTGTGTTCTTTTATTCAAATGCTCTCACAACATGGGCCACTGATTGTAACCAGAAAACACAGTCTTCTGTGTCTTCTTTTCACAAACTGTCCAGAAATACTTCTCTGGTGTTTGTTTATTTTCTTACAAGGTCTCATCGTAGCCTAGGACAGCCTCTAAGTCACCCTGAAGCCAAGACTGATTTTAGAACCCCTCCATCGTCCTGCCTCAAGTTCTCCGAACACAGCAACCAAACCCCGTGCTTCTGGATTATTTTCTTAGCGTTTCCCTTAGGTCCTACTGTACTTGAAGAGCCTTGCAGGCCATTGTCCGGAGTGTCCCATACTCGAGAATGAATGAGGACCTCTGCAGCTAGGAAGAGACAGGGCCAGGTGCAGGGAAGCCCTGAATAGATGGCTCGGGAGTGACTGAAAGCTGTTGACATCTGACAGCCCTTCAGTGGCCTCTGCCAGCAGAGCGGGAAGGGGTTTTCATCCTCAGTGGGCGATCCCTACACAGAAGCTTGCACTAATTGGTCCTCTCCCTGCCTCTCACGGCAGGGGAGGCTGGAGATTGGCACTGCTACCTTGCTGCCTGGCTGGCTGGAGTCGGGCAGGGGTCCCCGGGCTGCTGGGGTACAAAGGGTCCTGAGCTTTGTGAAGCTAGCTGCTGACTCAGCTTTTACCAGCAGAGTGACATCAGAGCCTGGGACCTTCTCTGAGCTGACACCCAGCACCAGCAAAGAGGTCATTTTAAAATCACAGCAGTGATTCATTGGCAAGTAGGGAAGCGAAGTGCTTAAGAAAGAAAAGAACTTTGCATAACTTACATTGTTTTTCTTTGAAGTTTTTTCCTTCTTGGTTGTTCTTTAAAATCTTATTTTGCTTGTAACGAACTTAAGAGCTGGCATTCTTCCCATCTCTACTTTTAACCCTGGGTCACTTCAGTTACAATGGCTCAAATACTTCCTGTTTACTCAGCTACATAATGTAGAACACTTAATGGATGAACTCTGCCCATTTCTCTTTACCTCTCAAAAAATATCCTCATCTGCTTATTGTCTACAATATAAATATCCAGTCTACATTCACGTCAGCTCCTATGGTCTCTATAAACAGGTGTGATAAATTCAGTATCTCTCTACAGACCTCTGCTGCCTGACAGATTCCCAGCCATCCAGCACTGACCATAAGTCACGGGCCTTAAAAGTACACAGGTCCAATAATGTTGTGTGGTCAAGTGACTGGAAGGCTGCCTGCCGAGGGCTGGAACTGCTAACCTTTCTGTCTCCAGTGGAGGGATTTGCTGATAGCCTAGCATCATATAAATATGTGTTTATCTCTTCGTAGGCTTCAATGACTACATCTGCACATACACACCGCCCCAGACCACAGATTGAAGGGGATGTAGATTCCCGTCTAACCAATCAGGATGGACGTTTACTCTGAAACAATAAGTAGTTAACTAACTAAATAAAATATGAAGCCACCTAGTGCGATGGGTTACAGACTTTAGATCTTTCAGTGCTTCCTTTATCCATAAGAATAATTGTCTACAGTAGTGTGTATCACTTTCTGCACGATCTGTTATAAGCAGGTGTGTCTGAAAGGCAACGTGTGCAGACACATACCTGTGTTTAGGAAGAGAAAACCAAAAGGCAGAGCCCCTGAGAACACACTGCAGTGACTTAGGCCGTGTCCCTTTCCTCAAGGACCAGGGAAACACAAACTCGACCTTGGCTCTGCCAGAGAATTCAGACAAGTTGGGGTTTTAGAACAGACCCAAGATGAAATGTTCAGAATGACTTGGAATATTGTGAACAGATATTAAAAGCAGAAGCCCAGTCCTCACTAGGACTGTTGGGCCGGCAATATGTCTGTCTGAGGCCTGTGGTAGCCACCAGATCCCTGTGACAACCGAGCTGGTGAGGGATTCCAAAGCAGAGGTGGCTTAACTGGCTTTGACTGCATCCAACTTTGCTGGAAGAAAAAAAAAATCCAACTCCTGATTTGAGTCACAAGGCTCAAATATTCCCTTTTAATTTAGCTACTAAAGTACTTACCGAATGAATTATCCATTTCTCTATACTACCTCATTTTTTTACTCAGCAAAGTACCACATATAAAATCAAAAAACAAAAAACCATAAGCGTGTGTCCATAACCTACTAGAAAGATGTCTAAGCTATCATCTGCTTGAGGTTTACTACATACTAAACAGTGAATCCTTTCACTTCTCTTAGCAACCCTTTGGGGTAAATATTTTTCACATTTTGAAGTAAGAAAATAGGGGTTCAGAGAGTTAAATAAGTCAGCCCAAATCACATTAAGTAAAGATGAGAAGTGAACTCAGATTATAAAGCTTATAGCTATTATTTTCAAATATAGTCTTGATTAGTTGAAGAGCCGGAAGCAAAAATAAATCTTATGAGAAAGAAAGCATTTGTTTTTATGTGGTGGTCTTAGATGCATACATATCTATTGCTATATATGTCATGAATACATAGATGTGATTGGATGTATACATGTTCTCCCTTACCTCTACTGTGTGCTCTCAGAAAGTGGCTATGAAATCCACCCACTAAGGCTCTGCAAAAATTCTTTTTCCAGGGCTGGGAAGATTTCGCAGTGGGCAGGAACACTTGCTACCCAAGAATCAGGACTGGGTAGCAGTGGGTTCCAAGCACCCACACACACCTGCAGCCCAAGGTTGGGAACTGGGGTCTAGATGCAGATGAGATTGTTGATGCTCACAGCCATCCAGCCCAGCAGGAAGAAAAAAATTAGGAAGCTCCATGGTTCAATACAGCCAAGAGCGATAGAGAAGGATAGCCCATCATCTCAATACGGTCAAGAGCGATAGAGCAGGATACCCCATCATCTCCTTTGGCCTTTTCTTGGTAGCACACACTGGCAACATATATGCACAGGTATACATGTATCACAACACACACACACACACACACACACACACACATACACACTCAAGCACACTAGAGTTGAATGTGAAAATGAACAGGTCTAAACCATCCTAATAAAAGGTCCATGCATTCTTCTTCGGGCAGTAGGCAGTTTTGCTCAAGAATAGTGCTTAACCTTTAAGACACTCTCTCCAATCTCCCACCTTAGGACATCCCTTCCCTACACCCGACAGTCCCCGACTATTTCCTAATAGCCCCTGGCAGCTCTGAAATTGTTCTCTTCTCAATCCTGACTCTCTCTCTCTCCCTGTGTGTGTGTGTGTGTGTGTGTGTGTGTGTTGTATTTGTGTGTGTGGTTGTGTGTGTTTGTATGTGTGTTTCCAAGACTCTAAGTTCAGCTCTACCACCTTTACTCTTTGCCTCTCGGGCCTAGCACAGTTCCTCATACGTGTGAGCTGGCATGCAGCTTACTGCTGTCTGTGCTGGTCTGGTCACCTCTGAGAAGAAGAATTTGCTGAGTGCAGAGTTGTACCCCAGAGTACCCCATGGAGTAGCGGCTCTCAATTAACATGTATTTAAAATGCTATTTGGATGAAATCTTTTAAGTTGAAAATAAAAATCTGTGAACACCCAGGGGAATGATGGCACAGGCTCCTGGCCTGGCAGGTGGAGTAGGAAGCTGCATCCACAGACAGGAAACAGGAAGAAGTAACAGGAAGTGGGAGGGAACTCTAAGGCCTCAAAGCCCGCCCCCAGGAGCGTGTTTCCTTCAATAAAGTTCCAGAGTACTGGTTGAGCAAATATAAGTCGGCTAAAATCCTCCTCTCAAAGCCTGCTGCCTTTAGTTCCACAGAGGAAGGCTGGGATTTTCTCTTTCAAGAGTTCGTAGCACTTAGCACAGGCAAGAGGCAGGAGGCTTCCCCTCTGTACCCATCGGTAGATTCTGGGATGGCCGCAACTCCAGCTGTTGAGGGCTCGCTAGAGTCCTCTGAGTAGGGAGAACAGGGAAATGTGATCTGGCTACAATATCCCAGGGCTGACGAGACCTGCTACTGCACTGGGCAGTACTGAAACGTGCTGCCCCCAGCTCTGAATCCAGAAGACCGAGGTCACAGCGCCATGCTTCCTCTAAAGCAGCAGTTCACAACCTTTCTCATGCTGCGACGCTCATGCTGTGGTGAGCCCAACCGTAAAACTGTTTTTGTTCCTACTCCATAACGGTAACTTTGTTACCATTACGAATCATAATGTAAATATCTGTTATGCAGCGTATCTGATTTGTGGCCCCTGTGAAAGGGTCATCCAAGGTCCCAGGGGTCGCGGCCCACAGGTGGAGAATTCTGCTCTGCTTTAAACGCCCTAGCCGGCCTCCTGGCATCGTGGCGTTTCGTGGCTGGAAAAGCAACAGCAGCTTTTTCCCGGTGCCCAACACCCATCTCTCCACCTTCAGATTTCCTTTTACTATAAAGACATGAGAAATACTGGAGTTAGGACATATCCCATTCCTGTATGCCCGCATTTTAATAAAATCTGACATGGCCCCATTAACAAATATGGGCACCTTCTGAAGAACAAGGAATTAGGATTTCCAGGATGGGTTTGGAACCTCTGCCAGTCTTCCCATAACAAGACCAGGCCAGGGCCGGCAGCTCTCCTCTGCCTGCATCTCTGCGTGGGCACAGCCACAATGGGGGCAAAAAGATCTCCTTGGTAACTAGGCCCTGAGTAAAGCCGGCTTTTACTTCGGTGGCTTGAACATGCCAATTCGACTGCTCCTTAAACCAGCCACTACACTCCCCGCGCGAGCTGCGGGAGAGGAAGCGTAGCAATAACTAAACTTCAAAACCTACCCAGGGAGGCAGCAGGGGAGAAGCAAAGAAATAAATGGCCCAGCTGCCCTGTTACTCACTGAACACGGCCGTCCTCGAAGGCTTCACGGTAACTTCAGCATGGGGAAGTGAATTGAATGAAAACTGGAGCCCGCCAACATGCTGTTAGCTCACTGTTACAATGCACTGTGACATTTGCTTTAAAATCATGTAGACGTGGCTCACAAATTCTATTACAGCAATTATGGAACTTTGCCGCAGATGCTCTTCCCTGAAAGGGAGGCAGGAAGCCATTGAGGGGAGAAACTGGCTACCGGCTGCAGGTCCCAGAACACCCCACAATCTGGGTCTGCGTGATGGGAACTTCCAGGGTGACATGCCGGTACCTGAGGAAACGGGATAAAGACCACACATCGTTACAGGCCACGCGTCCCGTGAAAGGCATGGGAGAAAGACGAAATGACTTGAAAGAAATATAGATGCTAATTGCATTTAGAGGCTCTGTCCTTTTTTTTTTTTTCTGCGAGGATTCATAACTTTGGGCCACAGCATCCATTTTATTCCCATTTCTTCCTCCCTTTGAGTTTTATGAAGATCAGAGAGATCAGAGCCTTTGGTGATTTGAAAGGAGACATGTTTTTGAAGAAATACTTACAAAGACATTGGCTGGGGAGAGGGGGTGGGCTGGGAAGATGGTTCAGGCGGTAAAGTGCTTTCCTTGAGAACGTACCTGAATTCCATCCCGCAGAACCCAGGTAAAAAGGTTAAGCCAGGCACAACAGCATGTGCTTGTGAGCGACCCAGTGACCCAGTGACCCAGTTGGCTCACTTGGAGAATGCCAGGCCAATGGATAATCTCTGAAAACAAGGTGGGTAGCCACAGAGGAATGGCAGCTGAGTCTGCCCTTACATCTGCATACACAGGGACACACATGCACACACACATGCAGATGCACATGAGCACGCATACAGAAATATCCATCAAGCGTCTAATCTCCGCATATGTTCCAAAGTAATTAAGCAAATTGGTTGTTTCTGTATCATTCCTATAAAAGGTCAGAATAGCTCTGACATTCAGGGCCAGAGACAGCCTCTCAAAAGGCAAAAATCAGTCTGTTCTAGGTGACTTTCTACTGCTGTGACAAAATGCTCTTGACAAATCCCAACTCAGTGGAGGAAAGGGTTTACTTTATCTTATACTTGCAGGTTACAGTTCACCATGGTCAGCCGGAAACTTAAGCAGAAACTGTAGAAAAAAACTGCTCACTGGCTCCATCTCAGGTTCACGTTAGCCAGCTTTCTCATCTTAGCCACGACCCCCTGTCTAATGAGAGGTGCTACCCACAGTGGGATAGGCACTCTCATATCAATTAACAATCAAGATAACCTTCCACAGAAACACCAACAGAGCAACCTGATTTAGGCAGTTCCTCAGTTGAAACTCTTCTTGGGTGACTCTAGGCTGTGTTAACAGTTACAGCTAACTGGGACACAATGGCAACACATCAAGAATGGAGGTCAATTCATAAATTGCGATGTTACAGGCATAACTGTGTTCCTCAGCTTAGGGACCAGAAAGGACTTGGATCTAGGGTGGATGTAGTCGAAAGGTGGGCGAGGATCCTGTCCAGTTGGTTAGGTACAGACTTAAACACCAATGCTTACTGAGCTTCATGGGATGTGGAGGAGGGAGGGAGGCAGAGGCAGCTCTTGCAGGAAATTAAGTGACTTGGTTGAGGTGCTGATGCCGCTGGCCCTGACTTCTCATCTCTGCCTGCTTCCTCAACTTTCAAATGATGTTATTTCACAGAGATACTGCGAGCGCAAAGAAACGCAATCAGAGCTAGATTGATACAAAATGTAAAGGGCCCCGTGCAACCGCCAGGACTGATTACCTGTGTCTGGCAGCTCTCTCCGGGATCTCTGTAATCAGTGGGGTGAGCTGACCCCACCCTGATTAACCTGAGCGTCAGATACCTTATCCCACCTCTGTCCCTCCCTTCTCAGTCTTGACAACCGTGTTGTCCCCACAGCTCAGGCAGCATCTGATGCTTGTGAAATTGCTGGTGTCAATCCAGAACAAGTCAAATCGCAGGAGACCAGAGTGTAGCATAACACACACACACACACACACACCTTGCCCCAGGAGGGAAGCACGATTCAGTGACTCTGAGAAAGCACACAGTACCAGCAACTGTTACCAGACTATATGAGGAAGACACAGTGTCTGCACAGCTGGCCATTTGCTGGGGCCATCTTTTCCTCAGAGTCACATGACTTTTAAACATTTTGAAATAATAACCTGGTTCCGTTTGTTTGCTTGACTTGCTTTCCTCCTTATTTTAGTAAGAATCTCAGACGAAAGTGTGGTAAACACTTGCCTCAAAATAGATGAAAGTCCTATGGTGACAGGACACACACACACACACACACACACACTCACCAAGACAAAGGGAAAAGGAGAGGCCTCTGCTTTTTGCCCCAAACGAATTTCAGTCTGCTAACACAAGTTACGCAAGACATCTAACTTTATTAGTCATTAGGGAAATGCAAATCAAAACAACCCTGAGATTTCACCTTACACCAGTCAGAATGGCTAAGATTAAAAATTCAGGAGACAGCAGGTGTTGGCGAGGATGTGGAGAAAGAGGAACACTCCTCCACTGCTGGTGGGGTTGCAAATTGGTACAACCACTCTGGAAATCAGTCTGGCGGTTCCTCTGAAAACTGGGCACCTCACTTCCAGAAGATCCTGCTATACCACTCCTGGGCATATACCCAAAAGATTCCCCAGCATGTAATAAGGATACATGTTCCACTATGTTTATAGCAGCCCTATTTATAATTGCCAGAAGTTGGAGAGAACCCAGGTATCCCTCAACAGAAGAGTGGATGCAAAAAATGTGGTATATATACACAATGGACTGCTATTCAGCCATTAGAAACAATGAATTCATGAAATTCTTAGGCAAATGGATGGAGCTGGAGAACATCATACTAAGTGAGGTAACTCAGACTCAAAAGATGAATCATGGTATGCACTCACTAATAAGTGGATATTAACCTAGAAAACTGGAATACCCAAAACATAATCCACACATCAAATGAGGTACAAGAAGAACGGAGGAGTGGCTCCTTGCTCTGAAAAGACTCAGTGAAGCAGTATAGAGCAAAATCAGAACAGGGAAGTGGGAAGGGTTGGGTGGGAAAACGAAGAGGGAAGGGGACTGATGGGACTTTTGGGGAGTGGGGGTCCAGAAAAGGGGAAATCGTTTGAAATGTAAATAAATATATCAATAAATTTAAAAAAAAAGAAAATACTGTGCTGGAGAGTTTTAAGCCAACTTGACACATGCTAAAGTCATGAACAGGGGCCTTCAATCTGGAAAATATGCAAGGCCATCCTCTGCTACAGCTGGAGCCATGGGTTCCTCCATGTGTACTCTTTGGTTGGTGGTTTAGTCCCTGGGAGCTCTGGAGGGTGCTGGTTGGTACATATTATTGTTCCTCTTATGGGGCCGCAAACCTCTTCAGCACCTTGAGTCCTTTCTCTAGCTCCTCCATTGGGAGCCCTATGCTAAGTCTATTGGTTGGCTGTGAGCCACAGGTATTTTGATCACCCTTCTAAGAAGGATCAAAGTATACGCACTTTGGTCTTCCTTCTTCTTGAGCTTCATGTCATCTGTGAGTTGTGTCTTGGGTATTGTGAGCTTTATCCACTTCTCAGTGAGTGCGTACCGTGTGTTCTTTTGCGCCTGGGTCACCTCACTGAGGGTGAGAGCTGAGTAGGACTCCACTGTGTAAATGTTCCACAGTTTCTGAATCCATTCCTCTGTTGAGAAATGTCTGGGTTCTTTCCAGTTTCTGGCTATTATAAATAAGGTTACTATGAACATAGTGGAACATGTGTCCTTATTACATGTTGGAGCATCTTCTGGGTATATGCCTAGGAGTGATATAGCTGGGTCCTCAGGTAGTACTATGTCCGCTTTTCTGACAAACCACCAAACTGATTTCCAGAGTGGTTTTACCAGCTTGCAATCCCACCAGCAATGGAGCAGTGTTCCTCTTTCTCCACATCCTCTCCAGCTTCTGCTGTCCAGAGAACCAAATAACCCATTAAAAATGGGGTACAGAGCTAAACAAAGAATTCTCAACTGAGGAATACCGGATGGCTGAGAAACACCTAAAGAAATGTTCAACATCCTTAATCATCAGGGAAATGCAAATCAAAACAACCTTGGGATTCCAACTTGTACCAGTCAGCTAAGATCAAAAACCCATGCACCATTTTTAAGAAACCTTGGACAGGGTCTCTCCTTTGCCTGGAGCTCACGAGTGAGGCTAGACTGGCTGCCGTCTCATAGTAGCCATCTTGGAGCTCACCGATGGAGCTAGACTGGTCGCTCACAGCAGTGACCCCCTTGATTGTTTCCGCAGCATTAGGGTTATAGTTACATATTTCCATACCTGCCATTTTTTTCAGAGTCTGGGAATTGAACCCAGGTCCTCCTGTTTGTGAGGTAAGGGTTATCCTGAACCATTCTCCAGTGCCTCCCTATAATTTTCTGTTGAGTGCCTCTGCCTTTGGGTGAGAGGAAGTTATTAAGCAATGGAAGAGAGGCACACTGGTTGCCGCTGGCAGACCATGCCAGGAGGCTGGGTATGGGGGCTCCACTGCCCTGAGGGTGAGCGACGGTGCTGCTGAAGGCTACCGCATGTCCATCCTGTCCCGTGCACCGCGTCTGACTGCCCAGCAGCTGACGCTCCACCTTTCCCCAGCCTCTCCGGCAAGCAGGGCTCCTCCATCTCTCCCCTCCTGGCCATCTGTTCCTGCTGCTCCTTCATCCTCCTGCTTCCCGCCCTCCATGGCCTGTCTGAGCAGGCGGGTGTGCAGGCCTCTGATGAGGTGGGCCTCGGCCCCTCCATCACGCTCAGCCTCGAGGAGAGCACCAGCTGTCTGGCTTGATTTGCATTTTTTCTCTTGAAAAAAAAAATGAAATTAGCCATGAGTTTCCTGAGGTGATACAGTACGCAAATTTGGGCTGGTCGGGCTGGAGGTGTCAGTGTGTGATGGAGGGGGAGGGGAGGTCAGGGAAGCAGGAGGAGAGCCAGGTTGCTGCTCTAACACAGAAGGGAAACACTACCAATGTCACTAGACACACATGCTGGCTTGGGAGAAAGTTAGATGAGGTTTATAAAAGGGTAATTTTCTTCCAGTCTGGCATAAAAAGGGCACAAATGTTTTATGAACACAGAGGAAACACTGTCCACTGAGGCGAAGCCATTCTCAGGCCAGTCAGAGTTGTCCTAGAATGCTGGTGTGCATAGGTCACAGGCTCTGAGGACGATGTTTAGTCACAGGTGCTGTTTGATCTTTTTTCTTCACTACTATTGGGACTCCTCAGGTTACAAATACAGTAATTGTCTTCACCAGGTTTGTGGTAAGGGCTTGGTTACCAGTTCTGTGGGTGGTTCTCAAAGAGGCTCTCTCTTTTTCAGTTTTTAAATTAATTCAGTCGTTGCCATACCTGAAGAAAAAAAAGAGACTTGGTTCTATTCTGAGGCACATGTACACATGAAAATTTGTAAACACACTGATGCTATCAATAAGTTCATAGACTTCTTCAAAATGGCCATCTTCCTAAGCCAGGAAAAATGGACCATCGGCTAAGAAAGAATTAATGCATCACATAATTAGGTGCTGTCTCTCCTCATACTTAGAAAAAATTTTAATGTCCTCCCTGTAAGTCAGTAGCTCCTACATAGTCTGTACTCTGACCCCATTTAAGCCTGTCCCCCTACTGTCTTCCTCTTATCATTTTATTGCATATTTTTGAGCTGCCAACAAATATTGCATATTTTTGAGCAACTGACAAAACATATACAGTAATACCAGTGTCCCAGATAGAATTTCCTAGAGCTGTAGCCATAGCTCCATTAGCAAAGAGCAGGCTGTACAACCATGGGGACTGGAATTCCATCTCTAGGACCCACACAGAAGCCAAGCATGGTGGCACATGCTATAAACTCAGAGCTGGGAAAGGAGGTGAGCAATCGTGGACTTTTCTGGCTAGTCTAGCCCAGTGAGCTCCAGGTTCAGCAAGAGATGGTGTCTTAAAAAATAAGATGGAGAATGACTGACGATGACACCCAACATTGACCTCTGACCTAAACTCACACACACACACACTCATACACACACACTCACACACATTCACACATACACTCATACACTTATACTCACACACTACACACATACATACACACTCACACATACACTCATACACTTATACTCACACTCATACACACTCACATATACATATACATTCACACTCACACACACACTCACACATACACTCATATAGTTATACTCACACTCACACACACTCACATATACTCACATATATATACACACACATACACACACACACACACACACACACACACTCACACATACTGCATTATGGAGCGTGCTTCATTATGGGTGTCACTACAGCGAGCAGTGAGTAATAATCCTGGCAGTGTGGAAAGCCGCCACGCAGAACTAGAGTATGAAGTGCCTGCAGGAGGAAGGGGACGTCATTTGAGAGAGGGCACTCAAGTGAGCTGCATGAAAAGTGTCCTTCGAGACAAACTCCTGAGAGGATGGAGGACTGAGGCATAAGGACATCAAGGAACTGTGCGGCCCAGCTAGGGGAGGCAGCCCGTGGAGAGGCTGAAAGGCAGGATTGTGCCTGCCCTGTTGGAGGAGAGAAGGAGGAGAAAGGAAAACCACAGTGGCAGAAGAAACCCGAGTCTCTGGGGGGCCAGATGCCAAGGGAGTCGCATGCCAATGTGAGGACTTTGGCTGTTAACTGGGAACACGGGGGAGCCATTGCAGAGCGCTGATCTGTGAGATCAGGAGCTCTAGTTTATCTTATCTGGGGAACCACTCTGCTCAGTGCAATGTGAACAGGCACTGGATGGAGAGAAGGGTAGAGCGGAGTGGGTGATTAGGATCTACTACAATACTCTATCTCTCAACTACTCATCACGTGGGCAATATCCATCCCACTTGGTCTCTGCTGACAGTGGTCCTCCCATTTCAATGCCCCCCTTTCAGTTACAGTGGCAATCTGAAACCAGTTATAGGAACGGGCACCCCAGCAGTACAGCATTGGCATACAGTGCTCTCCAAGCTCCCAGCCCTCTGGTTGCTTCTCTAGAGGCAGAGCCAAGTATGCACCATGACCAGCGGCCAGTGGAGGGACTTCATAAGTGACACCAAGCATGTCACTTAACCAAGGAAGCCTTTCCCATTAGCATATCTCTAATGACCATTACTCCGTTAAGGGTTCGTCTTCGTGGCCCATGTCAACCATGAATGAATAGCTGTAGAGCTATAACTGCGTCCATCTCCTGACAGCTCTTCATCAACCATCTGGCAGAGAACTTGCTTCAAATCCTGGAAATCATGGAAGTCTTCTGAAACACCCAGCCTGGTGCCACCATTGATTGGCATAATGCCAGCCATGTTGTGGAAAGGAGCCCAGAACGTCTGTAGCCACCACCAGTCCACCATGGAGCTTCAGAGGGCACTGGGGTGGGGGTGCGGGAGTGACCTGGACAGGATGAAACTGCTCCTGAACTAGCCCCTGTTTGACTCCTGATGACTTCTGTCTGCCCCTGACTCTATGTGACTGTGAATTCATCCACCATCCACACATTGTCCTTCTTGCTTCTGTTTCCTACCCTTGTCACATGACTAGCTTTTGGGAAACCTGAACCTGGCATAATCTCTTCCTTATCTTTAATTATATCCACAAGATCCTTGCTTCCAAATGACATCACACTGTAAGGTCTGCAGACCTGCACTAGGGAAAGGTCAGTCATCAACCCAGCACAGATAGCAGATAAGGTTCCCGTCCATCCGTCTGTCCGTCCAATGGGGTTCCCAGTCAGAATGAATGAAAGGTATGGAATCAAGACCCATGATGGTTTCCATGAAAACACACTTAGCTAGGACTTTTCCAGGCCTTGAAAGCCTTGGGCAGGGGCTCCCAGGGTGCCTTGCCCCTTCAAGGCTGGGAGTTGCCTAGCCTTTGTTTTCCTGCACAGTATAACCTTGGGTGTCCTTTAGTAGAATAGGAAATAGGATAATGAAGCGCTAAAAGCGGATGCATGTAGGACAGGTTCCCCAAATGGCCCCATGGTGCCATGTCTGTTTCTGGATTGTTCAGTGCTGTCTCTCCCAATACAGTGGTCTCTTGGAGGCACATCATCCTAGACTTTGCAGACATTTTTCTATTATTTTAAAAAGTGAGCATACTGGTAACCTGGGTGGGGCTGGCTCCTTGACCTCCATTTCCTCAGCTATAAATGTGGTAGCAACACCGAGCTTGACAAAGTGTGGGGGAGCTTGACAGGTGGTACAAAAAGCTCCTTAAGACAGCGCCTCTCCAGGAAGAGGTGTCTGTGTGGATAGTCTCAGGCTTGGACATGCACTGTGACTCAGCAGCTGAGTCCTGCTACGTCAGGCTATGTCTTCTCAACTCAGAACTAGACATCTGAAATGTAAAATCCCAGCTTTTTATGTAAGAGGAAAGAACCGAAAAGAAGCAACCTTCAAGATGCTAGTCAGATTAGCGTATGGAATAAATGATATGGCAAAATAGTATACAACCTGCCGTAGAGGTGGCGATCAGTTGGTAAATGGAAAAGGTGAGGCTGACCTGGTATAGACCTGCAACTGCACTTACCTACTGGGACGAGGCAAGAGGATGGGAAGCTGGTTTGCCCAGAGTCAGTTCAAAGTGAGCCGGCTTGAGCTAAGTTGAACCAAGATCCTTGCACACAATAAAATGTTCAAGCACAGGGGATGCATGTCTGCCAAGCATGCTGGAGGCCCAACAAAACAAATAAGTCAATTAAATTAACCAGGAGCGACAGGGATTGATATATAGGGACCCCACTACCACTCCAGTGCATATTTCTATTCAAGACTATAAACTCAGGATGTGGGAATGACTCAGTGTATAAAGCACTCACCAAACAACGGTGTGGGCTTGACGTGGTGCTCCAGTGCCCATTTAAATGCTGGGTGGGCAGAACGGCCCTGCTGAAATCCTTCCTTGGGAGGAAAAGCCCAGGGGCTCCTGGAGCAAGCTTCCTAGCTAGACTAGCTAAACCAGCAAGCTCTGACATCAAGGGAGAGAATCATGTCAACACACAAGGTGGAGGCCAGCCCAAGAAGACACCCAACCAGGGAGGTAGGGCGACCTCTGGCCTTCATGTACATGTGCAGACTCCAGCTCCTACATATGTGTGAACGTGCATACACACAAGCACAGATGTACACATGAAAAAACAAACAAACAAGCAAATGAGGCTGTGGCTTGGCATGGTGATGCATGTATTAAGTCCCAGTATTTAGAGACAGAAACAGGAGTATCTCTGTGAATTGAAGTCTGGCTTGGTCTATGTATTAAGTTCCAGGCCAGTTAGGGCTTCATAGTATATAGTGAGACCCAGTATCAAAACAACAACAATACCAACAATCAAATTGCAGTCTTTCTATATAGCATGGGCCAATTCTGCCTTACATTTAGCATTTTTTTCTACAATTATTTTGGAATGGTATTAACTGGTATCAGTAACAATGTATTGATTAAAGCAATAGCTTCCCCCGCCCAGTCCCATTCCTGGACTTCTGAACCTCACTGTCCTGCTCTGTCCTTCATCCAGCCCAGGCGCGGACCACCATTACGAAAGATGATATTGCCTGGGGTTGGTCTGAGGGGGCAGAAATGTGCTTACCAGGGAGTGAGAGCCTTCCCTGTGTTTCTCTTCCCTCTTTCTTCTCTTCCCCTGACTCATTGTCATCACTACGAAAGAAGATTACTTCCTGACAGCTCTTCATGTCAGTCAAAAGTCTAGGTCAGACACTTATCAATTGACCCACTGTTAAAGGTAGACACTCATTTCAGCGTCTGTCAATGGCCTCTTTTGATCCATTTAGACCGGAGCCTACATCCCTGCAGTGATTTATTTGCAAGCGTGCGCAGACTTTTAAAGACAGGGAAACATTTCTAGAACTCTGAAAATCAGCCCGCCTTAGTGTGCTTGCTGTCTCTGCAGCTGCCCATCGAAGGACTCCAGAGATAAGGCTGTGCCTGGAGATGGTACCCTGCAACCCTCGGGGCAGAGTCTGACCCTGAATCTGTGTTCTCCCACCAACAGAAGGGCCGAGTTGACTCTGCACATCTTCTCTGTGTAGCCCGTGGTCTCTCCCTCTCAGACTGCAAAGATGTGCTTGCAGTGGCTGCAGGTCACAGCTCACCTGCACACATCCTGGCCAAGCAAGCGGTGATGGCTGGCGAGGCCAGCGTGTGACAGCCCTCTGGACTCAGTCAAGCCTCCTTTTTCCTCCAATCTGGCGGAAGATCAGGAGAGACTTTCCACTCCGGGGCAGGTGTCTTTCTCCTCCGCCAGGGAGAACTCGCATTTGTCTTTCCCAGGTGTTTGTCATGGTGCTGTCAGTACCTGCGAACCTGGGAGACAGGAAAAGAAATGTGAACATATAAGAAGTTCAGGGGAGCTGAGGAAATTTTCCTGACGTGCCCCTGCTGCGCCACTGCGGCAGTTGAAGAAGGCCTGTCATTGGGCTGTCAACCTTTAACCTCCCACAGACGTATTTTGAAATGATGTGTAAAGAATTGCTGGGCCGTGCCACCAGCTCCTTTCAGCTCCGCGTGTCTGTCCTTGATGTCAGTCAAAAGTAGTTAACTGGCACCCACAGAGCCTTAAAAACCACCTCGACCAAGTATCGGTAATGACTTTAGTTAAGAAGACTCGCTCTTGTCAAGTAATGACTTTTTGACATACGGTATTGTTTACCTAGGCAACGTTCTCTTACTTGCATTTTAATGAGCCTAATTAATAATAAGTTAGGAGTCCTCAGCTATTTCTTCACAGCTGGACCATATGCACTAATTACACTAAATGGGAAAACCTAAAATAATCTACTTAGTGGGGAGAAGTACTTTAAGAAGAGAGGAAACCCCCATTTCCCCTACATCTCTTCGTCATCTCCATCATGGCGTCTACCATGAAACTAAAGCAGCTTGCAGATCATGATGGAGGACATCACTTTCCAAATGGAAGCTTGCATTGAGGGTTGCCGAGTTTTCACTTGGAGAAGTTTCAGGAATTTTTCAGAGAAACTGACACAGGGAGGCGTTTGCTACATGCTCTGGGTAAAGATCCAGAATGGTTCTCATGTTGAAGGGTGGACACCAGGGGTCGTGAGAAAGTCTCATAATGGAACTGCACCACTTACAACAAATAAATACCCTCCAAAGGGCCCATTGGGAGCTTACGGAAGTCTTGTGTGTGTCTTAGAGAGCGTGGTTCTATTGGTCCCCTTACAATTACAGTCCACATAAGCATTCAGGTGTCCTTAAAGTTATTTAGGAATCCAGGTATTTGGTCCAGAGCAAAACAACATCAGAGGAAACAGACTATCCACAGTTCGGTAGAATTTGACACTAACAGAACTTTTGCCTCTCACCTCCAGCATGCAAAAGCTCACGGAAGGGGCAAGGAGCCTGGTGCCCTGGACCGTCGGTGTGGTCAGCAGCAGGACACAGAGCTGTTGGACTTTCCTCTGATTTGTGACTCTGGGAACACAGGTACAGGGACTGTCACAGAGAAAGGATAAGCAGAGGTGCAGCTGTTAAAAGAAAGATAACATTGATCCCTTGAGCAGAGTCCTTATTAATTTTTCCCCCAAAATGAATCGTATAGCTTAGGGTTTAGGTTGTGGAAAGAGTCCCAAGAAAAATTGGGAATTTTCCTTGAGGAAAGTAGCAATGAATCCAGTCCCCAGACTCTGTTCCAGGATTCTTCCAGAACCCATGCTGTAAACTTAAGTCCTAAGATCACTGTTTAATGCAAGGCAGAGGCGATGCCACCCCCTGGGGGATCTGAAACTTGGCTCTTAGAGTGACTTTTGGACTTTACCAGGTCCCCATCCACCCATGTTTTAACAAGACACAGTTCAAAGCAGTCAGAGATGATTTGAGCTAATTGGTTGATTCAGCAAGAAACCTGGGAAAAGGTGGTGCTGAGGTTGGCGGCATCAGGCTGGCAGGGTTAGCAGATGCTCTCCAGAAAAGGCCTTGGAGTGGAGGCGCACCCTGCCAGGCACCATATGTGTGATGGACATGACAGAGAGCACAGGATGTCTGAGCGGAGGTGACAGCTCGGCCCTCTTTCACAGAGAAACTTCCCTTGGAGTAGATACAAGTGAAATAATGTCTACTAAGTGGGCACATTTGGGAGCCTCTGGCACCTGGCAGAATTCTCTGTGGCAGCTACCCACTGCCTTGTGTGTGTACAGTAGGGGAGCGGGCAGCACAATTTTCAACGATAGCACGACTGACCAAACTGTTCTCCGTGTATCTCCAGGACAGCAAGGGAAGAATTACAGATCAGAGAGACAGGGTCCCCAAGGCCACATTAGCTCACTGGGGTGCATGCATGGACATTGTCTCCTTATCTGCAGATTACACGGTCGAGGTTGACATGCACATTTTCAACAAGAGAGGCCTTACTCACTTGTACCTTCCTGGCTCCATCGTGAGGGCTGCTTCTATCTCCCTCCACGAGTTTAAGCTAGAGAAAGTCAGTAAAATGTCATCTAACGGGACAGGTGTCACCACCTAAGAACATTTTCTGGTCCCCAAATAAACTTCCCACATTTCCCTCCTACATTTGTCAGGGTGTACATGCTTCCAGCCCTATGCTTCTTACCAAGTCTCTGCGTTGAAAACCGACAGTTTGATTCTATCTCCCATATAATAGGTGTTCCCTGTATTGCACAGAAACATGTTGTTTAAATTCAGGAAGGTAAGTGGAGGAGGTCAGACCCGTGCTTTTGAAGACAGAATTCACTAAAGACCTCTGCTTTTTTTTTTTTTTCTGGATATGGCTTCTAAATAGAAATCCTATTGTGTTTTCTGTCTTTGACAGAGTCAGAAACCCTAGGGAGTACTGTTGTGGTACAGAGGGAGGGAGGGCATCTTGGAGGCAAGGTCCCGGGTGAGGAGCTCAGGCGCTTTCCCAGCAATGAAGCAGGTCTCTGTGGGAGTTAGAAGTCTGCTTTCTCCACCAGGCTGCTGCTGCTGCCATCACAGCAGAAGACCGGACACTGCAAATACTTCCTCCCCTAAGTCATTCTTTGCATGGCTCAGCATTGACGGGCGTCACTGAAGTCATCTATGCCATGTAGGCTTCTACACCGCCAGTCACTCACAGATCTGCTTTGTCGACACAAACAGAGAATGATCATCTCACTAATATTATGCCCTGGTATACTTTAAAGAATTATTCCATATCTATTTAGATCCCTTCTCTCTCTGCTCTCTCTCCGTGTGTGTGTGTGTGTGTGTGTGTGTGTGTGTGTGTGTGTTGTGTGTGCATGGATGCATACATTCATGCACATGTGTGCACATGTTCCATCATGTGGTATGTGGAGGTCAGAGGATAACATTTAAAGTCTGTTTTCTCCTTGCACTGTATTGGTCCAGGGATCAGGTTGTCAGGTTTGGCGGCAGGTGCCTTCACCTGCTGAGCCATCTAGTTCTCTCTGATGTACTTTTAAGATAAGATAACTAGTAATTATGAGCAGATGGGGTGGAGATTATTTATTGGGATGAGAAGCTGGCAGCCAGTTCCCTGGCCTGCCCCTCCCACTTGCTTCTATACTCTCCTGCCCCTCCTCCAGGTCCAGCTTCCCGTGTGCCTTCCCACTGTCTTGGGGGGGGGGCATAGAGAGCCCTGGGGTCAGTGTTAATCTTGGTCAGTCCTAAGATCTGCACATGCAGAAAAAAGTTAGCTTTAGATTGAGGCTGCTTTGGAATTTGCCTCCTTTAATGTTCAAGGTCTCAGGATAAAGAGAATTTTTATCCCAACTTCTTAACTCTTGGGCCAAACTACACAAGAATAATTCTTATTCCCTGTCTTTGAACTGACCTCTGAGAAATACTGGGTGCATTCTTTGAAACTGTTGTAAACACTGAGCAAGACTAACCCTTTGACTTTAAGAGAAATGCAGGGTTAGTTCCCAAGAGCGTCTCGTTAGAACATGATCATCAACCGATTAATACATAGTCATTTCTACTGGTGGTTTCTGTTTTAAAAGCACTGCATGTATAATATATGGTAGAAATGGAAATCATAGTTAATAGTGCTCTACCAAATGTCCCAGCAAAGTGGATCTCACTCACTGGTCTGTCTGTAGGGTTCATGTCCATCTTCTTGAGCTTAGAAGTTGAGGTAGTGCTTAAACATCACGACCTCAAACAGCAATGCCACCAACCAAACCACTTAGGTGTCAAATGGTCCACTTGGAATAGAGCACATAAAGAACACTGGTTGTGCGTGCATGAAAACTGACAGAAGAAAGTGGGAGAAGCACCCTTTCATCTGACCTCGGTGAAGGGCGTGCAAGTGAATGCTGTAGTTTGCCCATCCTGTGTCCTCAAGTGGCCAGGAAAGCAAGGGATGATTTGAAGCTTAAGTAATTCTTGGTGAGCAGGTAAATTCACAAATGTGGAATCCACGAGTGTTGGTGATAGACTGCGTTAAAAGGTTATGCCTGAAAAATCTATTAAAACTAGTAACTTCGAGAAATGATTAATGAGTCTCATTTGGCTTGGCATGGCTCCATACAGCTGTAATTCCAACAGGCAGGAGGCTGAGAACAGAGGACTATTGAGTAAGAAGCTAACCTGAGCTACAGTGTGGAACCAAGTCTCAATAAATAAATAAGCAGATCTGTAAATGACGAAAGTATCGTTTGTGCCGAGCTTTTCCTACAGCAACTGTGCTCTTTGTTCAGCAGTGTCCATTTGGGCTTCAGCAGGTCATTGGTCGCCTGTGTGGGCTCTTTTGTCACACTGAGCTACTGCCATAGTGCCTCAGTCACGCATGCGCTGCCCTCAGTCACGCATGCGCTGCCCTCATTCTTCTGGCTTTTCTGAATGCCACGCGGAGGCCAGGAGAAGGATCCAATCTGCCCTTGCCCTGGAAGCCGGTGGTTTCCAGCGAGGGAGCTTTTTGGACTATGGCTTTCTGGGTAACTTTCTCTCCTTTCTGCAGAGGGTTCAGGGATGCCAGAGAGTGAGCTTATGATGGGACGGGCCGGCCTGGTCACGTGATGCTCAGCTCCTTGTCTTGGGAGGAAATGATGGTGGCACTGCTGCCCTCACTGGGGCACGAGGCACTCACAAACTGTAAAGAAAACGAAGTTCATTTCAACGTAGAGAACCCTTTTCTTCTTCATTATTCTCATCCCTCTGTCTTAAGAATTTCGCTAAGCCGGGAGGTGGTGTCCCACGCCTTTAATCCCAGCACTTGGGAGGTAGAGACAGGTGGATTTCTGAGTTCGAGGCCAGCCTGGTCTACAGAGTGAGTTCCAGGACAGCCAGGACTACACAGAGAAACCCTGTCTAGAAAACAACAACAACAACAAACAAACAATTCACCAATATGAAAATAGCAACAAAAAAATACTAGTAATCATGTAACATATTGGGGGATGTTCTAGCAAAACTGAAATAAACACGTATAAACTTTCTGGTTTCTGAAGTACATGTTCTCCCTTCTTGTGCCTATAGTGATGAATAATCTCTAGGTCTGGATTTGTTTTCCTTTATCACAAACCAAGCGTTTGGGTATTGCAAGTTTAAGGTGGTCTCTTTTGACAGCCACATTTCATAAAAGGATAATTCAAACGAAACGTTGTCAGCAATCAACTGTTAAACGCTTACGGCGTCTCACTGCAGCAGATGGGAGGGCAGAGCTGCTGCCCACGCCCTTGCAGACGCAGTGAGAGCCGCACACCTTGAGGTTACACAGGCGTCCTCACTTTGTTTTTTCAGCAAAGTATTTGTTGCTTCGAAATCTCTTTGTAACTTTTGGGGGACGGGAGGAACACTGCACCCAAAAGGTAAACCTAATCTTTTAGGTGTTTGCTTTGAATAGCCTAGAGCTATGTAAAAGGTAATCAGGCAGACTTGAACTTGTATCTCAGGTGCCATTCTTTTTTTTTTTTTTTTTTTTTTGGTTTTTCTCTGTGTAGCCCTGGCTGTCCTGGAACTCACTCTGTAGAACAGGCTGGCCTCAAACTCAGAAATCCGCCTGCCTCTGCCTCTGCCTCTCAAGTGCTGGGATTACAGGCGTGTGCCGCCACCTGCTCAGGCGCCATTCTTAAGTTTGGTGTTTAAGATCAGTGGTGCAACCTCTTGCAGATTTAGCTTCCTGCTGGCAAATGGAGGAAAGCGCTTCTCTGGGCTTTGGTGAGGGCTGAATTCAGCCCTGTATGGAAAAGCTTCAGTCCTAGGACCAGATACATGGGAGGTAATCATGGCACTGGTGGGTCCCTCCTCTGAATTCCCAGTGGGAAGGTTCCCAGTGAATTCACTCCTAAGCATTTGTGTGGTTGTTTTTAATTTGGGGCTTTTGTTTTGTTTGCAGCATGGTATTTTCTATCTTCTGCCTCTCATGTACTCCATACAAATTCTTCCCAAAATAGTAAAGTCGTCATTGGTATTAACACTCAACTAGGAGTTCATTATTTAATGCAATTGTGCGATTTCTGTAAGTTAAGGTACAATTTGTAGTCATATATATTTTTCATAATTTATTATTTGGGAATGTCATATTGTGAACTCCAAGCACCTTCACTTTCCAGTTCTCCCAAGCCCCCACCCCACCACTGGGACCTCCCCCCCCCAAAGAAAAAGAAAAACAAAGCCAAACAAACAAACAAAAAACAAATTTAAAAAACAAGTTCAATTTGTGTTGCCCCTCCACTCACTGGAGCATGGTCAAACACTCGGCAGCCAGACTCTTAAGAAAAGTGAGTGCGTCCTTCCTCCCGCCCTCATATGACTGGTTTTGTTACCTTGACACAACTAGAGTCACCTGGGGAGAGGGACCCTTTGTTGATGACTTCTCCACTGGATTGGCCTGTGGCTCTGACTGACATACTGTTGCTGGATGACTGGTGTAAACCGGTCTGAACCACCTTGAGTAGCACCACGCCTAGATCAGATTGGCCTGGGGCTGTCTACAAAAGCTAGCTGCACAAACTCAGTGAGGAGGCAGGAGGCAGCCTTCTGCAAGCTTCCAAGTTCCTGCTGGACTTCCTGTCCATACTTCCCTCAGTGACAGACTGTAACCTGGGGGTATAAACTGCCCTCAACCCTTTCTTCCAGCAGCTGCTTTTTGTCTTTGTGTTTACCACAGCAACGAATAGCAAACGGAAAACATTTACAGGTGTGGGTCTTTACTGAGTAGGGGCAAAGGTAAAATGATACAGATTGTCTTGGTTACTTTTGTCACTGCTGTGATCAAATCCATGGTTAAGGCAACTTAAGGAAGGGAGGGCTGATTTTGGCACCGTGATAATGAGGGGGAGGTGTGAGCAGCCCGGGGCTCCGCTTCCTTCCTCCCTTTATTCAGTCCAGGACCCTAACCCATGGACTCACTCACATTCAGGGCGTGTCTTCCCATCTCAGTTACATCGGGCAGGAAGTTCCCTCACAGACACACTCACAGATTGGTTTCTGTTGTGACTCAAAAATCTCATCAAGTTGGCAATCAAAACTAATCACCATCGCACATCTTTTCTACCCTGGGGGAGCTTTTGGCCTTGCAGATTTCACTGAAGAAGAGGCTACTGCCATTGCAAATGGAGTCCAATTTTATTCACCAAGGACTAGTCTTCACAAAGCCAATTCCAGAACAACCTCATTTCACCCCTTTCTGTAGAGACTGCATCGTGGCACCTGAAGCTATGTGGTGCATTTGTTTTCCAGCAGAGGTTTTTTTTTTTCTTTTGAAAAAAAAAATCTACTGAGTTCTGCCAGAAGAAACTCATGACATGTTGTAAGTTTAATTATGTTCAATTCATTAACACAATTAGAACTGCAAACACATTTATTGACACAGCCAGAACCACTTAGTAACAGGCATTAAGTCATAGATTAAAAAATTCACTCCTGCAGGGCCTCCAAGTTCTGGAAAGGAGAGCTGGGAACCGTGTCTCTAGCTGAGGCACAGATGTGAGCGAGTTGACCAGAGGTTGCCCCTCGTCACTTGCTGGATGTTGTGTTCATATTTAGGAATGCTTGTTTTGACCTTTGGAGGACAAACTGAATCATCTTGTAATACAATTTTTCATTTTAACATGGGGATTTGATGCATATGGATTTGATTTTAGCTTAGCTGAGCCGGACAATCTCACAGAGAGGAGACAGAGGCTCTTGCTTTTCTAGCAAAGACAAACGGGCCATGGCAGACCAACAGCCTAGGGCCAGCCACCCTTCTCTTTGAATTCCTCCCTCCAGAGTGAAGCTCTCTTGTGCCTGGGGAGTTGTTTGGCCTGAACAAACCGTGAGGAAAGCCAGGGTCTATACATGAGTGAGCTGCCTCTAAAGCAGACCTGCAGGGTCTGAACTAGTCTGATGATTCTTCTTTGTCATAAAAGCGAATCTTCAGGTATGATGGTACTCCCCTGCAATCCCAGCTCTTGTGGGGTGCAGGCAGGAAGAGCAGGAGTTCAGAGCCAGCCTCTGACTTCATAGCAAACTGGGCCCATGAGAGCCCACCTCCAGAAAACGAAAAGCAAACACAAAAATCAACAGAATATTTCTCTAGGCACAGAATTTAAATATTTATTTATGCATTCATTTTTATGTGTATGAATACATGTATACATGCATGCATGCACAAACAGATGCACCTGTGTTGGTGTACGTGTACATGGACACACACACATATGCATACTCCTGAAAGTATCCACTATTACTCAGGTATCCTCTATACATTACCCTCTACATATGTCTTTGTGTCAGGGTCTCTCCCTGAGTCCCAGGCTTGAGTGCTCTCAGCCAGGCCAGTGAGCCCTAGCTAGGGTTATAGGGTGTCAGGGTGGGACACCTGGCTGTTACATGGCTACTGTTATCCAAACCTCCTCCTCCTCATAACTACAACAAGTTCCCTTAACCACTGAGCCATTGCTCCAGCACCTGCACAGGTTTTAAAGAGAGGCTTCAATAAAGTTTCAAGTTACTTTTCTTAACAAGTTAATTTAAAAATGCTTAACATTACATAGTTGGCTAATTCTGCCCCCAGTGTTGTGCGCTTCTCTGAACAGTTGGGTGAGTTTCTGCTGCGGGAAACCTGATTCATAAAAAGTTCCATGCATGTGTTTCTGGTGCCGTCATCAACCTGACTGCACCCATACTTCCCAAACGTGGCCTTCTTTAAGACACTAAGAAGTGTCATAGTATGCAGACTCTTAGGCAGCATGCCTGGGTTTACACCCTGTCCTCTGACCTTTGAGTTTACTTACTGTTCTGACTTAGGATGCACTTTCAGTGTTTCTGTGCCTTTGGTGTGGTTCTTTCTTTCGAACTGAAACACTCTCTTTAGTAGGGAGGAGGAAGCTCATAAAGGTTACAGGATCTGCTAGGCCCCACCCCAAGATTACTTAAGAAATAGATATTGCTGGGAGACTTCAGCCCAGCTGTTTGCAAGTTGGGTTGAGAGCTCTGGAGTCTGAGCCCTGATGAACCATCACCCCAGCTGGGATGGGCATTCCAGCTGCAGCAGACATCAGCGCTCCTGGAGTGGCCGCAGTAGACTTAAGGATTCCCTGAACGAGACTTGGATAGGATCTTCAGTTTGATCTGCCACATTCCCTGTCCAAGATGGATGGTTTGTTGTTGTTGTTGTTTTTGTTGTTGTTGCTGTTGTTGTTGTTGTTCCTGGATCCCCAGGGAAAGCCACAGGCTCACTTCTTGTATCTACAAAAATGGCCAGCACAGGGTTGGGTCACAGGTCAGGGTTGGGGCACCTGCCTAGTATGCATGAGAATCTAGGTTCAATCCTCTTTATGAAAAATAATATGTAAATAAATACCCAGATAATTGTGTCTCTCATCGATACCTAAGTTAAAGAAAAAAAAAAAAAGAATAGTAAAAACCTTTGGACCATCAGCTGGTGCTCATAAAAAGAACCAGTTACCATAGACACAGCCTATCATCAACCTAGTTTCTCCTGCGGAATAATTTGTCTTTTCCACTCACCTACTGAGAATCCTGTGTTTCCTGTTACTTTCCAAATGGTCTCTGTTTTAGTCACACAAGTTATTTGTGCATGCAACAAGCCTGCCATCTTTGCAAAATAAGAGGTTTTTTTTTTTAAGTGGAACATAATCGGGTCTTCATTGCTCTTGTGACCCAGTCTCGAGGTGCTCATCTGACATCCAGTGGGTTCCGTGAGGAGCAGAGACGCCGGATGGGAAGTAGATATGCAGTCTTGGAAATTTATAGACATGGCAGGAAAGTGGACCTGTACACTTAATAATGTTGATGCTTTGTCTATAATGGAATCTGATACAGAATCAGCACAAGATGCCCTAATCGTTAAGGCACAAGTTGTTCAGTTGGGCCTCACAAATTGTGGGGAACAGCTGGGGTTGTTTTGTTTTGGGTTTTTTTTTTTTTTTTTTTTTTTTTGAGACAAATGTCAGCTGGCATGCTCCGTGCTGAGTATTTGTGGAGCCCAGTTGAACCTCAGTGGAGATGGTGACAGTAAGTGAGGGAGACAGCACCTGTACTTCAGGAGCAGACAGGTGCCATCATCCTAGAGAAAATTCAAGCGAGATCAATAAAAATGATTAAGGGACTCACAGAATTGATTTCTGAGAAAAGATTAAGAAAAATAAATGTGCAGCCTGACACATAGCCCAGGAGGAATATGATAACTGGGTGGTCCATTGATGTCTAAGATGCTGACGAAAAGACATTCACCAGGCATGTGGAGACAAATTCCCTAACAAGGCATCTGGGGACACAGTTTCTCCAAGAAGTGGTGGGAAGCCCTGTCCCAGAAGCAGCAGGGACTCAGGTGCACAGATGTTTTCTGAACTTTGCTGGCAGGGCAGAAAAATGAACAAGACCACCACATATATTTAATGCGGTTTTCTTAATTCCTAGAAGCACGAGAATGAATGATAGCAGAGTTACAACTTTAACCAAGGTCTTGTTATGAGACATGGTGACACTGTAGGACTTGATTAACATTGCTTAGGCTGCGTCATTAAAATCAAGGGATGGAGAAGAGCGTTGGATCCAAAGAGACACATCTATGCCCTAAGAATAAACAGATAAATCACACACATACACACACACACACACATACACACACACACACACACACACACACGTACACACACACACATAAATGCCTATATACATAACAGACTTCTACATGGCAAAGACATTTGTTTATTTAAAAAAGTCAGTTAATGTGTTTATATTTAGAGACCTGCCCCTGTTTGCAAAGTGGCTTCTGAGGTGACAGAGCTCTGCATGAGTTACCTTTGCCCTTTGTTCCAGCAGTTTTCAGAGACAGCTCCTAAGCCAAGTGTGAGTCATGTTTTGCTGGCACTGCAAAAGCCATTTGAGCGAAGCCATATTTCAGGGTCGTTGCTCTTCGGGCTTCCTTAGGAGGCTTCAGAGGAAATGACATAATCCGCCTCCATTCACGAGGAGTGGCAAGTGGAGGAGGCTTACGGCACATCACACCGCATGTATATTCTTTAAAAGTCACAAAACTTTGCAATACAGTCCCCCAGGAAGAAAATTTCTCTGTGACGAATGGGGGCAAATGGCTAGAATTACACCCTTCTGGTCTGAAACAACCTTCACATATTTATTGCAATAAGGAATGTATAGAGAACACTATACATTATTACTATGCCACACATTTATTTATATTACAATAATGATAAATGTTTAGTGGCCATTTTTCATACTTTCCTTATGGTGCAGGGGACCTTTTCAGAGACACCATAATAATAAAATGTGGGAAGGAGAAAATGACTGTGGAAAAGTGCCAGGTGGCATTGACCTATGTATTTTCCATAGCAGATCCTCATATGCATTGGATGATGTGACTTAGATTTACTTTCTCCCTTATTGAAAGGATGCAGGGGGTTAATGTACCACCCTTTTGGTGCTTGAGGACTGAAGAGAAACTGATTTTCCTCTGAAGTGAACTATGTTGCGTTGGATACCTGTCTTCCCAGCAGCCTGCCACCTGCTGCTTCTTCATGAAGAGGGCGGAGCCACACTCCACAGAGAGCTCTGGACTAAGCTGCTATTAATGTCGGGTGCCAAGTTAGCGCTGGGCACAGATTGCTGTACGCAGATTTTTCCTTTTGCCTTTCCTTTTTGAATGCATTGTATGACTGCTTTTCTCTGCCCTGAAAATTCTCATATTCTCTGCTATTTTTGTGAATAATACTGGAACAGGTACAATGTAATGGAGGCAGGATTTATTTGGGCTCATGATTGGGAGGGATACAGTTGCCATGTCCAGGAACGCCATGGCGGCAGGCAGCCCAATGGCGGCAGGCACCCCAATGGCGGCAGGCACCCCGATGGCGGCAAGCACCCGGATGACGGCAGGCAGCCTAATGGCGGCAGGAGCAGGCGGCTCAACCTCTCACATCTCAGCAAAGACACAGCCCAGCCCAGCATAATTTCTCCAAAGTTACATAGTTTGCCAACTTTTTCTTCTTCCTTCATTCAGCCATACATTTTTTTTTTTTTTTTGTTTTGCGAGTCACTTGGACTACTCTTTTTTTCTGTATTTTTATTAGATATGTTCTTTTTTTTTCATTCTTTTTTTTATTCGATATAATTTATTTACATTTCAAATGATTTCCCCTTTTTTAGCCCCCCCCCCACTCCCCGAAAGTCCCGTAAGCCCCCTTCTCTTCCCCTGTCCTCCCTCCCACCCCTTCCCAGTTCCCCGTTCTGGTTTTGCCAAATACTGTTTCACTGAGTCTTTCCAGAACCAGGGACCACTCCTGCTTTCTTCTTGTATCTCATTTGATGTGTGGATTATGTTTTGGGTATTCCAGTTTTCTAGGTTAATAACCACTTATTAGTGAGTGCATACCATGATTCACCTTTTGAGTCTGGGTTACCTCACTTAGTATGATGTTCTCTAGCTCCATCCATTTGCCTAAGAATTTCATGAATTCATTGTTTCTAATGGCTGAATAGTACTCCATTGTGTAGATATACCACATTTTTTGTATCCACTCTTCTGTTGAGGGATACCTGGGTTCTTTCCAGCATCTGGCAATTATAAATAGGGCTGCTATGAACATAGTAGAGCATGTATCCTTATTACATGGTGGGGAATCCTCTGGGTATATGCCCAGGAGTGGTATAGCAGGATCTTCTGGAAAGTCTTTATTCTGTCCTGATGCTGTCAACATTTTGACTTAAAAAGGACTTAAAAGAGGAGAAAGGTCTCCTCTTTTTTATAATGTAGTTTTGTTGGTGTTGACAACTCCATGGTATGTCCTTCAAAACAGAACCCAAAGCAGCGGGACCAGCTCTCAAAGTCCCTCTCCTAAGTGCCCTCATCCCCTGGCAGTCTCCAACCATTATTTTATAATCTTAACGTTTTCCCCTTCTTGTGATATTTGATGCTATCAATAATACACACCAATACCTTTTCATTCTTCCTTCTTTTCCTTAGACAAATAAAGCTGAGATTTCTGTTATTTCCTGAATCAATTTTCTCTTCTTTTTTGTAAATATTATTCCACTACACTGATGTAACATCCATTAACTTTAAGACAGCATTTTAGTTATGTTAGCTTTTAATTGATAACAGGGAAAGTCATTTCATTTGGGTGGATTTCTAGGAGTGGATGTCTGGGTTAACTTTGTAAGAAAACACTGCCCAGCTGTCTGTCAGCATAGCCATACTGTGTCAGCATCTCCACTAACAGGGAAGGAGGGTTCTTATTGCTGGTGTCCTTGGCAGCGTTGGGGCTTTCCAGTCTTTATAATTTTAAGGACGCTAGGGGTTGCGTAGCATCCTCATAGTGTGAGTGCGCATGTATTTGATGATATTCGCTTTTTTGGTAAATGTGTTGTCAGGCATCCATTTGCCATCCATGACATTATTGGGAAAAAATCCTCCATGAATATCTGTGTGTAGACATTATTTCATCTTATCATTTTTCTAATAAAATTAATTTCAATTTTTCTTACTTTTCAGCAGCTTCTTCTGATTTCATTATAAATGTTTGCACATCCACTCACAGTTGGGAGAGATAGGAAAGTTTATTCTCATCCATAGTAGTTAAGATCTAAGAAAAGCTTGCTACCCCCATTTCTACCAATCAAAATGCTTGAAAAAGAACCGATGTAATTTCTTTCCCCACTCGTGATTTTTGAAGCTCAAATTCACGTGCGGGAACACAATGTGAGTGGCAGACCACTGACTGGGTTGCAGATACATTTTTGTGAGCACTGAGTTTTTAAATCTTGATGATAAACTTTGCTTCAGCAGCTTGGAGATATAATTCAAGAAGCAGCTATGAACTGGTTCTGAGAGCCTTACCTCAAATCAGATGGTTAAGGATGTGTGTACTTGAAGTTCTAGCTAGAGCAATTAGACAACAAAAGTAGATCAAAAGGATATAAATTGGAAAGGAAGAACTCAAAGTATCAGTATTTGCAGATGATGTGAAAAGCAACCCCAAAAATTCCACCAGAGAACTCCTACAGCTGATAAACAACTTCAGCAAAATGCCAGGATATGAAAGTAATTTAAATCAGTAGCCTTCCTTTATACAAATGATAAACAGGCTGTGAAAGAAACTAGGGAAACAATACCCTTCACAATAGCTACAAATAGTATAAAATATCTTAATATAACTCTTACCAAGCAAGTGAAAGATCTGTATGACAAGAACTTCAAATCCCTGAAAAAAGAAATTGAAGAAGACCTTAGAAGATGGAAAGATCTCTCATGCTCATGTATTGGTAGGATTAACATAGTAAAAATGGCTATCTTACCAAAACAACCTACAGATTCAATGCAATCCCCATCAGAATTCCTACACAATTCTTTGCAGGCATGGAAAGAACAATTCTAAACTGGAATGGAAGAATGCAAAATCCCAGGAGAGCCAAAACAGTCCTCAACAATAAAGGAACCTCAGGAATAAAGGTGATTCACAGGAATCACCATCCTTGACTATACAAAGCAATAGTAATAAAAACAGAATAAAGTTGGTACAGAGAGAGATAGGTTGATCAGTGGAATAGAACTGAAGATCCATGGGTTAATCCACACACCCATGGACACTTGATCTTTGACAAAGAAGCCAAAAACATACAGTGGAAACAAAAGAAAGCATCTTGAATAAATGGTGCTGGTCTAACTGCCGATCATCTGTAGAAGAATGCAAATAGATCTATATTTATCACCTTTCACAAAGCTCAAGTCCAAGTGGATCAAGGACCTCTTTCGCTCTTTCTAACCAGTTCCCTTCTCCTTTCATACTGTGTGTGTGTGTGTGTGTGTGTGTGTGTGTGTGTGTGGTGTGGTGTGTGGTGTTTATATATATGTGTGTGTGTGTGTGTAATATGTTTATATTTGTGTGTGTGGTGTGTTTTATATGTGTGTGTGTAGTGTTGTATTTGCATTTGTGTTTGTGGTGTTTGTGTATGTGTGTGTATCTGTTTATGTGTGTGTGCGCGATGTGGTAGGGGTGTGGGGGAGTGGGACAGGGGTTTGGGAGTGAGGGAGTGGAAAGTGGGGTGTGATTGGGAGTATGGGGGTGGGGGCATGTCAGCACATGTGGGCTTCATGCTCTTTCCTCTTATTGTCCATCCGGGTCCCAGTGTACAGGATGTAACTGCTCATATTCATGGTGGGTCTTACTTTACCTATACAACAGGATAGAAGTCTTGTTGTACAAGCCATTTCCTACTTGAAAGCCACAATCTGTCATGTGTAATTTTAAGACTGGACTGTGATCTTGTCTGGACACTCCTAGCATCTTTCCCGACATGTTTCCATCTGGTGAGATTTTCAATTCAGATCATCCATGATGCCTCCCCATTGTCCTGCTGCAGGCTCCAGGCATCTACACCTTCCTGCTCCCTGTCTCCAGCTCCAGTCCTTCCCCACTGCCCTTCCCTACCACTGGATCTTCACATTGACCTGATATGAATTACCTAATTTCTGGACATACTTTGTTTAGCTTCAGTAGAACAAAAGCTTTGGTTTTCAGATTCAGTTGCTTTCACACACACACACACCCATGTCCACAGCTTGTAGAGTAGTTCCTGGCCTAGAAGAGATGTAGCAACTACTTTCTGTGTACAATAAACCATCTTTACTAGAACAATTTCGTAAAGTTGGGGAATGTGGCTATTTAGTTCATATTATAAAGTCTCTTAAGACATTTATTAAAATGTCTTAAAGGCCAAATATCAAGATTTCACTCTTATTTGGTTATTTTAAATATTTACAATTGTAAGTCTGAATTAGATTTAGATTTCATCCTCAGCAAGCACAGCCACTGTGTTCTGGTTTATAGTTCTGCCTCTTTGCATATAGGCATCTTCTGCAAAGCTTTCTACTGACCCTCGACAAAGGGATACATGGAAATCAAAGTCCATCCATTTTTTTTCAAGCCTGCAGATGAGGTTACCATCTGGCTGTCCAAGGCTTTCAGTGTCTAGATCACTTGTGAGCCTTAGTTAATGTCAACAGTGTTTGGAATAAACTTTTTTTTAATGTAACAAACAATGCATATTCATAAATGCTGATGAGGGAGGGGAGTGACATGGCTTCCAAACAAGACACATGACTGGAAAACAGACAGTTGAGTCTGCTGTGTCTCTCCATCAGAGAAGGAAGCCCTGGTGTGCCCTGTTTTCTTTGTGAAAGCCTCATTTCTAACAGGAACGTGCAGCAGCATTTTGAGCCTTTTGGTTTTTGTTGGTGATTTTTATAATTTAAGATATATATGCATATATGTATATATACACAAATTTAAGCAATTTTACACACACACACACACACACACACACACACACACACACACACACTGGCAGTATGTTATAGGCCAGAAACATAGCCACACGGTATCGCCCAATCAGCCAAGAATCCCATACGGAACTTTATTTGGGGCCCATAAAATGACTAGAGTGAGCTTAAAGAGCATCTGTAATCTGCCTTGGAGGAGGGGTCGCCTGGGCATGGAAGTTAACTTTAATTCAGAAACACCGAGGAGAACAATGTGGGTACCTTCCACATCAGGGAACTGCAGAGAGGAAGCTGTGGTACATTCCAAACTTTTGACCTCAAATCTAGACATCAAAACGTCCAGAATAAGTTATTTTACATAGCACATAATATGAAAACATTCAACTTGCCCTGTCCCAATGTGAGAAGTTTATTAGACTCAAATGTCAGCTGAATGACGTGACTGGTAAGCTGCAACACTCTGCCCTATAGCATGGATAGGCAGGGCCAGAGGTCAGGGTAGATCTGTCCAGAAACAGGAACCCCACAAAGCCACACTCTACTAATGGTTACTAGGTAGCTGGAAGTCTGCGCTTGTCCATGGACCCCTGAACAGGTCAAATGTTTTATAAACATCAACGAATAGATAAAGGCAATCCCAACACATCCTCACGCATAGAGCACTGTAGGGTGAAGCCGGGGCACCCAGATGCTGCCATGGCCACTGGCCAGATGGGAGACAAATGGGGCCAGAGCTTCTCAGCATGGGAGCAGGCCTGTGCTGGGGCAGTGAACAACACCAGGGTGCTGTGAATTTATAGCACCAGCAATGGAGGGCATCTGCCCACACATGTACGTCGATCTATTCATTCTGGAATGAGGAGTGTGTGTGTGTGTGTGTGTGTCGCATCCTTATGTAGTATTCTGTGGCTGGTGGTCCTGGGATTGGGAGACTTTGTAGAAGGGATAAAGATGATGGTGAGATCATGGAGATGGAGCACTTCTACGAAGATGAGGATCATGACCATGCTCATGAACAGCCAGGGCTGCTGGGCAGCACCACACAGTGACAATGACAAAGCTGGACCCTAAGCTTCTCAGCATCGCCCACAGACCAGTGCCCAGCTGGAGGAAAACCTCTGGGAGAGAAGAGAACAACTATGGACAACTTTCCCAGGTGCAGGGAGAAGGTACATCTGCAAGGACTGGCACATTCATCTTCAGAGAGTGGTGTTGCCATTCAGGGAGTTGATGATGAGGACTGCCACCACAAATCAGCGATGCCAGCCATATCCACTGAGATGATGGACATCACCAGCAGCTCTGGCTGCATGGCCAACATGGCAGCAATACTTGTGCTGCTCGTGGCTGTGCCATGCCATGGGCAGCACCCAGGGTGCACAACAGAAGAGATGTTTATGACAGGGAAAGGTGGAGCATGGTCTTGGGTTGCATGGCTGCCAAGAGAGTGTGGGCAAGGGTGGTGAGAGGACGGTGAGCAAGAGCAGAGGGAGGTGCAGAGCAGTCAAGACTCTGTTACCAGTCATCTGACATCTACTGTTTTAATGAGGAGGAAAGGCAGAGTTCTTTATAGAATAACACGAGACTGTCTCAAGGGTGAGATCAGGCCATTATTAAAAAGATCCTCTCAGAGGGAAATCTTCTCAAGATGGGAGGATGGACAGCAGAGAGCCCAATACAGAAAACACTCCTGAGGGGTGAAAGTAGGCAAGGGCCAGAGAAACCACTGTGCCAACCTCTACGTCCAAACAGGCTTTCCATGTGCATCACATACTATGTATTTTCATTATATTCATATATTTATTATATGAGCAGTGGCTTTCAACCTTCCTAATGCTGAGACCCTTTAATACAGTTCCTCATGTTGTGATGACCTCCCAAGCATAAAATTATTTTGTTGCTACTTCATAACTGTGATTTTGCTACTGTTATGAACCATAATGTACATCTGATATGTAGGATATCTGATGTAAGGCCACTGTTAAAGGGTTGATTGAGCCCTGAGGCATCAAGACACAAAGGTTGAAAACCACTGTCTTACAGTCTCTAGAGCAGACAGCTTCCCCTACAGGCAGTTTACTGTCCAGGTCATTGCTAAACCCAATTAATTCTTAAGGAAGGAGACAACATGGCATCTTTGTTGTTCACCAGAAATCCATGTCCCCACTCAAGGCCAGGGATTCAACTAAGAGCCAGTTCATCGTACAAATATCATGCAACAGAAAACAAACAAATAAATAGATAGTGAATATATGAGTAAATCTATAAGATAGCCATGTTTTACAAAGAGGACATGGCCTTTTCTTAACGGAGCTCAACAAAGCCCTGTACCCTGTCACCTTCCACAGTGTAACATCTTAACCAGGTTGTGTATGTGTGTGATGGGGGATCATTTCTCCTTGGTGTCATTTGGTATATTAAATTCTGAAAGGTACTGTGACCATTTTCCCCTCCTTTACCCAGTACTGATTTCTAGTTGTAGATGGGTGGTTCCCAAGGGTAAAACACAAGGTAAATAATGTTTGTCATTTCCCTCTGATGTCAGGAGCAGATTGGTAAAGATACTGCCCTGCAGAGAGATTCTGCCTTCAAAGGGGGGAGGATCTATGAGTGTGAACTTCTGTATGCTCTCCTTAAGGCTTTCCGTAACAGGCAGAGTACCTTTCAGTAGGCACCTGGGCAATGGCTGTTCAGTCACTGGCCACATCTCACTAACATCTGATTTAAATTGCCCCCTAACATTTTATAATGGTAAGGGTTTTGGGTTTTTTGGGGGGCAGGACTGGGGATTAAATTTGTCATAATTACGAAGGATACTGAGAAGTGAATTAATAGTAATAAGAGGGAGTGAACCTTCTACAAGAGACGGCAGAGACATCAGGGAATGATGGTGCCTCCTCACGTTGCTTGGGACCTAGGAATTGGGAGTAGCACACCCTGGTCAATTCCAGAATTACATTGTTCGGTGGGAACCAAGTTCCCTGGCCAGCAGGAACCTTGACCTCTGCCCCTCCAGTTTCCACTCCGCAAACACTGTAATTATAGGCATGTGTCATTATGTCTGGCTTGCAGGCATCTTTAATGGCCGGATTCAGTGTCCTGAACTTCATTACTTAGTAAAACTCATGCTAATTTTGCTTATACTAAAAACATTTCGTAGCAGGATTCTGTCATTGTTTTGTTTGGTAATAAATGAGCCCTTCAATTAAATTAATGAGCCTTTTTAGAAGTGCACAGACTGTGAATGGACATCACAACTTACTTTGCATGATTGTTTTTAATGATGTCATTCTGTTCATGCAAGAGCAATGAGTTCCTCTTGTTAGCTTTCTGTACCATGCCTATAGCTGCAGTGACCGAAGCCCAGTAGAGAAACCAAGTGGACAGATGAGCGGCAGTGGAGCTCTGAAAACAAACCTCAAAGACTAACTCCTTGCTGTGCTGAGTATATGGAAGAAAGGGGCTCCAGGAGGGAGACCCAACCTTCTTCATACATCAAAGATGGCCATAAAGATTACAAGTCTTTTCTACAGAAGCTAGCCACACTGATTAGGAATACAGGGTAACACTCCTACCTTTCTGCCGAAGAGGCAACAAAAAGGAATTTTGTTGTCAGACCAAGGATGGGTCAGGGTGGTAGAGAGCTTGTTCAGCATACATAAGGCCTTCAATGGATTCCTGGCATCTAAATAAAAGGTGCCTGTTTGGGAAGTTGAGGAAGTGAGGGGGCAGAGAGACAGAGGCAGAGAGAAAATGAGACAAACAGAGCTTCAAGGAAATTTGTCATGGTGTCAGAGAGGCCAAAAAATGTCTGAGCCAATGTTTTGGTTGGGTCTCCTCCATGTCTGTCAGTCACACCTTCTGTTCCTTAAGGCTGGATACTTGTTGTGCCTTAAGACAGCTTTCCCTAGGTCTTTGGGTCTCGTTACTAAGGTTCTGAAGGTTCTGAGGACACACACAACTTGAGCAAAGTAAAACTGACCTACTCTCTGGCTAAACGTCTTGTCAAAAGCTGACCCAACCCCATGACACATGGGGAAGTGTGTCTCTTCTTAGCTAGGGCTTCATCAGACTTCCGGCTCTCAGGGTTGATGGCTGGCTTTTCTGAGCAGAGCGCCTCTTCCTCTGGAGGTGTGTTATTTTCAGATTCATTTTCTAGCGCAGATGCTTTCTTCCATAGAGTGTTGGAACTCATAACTCAACACACAAGTCTGTCTCTGCACTCCAGCAACTCATCCCAAATACCAGCGCCCTATTCCAAAAGTAATCCCCCTGTGCTGAGGCCTAACACGGAATGCAGTGCGGCATAAGACACTGTCTTCTCGGGTATCTGAGTCTGCTCTAGAGCGGCCGAGTTTACTGTGGACCCTGTCTAACTTCTGAGGTAGAGATAAAAAGAAAAACAGGGACTTGCCACCCAGACTGAGGGGTGGCTTTGCTGCATTTTTTTTTAATTTTTTTCTTCTATTTAAGATTAAAAGAGTTCATAACCCTTGGTAGCTGTTTCAGGCTTTCAAGTTCTTAGTTAGCAAATTGTCCTTAAGTTGAACCTGGATTCTTCTTGATGCAATATAAGCACATCCCTCCCCCCAGCCCCTACTTCTTATTTTACACAGCTGCTAAACTCTACTTATCTAGCAGCAATTAGCCTGAACTAATTTTCACAATCTCCTGAGAGGCACCCATTTTCCTTAGATTTGGGGTGGGTTTCTAAGGAGGATAGAAGGGACAGAAGCGGTTGGGAGTATGGCTTAAAAATCACCATTTGTCCCTTCAAGCTGAATACGAAGATAAAAAGAACTATTACTTGATAGAAGAAATATACAAAAAATGTGTCCTTTCTTTAGACTCCGCTGTTTCCTAAACTATTGTTGAATTGGAATTGTCTTTACAGCCTACTGAACGTCTGTGTTGCTTAATTAAAAATTGCAGTCACTGCAGCATGACTTTAAAACTTGGCATGATCTTGGTCCATCTTGACTTCACTGTGTCTTATACATGGTGGCAGCCAGACAATGTTAAAATGTGACTTGTGGTGAGGACTTTAGACCTTGCCAGACAGTCACAGAATCTGTGATGGAAATGCTATTATAATAAATCACCTTGATCTCTAGTGGAGCTAAAAACTGCAGCCAGGTTCCTGGGTAGTCACCAATCTACCCACCTGTGAACCCCAACAATGACCAGCATAGCCCCAATAATGACCAGCATAGCATGGTATCAGCCAGGTGGAATAGTGGCACTGGGATCTTGATGGTAGCCAACAGCAGTCTGATTGGACTTAAGGCCACCTCACCTTGAGGGAAATCATGTCTACTTAGTACTGTAAACCAGACCCTACTATCCAAGGTTAGTGAGATCACGGATCTTAGATGAGAAGCTACTGCCCCCACTGCTAGACCAGCACAACTCCTAACTGCATTCTACATGCTTATTCTTATACCCACAAACAAAGGTAGCTGTTACCCCTCATAAGAAAATATAAAAAGAAACCAACAAACAAAACAAGATTTTCTCTTTGCAGCATGGAAACCATCCCCAAAAACCACACTGGCCAACTGCTTGTGAGGTGCAAGACCCAACAACACATCTGCAACCCAACTCCTGCACCTAAGGCTGGGAGAACATTGAGAAGAAGGGACAAAAAGATTGTCAGAGACAATAGACATGTGCACACAGACATGGACGGCTGGCTCCCAAGGAGCTTATCTAGTAACATGGCTGTGGTAGGTTCTCCTCTTTCTATGTGGCTGATCTCAGTCTGGACCTTTCGGCTTCAGTGACTAGAAAAACAAATATTACGTTACTGAGTCTTGTCAATCCTTCTAACGAACTGCTGAGCACATAGGTGGCCATAGGGACCCACAGACACAGATGACGTTTCTGGGTTCACAGTCACTCTGATTACTCCACATAGATAAGCAGTTATGTGTCGACTGGTTTGGGCATATAGGCCCATTTTCCAAAGTTGCTGGGAACTAAATATGATAGATGGATCAATAAATGAATAGAATAAAGAACTCTAGAATTTTAATACCAAATAGAACACGCTTCTCTATATGCAAAGCATTTGTAACAATGAAACAGATTTTTATATACCTAACTTTCCCAAATATAATGTGCTATTTTGAAACCGCAATCTTTATCTTTCAGAGCAAAGATGTCTCCACTATCCTCCACGGCACAGAATCTTTGTGGAAAACTTTCTGAAGAAACATGGCTACCCTTGGAGCAGAGAAAATAAAGGAAGTTGTGTATGTTCTTCAGAGATTTAGTACTTCTCCAGGACATCAGCTGAGGCAAGCACAATGTGTCCTGTTTCTTCTAACTCCATAATGCTTGGAGTTATCTGCAAGGAGAAGGGAGATGAAAGCGGCATAGATTCGGTCTCATTCAGAGATAGGAAGGTGTGGGGATTTGAATGAGTAGAGATGGGTAGATTCACCAGAACACCATAAGTGGAGAAGGTATCAGTTGACTGTTAAAGTATAAATATTTCCAAGCGCTGGAGGTGGAGAAAGTCAACTGTACACACCTGAGAGAATTTCAGCGAATGAACTCTGAGTTACATTAACTGCCTTTCTTGTCACTGTGAATAAATACCTGGCAGACAGGCAACTTGAAGGAGAAAAGGCTTCTCTCGGCTCATGCTACAGTTCAGAGGCAGGATCAGGAGCCCGACAGGCTGGTCACACGGCAGCTGTGCTCAGGTGAGTGCTCAGCTTGACCTAGCGTTCCCCTTTTGAGTCTGTTCAGTACCACAGCTCCTGGGTTGGGACTACCTACACCCAGGGTGGACTGTAACTCAGTTAAACCTTTTGGAATCACCTTCAAGGACACATCCCAAGTTATGTCTCCCAGGTGGCTCCGAATCCAGTTCTCAATCCAGTTGATAATGAAGATTAACCAACCAGCACACAAGTGTGTGACTGCAGGAAAATGTTCTGCCGTTCACCAGTTTATCCGGTCTCCTCTGAGCTCCATCTTCCCTTCAAGACCTGTTTCCTGGGGTCAAAGCTTTAATTAAAAGCATTTGCTTTTAATTTGCAGTCATGGTTTTAATTGTTGTCACTAGAGGGCAGTAGAGAAACACTGCAGGAAGGAAGGGCATTTTTCTGGGCTCAAGCCTGTACTTAGGCAGGCTCTTCCAGCACAGCCATAGCTGGCTTTCTCTATGTTCCCGTGAGGCAGAGTTTCTGAGGTAGGACTCCATTCATGGATAGCTTCTCCATGGCATTCCAGCAGGTTCTGACAGTGCGGCATTGCCCAGTGAGCCAGGGCTTGCTCTCTTGTTCTCCTGTGGGCTGGGAAGTCTTCCTCAGATGTCCTCCCCCTAACCCCTGGTCTCTGCTCCTTCTGCCTGCTGCTCTGGTGTTCTACTTACTCCTCTAGACTTACTGGCCAGCCTCTCAGTTTTAGCTATAGTTCTTAATTCCTTAAGCTCCCGGTATTTGAATTGGTGTGGGGTGTGTCTCCCTTGTGGTCTGGCATCGTTGAGCCCTTGCAAAATAATTTACCAGTGAATTAGAACTCCAAGTGCCACCTTTGTTCTCTCTATGAAGTAAAGGTGCACATGACCTATAATTTTCTTTTTTCTTACCCAAGGCTAGGTAGGAGTTAAGAAAATTCCTTCTCTGTGTTTGAAGGCTTGCTGAAACGAACCTACAGCAGACAGAGTAACAAAGAAAAGATGGCAAGGCCAATGTGTCCAGGACACCACCTGAACACATTCAGACCCTGGAAGAGTCAGAATTTTACACCCCTCCCCGATGGTGCCTTGGAAAAGGGGAAACCTTTATGATTTTAAGGGGAGGGGAATGGCTTCAAAGGCTCATGGTTTCTGATTCTCTCTGGAAGTCGAATGGACCAAAGGACAGAAGATGGCTGTGACAAAGGCTGTCTGGGGTGGGGCCAGCCTTTAGTCCTTCTTGCTGAGATAGGGTTTGGTTTTTCCCCATCAATGGAACCTCGGGGTGGGATCAAAGTTAACTGTTCCATGGATCTAGTTTTCAGGTAGATGAGAGATTTCAGAGTAAAGTCCTTTCCTGTCTCAGAAGGAGAAATGGGAGCAGGTGGGGGAGGCTTTGATTTCCAGGCCTTTCAGCTTTCCTTGCCTCAAAGAGCTGGGAATGTCAGAGCTGAGCCTCCACGCCCACTGTGTACGATGCTACCTTTGATGGCAGAGCAGAGTCATTGGAAACTTTACCACAGCATTTTGTTGAGAAGCTCTTCAGAGCCATGACTTTCCAGAGCAAAACCACCAAAGCCAAATGGCTGCAGTGGGCAAGCTTGTGGAAAGTGCCATGTGAGACAGCACAGAGCAGCTTTGGGAAGTGAGCTTGTCCCCCCCCTTGCCCATTCGGTCACTCTCATCTCACCAGATGGGATGCGGCCTCTGGAAGGGCTTCCCATTGTCCTCTTCTGAAGAGAGTGGCAGCCAGCTGTTTTGAGCAACTGTGGGATACGATGCTGGAGTCTAAATTCAACATCTCCAAGTCCAATCATAACAGGAACACTAGTGATGTGAAAGCCACCTTGCTTAGCATTAGCAATTGTACTGGCTGGTTTTGTGTGTCAACTTGACACAAGCTGGAGTTATCACAGAGAAAGGAGCTTCAGGTGTGAAAATGCCTCTATGAGATCCAGCTGTGGGGCATTTTCTCAATTAGTGATCAAGGGGGGAGGTGGTGCCATCCCTGGGCTGGTAGTCTTGGGTTCTATAAGAGAGCAGGCTGAGCAAGCCAGGGGAAGCAAGCCAGTAAGTCACATCCCTCCATGGCCTCTGCATCAGCTCCTGATTCCTGACCTGCTCCAGTTCCTGTCCTGACTTCCTTTGGTGATGAACTGCAATGTGGAAATGTAAGCTCAATAAACCCTTTCCTCTCCAACTTGTTTCTTGGTCATGATGTTTGTGCAGGAATAGAAACCCTTACTAAGACAGCAATGAAGGTTCAAAAACAGAACGAGCAAAAAAGTCTCACCACGGTTCCCTAAACTTGAAGTGGCTGGGGCTAGTCTCAGACTCGAGATTTTCCTGCCTCTACTCTCCAAGTGCTGAGATTACCGACATGTGCATCCATACTCATCCGGAGACATTCCCTTCTAGTTTTAGCAGGAGAGAATCTCTAGCATTTCTTCCAGTTCTAGCATCACTAGCACTATCTCAAGATTTATTTCATGAACTAAAATTAGATGACAAAATATGAGTCAAGTACACATTGAGGACAAGACCTAAAAGTAGTGAGAAAAGTTGAGTGATAGCCCAGGATTCTGTCTCAAAGTAAACAATGTTTCTGGACTATTTCACAGGTTTGGAGATCTGATACACTGTATGGTTTTTTTATAATGTTTTTAATTATGTGTAAATCCCAATTGTAACAATGTGCAAATGCACACAACTATGAGTGCCCACAGAGGTCAGAGATGTGGGATTCCCTGGTGCTAGACTTAGAGGTCACTGTGAGCTGCCCAGTGTAGGCCCTTTGCAAGTGTGAGCTCTTAACCACTGGGTCATCTCTCCAGCCCCATCCTCTACTCTTAAAAATTATGATATAACTGTAGTCAGACTAAGAGCTCTAGTGTGCTACTGCAAACTTGGAGCAGGCAATGGTTATTTGGTCATTTACTTTAGAACGCATCCTTGTTTAAGGTTCTCCCTCCCTGGGGGACTGAAGAGAAGCATGTGGCTAAAGCTCAGAGTAGTTCCACTGTCAGCCTCCATGGTGCTGCCTCTGCTCATACTCTCCAATCTCTCATCCCAGAGGATTGCTCCAGTTTCAGAAGTCTCCATTAATAAAATATCTGCTTGCTTACTAGAATTTTGTAAACATTTAGATTTAGGATGCTAATCCTTCTGGTTATGCCCATCCAGGCCTAGAAGGACACACAGGTCAGTGGTAACAGAAAGATGACTGTTTGTTGACCACTGTACAATGAGGAAGAAGTCCACCCCAAGCAATCCTGATGTGTCAAGTTGGTGCAATAAGATGGCTTGCACAGAAGTGAGGAGTAGACAGGGCAGTCTTTTTTTTTTTTTTAAGAATAACTTTGTTTTATTATCATGATTTGGGAAAAAACAAGTCTTTCATCCACAGTGCAACTGATCAGCAAGGTTTGTGTTGTCAGCTAGTGATTTAAAATAACTTCCTATATTTGCAGATCCCTCTCCACTTTTGTAACAACAAGTTATTAAATAGAAATGGATTAATGAAATAATTGGCAGAACACCATCTCCTGGCCCCACCTCTCCTTTCATAACTGCTGGAAGACATTTTGCTGTAACTAGCATACATCCATTTCGGAGCAAATGCAGATCAGGACAGTCGTCTTCCTTCCATCATCCCCAGGAAAGCTAAGACTTACCCAGCATTGCTGGGGCTCAGGTGCTCACACATTTTGCTCCAAAACGTCCTTGTGTTCACAAAGAGTCTTCCTACTGTTCTTTTGTAAAGAAGTATTGAAACCAAAGAGAATTACTGAAATATGTTTTCTCATTTTTAGAGAGATTGTAACTTTGTGTGTGCGCGCGCGTATATGTGTGTGTGTGTGTGTGTGTGTGTGAGAGAGAGAGAGAGAGAGAGAGAGAGAGGGAGAGAGAGAGAGAGAGAGGGAGAGAGAGAGAGAGAGAGAGAGAGAGAGAGAGAGAGAGAGAGAGAGAGAGAGAGTTTATGTGTGCATGCACCAACAGTGTAAATTAACCGGACTTCTGGCTTAGAATCAACTGCAGAGCTGGATGTGCTCTTAACTTCTTGGCTGTCTTTTTGGACAAAGCAATTCAGCTCTCTGTACCATCTTGCAGGACTTTTCCATGTTTTTTCAAATAAAAGAATTTAGGCCAACTCTCAGGGTTCCTAACTAAACAAAGAGGCTGCTACTCTAATAAATTCCATCCATAAGAGGTATCTGGAGCTTAGTCCATGTCACTATATAGACAACAGTCCACGTCACTACATCGACACAATCCAAACCACTATATAGACATGGTCCATGTCACTATATATAAAATGCATAGATCAGATGGGGTGTGGAGGGATATAGGTACTATAATTGTTTGAAAATAGCTTTATGATTTAAAAATATTGATTAGACTTCATACTGACGTGAATTATTTATTTTTCTAGCTAGTAGTTTCACAGAAAGTTACCTCAAAGGAAGAACCACCTAGTTGCATGAGTGGTGACTCATCTCTAAATTTCAGGATTGCTGGTGCTGACAAACAGAGGTGACATCCCTACTGGCCTTCCCAAAGTCTGGCAGTAGATGTCTATGATCTCATCCTATGGAGACAGAATGTTCTGCAGATCTCTTGGCACAAGACAATGAACAAGGAGAGAGGAAGTCGGGATTCTTAACAATGTATTCTTCAAGAAATGTTCTACAAAGTCAGAATGTTTCTAATCAAAACCTGATGTGAACTTTAATTATGTCCTGGTGTCAGATAAGAATGGTCTAGATTCGAGGTACTTGATGTAGCTGTGAAATATAAGGACTCAAATACAGAGCTAATCAGTGGAATCTTGAGCTAAATGAAACACAAATTCACACAGTGCTCTCATGGGGCCTCCACACTTCATCGCCATCTTCCCTTGACAATTCGGCACTAAGGCTTCAGCCAAGTACCGATACTTTGCTTCCAGGACTGGCTCAGATGGCTCAGAGCAGTTCTTCTAAAAGGACTCTGAGTTATCAAGGACACAGTTGGTATCCTGGCATCCTATTATAATCCCTTACCTTTCTTTGAAGCAGAGGAAGCATTGGCATCAACCTTGACCAGCACCTAAGACAGGGCATGTCCAGATTATTAAAAAGCTCAAGTTAGCATCTCCATCTCTACTGGGCTTTGTTTTATTGAACCTAGAATTTGAAAGACAGAAAACAGGTTTGAAGCTGCTTTTCAACTCAGATAGCAGTGGATGCTTAGACTGTCACAGAAAGGCTTCTGAGCATGGGTGGGTGGACAGGGGTTAGGATAAGCACTGTCTGTCATGGCAAGCAGAGGGAGACTTGAGGAGCCCAAAGGTGGAAACACAGAAGGGGTCAAGAGTCTTTGGGTACCTTTCCAACCATGTGGAGGACAGTCATGTAGAGTAGAACACCAACTGGTTCTAAAGCACCCAGTTAGAACCAGCAAATGAGACCACGGACTCTCTGTGACAAAGACCCGATGACCAGTCACTGAAATCCAACATGGAAACCCAAGAGATTCTGCAGTTTCCAAGACTTGGGGGCACTCAGCAGAGGCAATGCAGTTGCTAGGAAGGATTCTGACCAATGTGGAGGATGAAGGTCGGCACTTTGTTAGGAACTTCCGCCTACGTCCTCAAATCTCTAACAATGGGAAACTTTACCTTCTCTGTGGTAAGGCCACGTGCAATAAAATCAAATGTACAATGATATACAGTTATTAGAAACATTTAAAGTGCTTCTCTTTAAGTTCCTTCCCAGTGTAAAGAAAATATCTGAACTCTGCCTTCTGTTTTAGGAAGTATTTTGATTTATAAGTGTTCTTAGACGTGCATTTGAATTTAAACATTTTATATATATATATATATATATATATATATATATATATATATATATATATACATTGCTAAGGCAAACTATCTGGCAATGGCAATCAGTATAAGAGAGGGAGGGAGGGAGGGAGAGAGAAAAGGTGGAAGGGTTTATTTTGACTTATACTTCCAGGGACTGTGGTCTGTTGTGGCCAAGGCCGCATGGTGACAAGAGCAGGAGGGGTGGTCTTACCGTGCTCACAGTCTAGGACTTTACCCATGTGACTCTCCCCACCTCAGTTAACCTACTTTAGATAACATCTTGCAGGTGTGCCCATACGTTTGCCTCTACTGTGACTCTGGTTGGCAAGATTAATCATCACAGATATCTTTAAGAAACAGAATTTGGGATTCCAGTGTCTGAATTTTGGTATCTCTGAACCAGGAGTCCTTGACAAAATGAAATGTACCAGACCCACTCGGGCTTTAGATTTCAGTCTAGTCAGTTGCTCTGCAAGGTTTGCATGGGATCAGTTACTGCCCACCGGCAATCAGCCTCTTTGTCACAGAGTGAACGAAGCGGGAGAAGCCCCAGGAGATCCACGCCCTGTGTCTAGAAGAAAAAGGCCTCTGGATTCTGCTGTGGCCTCGTGAAGTCTTTAATTCTCTCTGCAGCGTCTTCAGGCTGGCGTGTGGGGCGACGCGCAGCAGATGGATGGTGAGGCCCATCACGACCAGCACACACATATATCTTCTGAGTTGATTTTTTTATTTGCCACTCAAGGAGAGCAGAGAGATTGATTTGGAAGCACGGTAATGAAGGTGGGAGGTACTGGTTAAACTGCAGCTCATCTTCCCGACGCGTCCTCACTACCGTTTCCTTTCTCATGCTGGCCTGCTCTCTTCATCTCTACACAGTTTTCCTGAAGGGGAGAACGAATGTTCTGATATAAGAAGCCAGAAGCTTAAAAAAAAAATGTAGCTGAAATGTTGGACTACAGAGTATCTGTGAGTGATGTCTGGTGAGATGTTTCAAATGTTTAAGTACATTTCAATGTTTGCCATGTGCGCATTTGCACACAAACCTACATGTACATACGCACAATTACACATTTAAAAATAACTGTGATCTTCATATGGAAAGGTGATTTCAGGTTTTCTCTTGTTCACTTCCTTGTACTGTATCTCATGAAAATAAGATGATTTGCTACAAGGACAATAGAAGAGTGTCACTCTTCCTTCACATTACAAGAAACATCTCTGCTCCTAACATAGCAAAAGAAATAGCTGTCATCACATCCACCAGAGTCAAAGAATGCACCATTTCTCAAGGGAAGAGTGAACAGCACATGTTTGGTGGCCCCGTTGCATGCTGAAGGCATAGAACCAACCTCAGAGGTCTGTTCTCAATGATGTAAATTCAACAGGCAAAGCTGAAACCTCAGGGTAGAACTGAGGCTCAAATCTGTGGCTTTCCTGTCTTAGTTTAGTTCTTGAATATGGAAATGATATTCCTATATTCATGTGGTTTGGGAAATACTAATTAGAATATTATTCACTCATGAATGTGTATGTGTGCATACATGCCTTTGAGAGCATTAGTTTTTGTGAATGTTTGTGCATATAGCTTAGTCTGTGGGCGCATGTGGAGGTCAGAGGACAAGCTCAGGTGACATTCCTCTCCTCGGATTTTGCTGAAGGCAGGCTCTCTCTCACTGTTTACCACTGTGCTATGTACCTCAGTCTTGCTGGTCTGTGAGCTTCAAGAGTTTTTCCTGTTTCTGCAGAATGCTGTGGTTGCAGACACATGCTCCTGCATCTAGCTCTTGCAGAGTGTCTGGGGATGTGAACTCAGGATGTCAGGCTGAGCCTTCAGCCCTGCCCCCACTTTCTTGACTGATATGGTGTGCTGCTGTGGAGCTCTGACTGGCCTCCAACTCTTTAGGAGCTTAGGCTGGCCTTGAGCTTGCTCAGCCTCCTGGGAGAGTGTGGGGCTACAGCCAGGGGCCACCGCGCCCAGACTTGCATGTGCTTTAAGTGGTTACACATAACTGAAGGTGGAAAGCCGTGTAGCATGAGTTCCCTAATTATGAAGCTGTAGTTCACTGCCCAATTTTCAGTTCAGATTTGCTTTTTGTTTCTGCCAAGTGTTGTGTTTTTCTTTTTTAAAATATGGTTTATTTTTCCAGTAGGAATTTCCAAAAACATGTCATGAATTTTTGAAATAGAAAAAGTTATTATTTATAATGTTTATAAAATTTGAGTCACAAGAGCTAATGTGAACACATAGTTATCAGTGGTTTTTCACCTCATGGGAGAGTCCTTACCATTTAGTGTATGTTAAAACTGAAGGTCTTGATGTGGTATAAGTTTCATGCAAAAAGAAAGGTGTAAACCAAACTTCCCTTTTAAATCAGTTTGAAATTACGAATGTCATGCCTTAGAAAACAGCCCTACATGGCTATCAACCATCATTGACTCCACAGAAACTTTTGCAATTCATATCATACATCCAGCAAAAGAGGAATACAATTTCAGAACGTAAATGTTGCAGTGCTTTGAGATACAATGTTTCCCATAAGCTCCTGTGTGACTCCTTGGCCCCTGATGCTGGCACCATTCTGTGACATTCTGGAAACTTTGGGAAGTGTGGCCAACTGGAGAGAATCAGGGCACTGCAGCCATGTCCACAGGAGCTGTACACCAACATGTCCAGCTCCTCCTCACTGTTCTGTTTCCTATCCGCCATGTGGTCAAGAAACTTCTCCACCACTTCTATAAAGTTCTGTTCACTCACGGGCCAAGGCACCAGGGATTAAATCTTCTGAAAGTGTGAGCCAAAACAAAGGCCCTTAGTCTATTGCATCAGATATTTGTTACGATGACTGAAAGTCTAACATGAGGCCATGAGTCATACAAGGTCTATGAGGAAGGAGGAAGCTGGAGATGGGCTGATAGGTCTGGTTGTCCAACTGCTCATCATCATTTTGGTGCTATAGAAGAGGTGAGCTAGGTCAGGAAAGCAGTTAGTGAGGAAGAGAAAGATGATGATGTCAGGAAAATATGGATGTGGGATCTACAGGCACTTGCCTTTGCTTCCAGAGGCCACCGTTTATGTCACCATATCTCTGTTTGCTTTTGTCTGCCCCAGACAGTAATCCAGCAAGCTAAGCAATATTAACTATTATTTTTTGAGAGCATGTTGAATCAGAAGAGCCATGCTAAGTGACTTTGACTTTTTAGTAGTCCTGAAAGAATGACTAATTCAAATTTTAGGTGAAGAAATTACGGCTAGGCAAACTTAAGAAATGTTTCCAAGATAGTAGGCATAGCCTCACTGGCATTCAAAATAGTCCATTATGCTTGACCAGAGTGCACGCTTAGAGAAGAACTCAGCTCTGCTGGTCCTCTGTGTGAAGTTGACACCTGCTATCTGTTGTATTTTGATGCCAATTCTGCTCCCTCAAGAAGGGTGCCTGGCGAGGAGTAGATCATGTACTCAGGCGATTTCAGGTGAACTCTTAATTGGTCAAATCAAGGTTAGAGCCTGCGATTGGCAAGTGGAAGAAAAAAAAAAGCAAGGCTGGAAGTTTTAGAGAGGGAGAAATGGAGGAAGAAGAGGAAGACAGCACAGAGGGAGAGATGGAGGAAGAAGAGGGAAACAGGACAGAGGGAGAGGAAGATGGAGGAAGAAGAGGAAGACAGGACAGAGGGAGAGATGGAGGAAGAGGAGGAAGACAGGACAGAGGGAGAGGACGATGGAGGAAGAAGAGATGGAAGATGGAACAGACACACCCGGCCTGGAGGAGCTACAAGTAGCTAGGGATTTCATAGCTGGGCAGCAGAGTAGTCTAGTGGTATATCTGCTCAATCTAGGCATGCAACTTACAAATATAAGTTGTGCATTCTTTGCTTGGGCATATTGGGGTTGGAGGTTTACTGATATAAATCTGGCAGGTATAAATATAAGTCTCTAGTGTTTTTCTTTCGTGGGGCTAGAGGGAGCTGAGTGAGACCAGAGTGGTTGTTAGCATTCTGCAGACCAGACACTGGAACCTGGGCCAGGTGGCTGCTTGGAGACTGCTGTTGCTGGCACCCAGCTAGAGAAAGTGTGGGCTATTTTTAAAATTACATGCTACAGCTATCTTTGTCAGTGTCTGATGGGGGAATTCCATGTATTCTTAGCGTCTCTTAGAAAGTAGACAGTATTATTTGGGCTCATTTTGTGCACATAACCAGAGGAGGATACTGAAGGCTACCATCTTCAGAGAGCACATACACTAAGTGTGTCATATTTGCCTTACCTCTTGCATTCTTGCCTCCTTTCAGGAAAGTTTGTAATTCATGAATGATACATTGACAACTGAGAAGGCCAGAGTATTACACATAGATTAGGAAGACCCCAGTGCTCTGTGACAGTGACTACAAGGGTAACTCAAGATGCCAGAGAGAAGTTATGTATTTTTAGCTCTAAATTGATGAAATAATTATTTGTATATTTTTGTGTCTAGTGGCTTTGACTCCACCTTCATTAGATTATCATGTATTAGTGAACCTGGTTTTAGTAGTGATTATTTTCTGTTATATTCTATATTTCATTTAATTACTCTCCCTCTTCCATATCTGTGAATTCAGTATCTAGCTCCCTGGGTGGCCTCACTCTGTAGCTTCCCCTCTGCCATTGTCTATGTGGTCTTTAGTTCCTTGCTTCTGCAGTGTTCAGGGCACAGCAGTGTGCAGGGGAGGCTGCACTCTCTGATGGCTTGTCCTTATTGATGTCTCCTTAGCCTAGGCAAGTCTGTGGTCTTGCATTTTGGTGCTTTACTGGTTGACAACTCTTCTAACAAGAATCTTCTCTTGGAATGGGAGCAGAGAAGGAGAGTACCTGACATTGTGCTTGGACCTTCACATTTCTTGCCTGTTGTCTCTTGAGGCTTGTAGCCAAGAGCCATCTACACGTGTGCAAATGGATTTTCCTTTGTCTCCTTCCTTCCCTTCTGAACTCCGTGTAGGGATGGTTGCTGATCTCAGTGAGAAACAACTGGAGAAGGCTGGAGTCAGGCCTCCATTTTAGGGCCCATTACTTTCATCTTTACTCAAAGTCTATAAAGTGAGGTCTACCTACTTGATAAGAAGAAATATTTTTAAGCAAAATTTATTCCATTTATTCATAGAAGTATTTTTTTTTTTGCTTAGGATGTGTTTGTGTTTCCACAATGACAAAAATACAAATGGAATACTTTATGCATAAATATTTCAAAATATCTGTGCATTTTCAGGCTATTAGCATGAATGTGTGAAAAACTAATGGTTTATTACAATAAATTTACTAATGATGCTCTAGTTTATAGTTTTAAATATGAGTAAAAGAATATTCTTCAGGGGAGCACCCTCTCAGAGGTAAAGGGGAGGTGGGAATATGTGAATAATTCTGGAGGGGGGCAAAAGGGGGAAGGCAACATTTGGAATGTAAATAAATAAAATAATTTGATAAAAATAGTTCATTTATCTATTACCGCATGTTTGTAGTGTTTGTTGCATATTGCATGTGTGGTACATCCATGTGAGTGAGCATGGCCCTGTGTGAGCATGCGGGGCCTGAGACAGATCTTGGGTATCTTCCTTTCTTCCTCTCTACCTTATTCCCTTGAGATAGGATCTCTCACTAAACATGAAGTTCAGCCAGGTTGACAGACCAGCAAGCACTCAGAATAGGCCTGATTCTACCCAAACATTTTGCTTATATGAATACACAGTTATGTTCTGCTTTTTATCTGGGTGCAACATCATACTACCTCAAGTAGAAAATTTCATTGTGAAGATGAATTTGGGAATGGGATCAAGGGACACAAAACCATCAGTTGTTTATTTAACATAAATATTCCAAGAAAACTCAAGCCTTAAGGAAACAGTAGGAACCTTACCTGGTGCCTTTTATTTTTTTATTTTTTTTATTTTTTTTCTATTTTTTTAAATTTATTGATATATTTATTTACATTTCAAATGATTTCCCCTTTTTTGGACCCCCACTCCCCGAAAGTCCCATCAGTCCCCTTCCCTTCCCCTGTTTTCCCACCCAACCCTTCCCACTTCACCTGGCGCCTTTTAAATCACAACTCAGAGTCACCAGAATAGCCACAGCCACAAAACCAGGTGATCTTGCTACTGCTCCATTCTCACAGCCTCCAAATGCATTTCTCATTTGGGAACATACCTGCTGGGCTCACACCTGCTTGAGAACATACCCACGACTCTGTGTCTGTTATATCTCAAGTTCCAGGACGTTATTATGCAGCAAGTTCTTCTGAGATGAAACATTCCATTCTGCAAGGAGCTGTTAAGAGTCAGAACTAAACAACTCCTAAGTTTTAGGAAGTCCCCGAAACTGACCAGATGCACTATGCCCCTCCCTCTTCTAAGATTATAAAACTAGTAGTAAGGACTGCTAAGAGACACTCTCAGATAAGCTAAGGTGCCTAAAAGAGGCTCAGGCCAATGGGAGCTGCCTATAGAAGACTCTCTTTAACTTGTAAAGCTGCCTGTAAGTTGTGTAGTGGGCTCTAGATTTCCAGATTTCATGAACTCTTGCCCTTGCTGAAGTGGGTTTTCACTGACGCAGTTATCTTTCTTTGAGCCATTTCTACTCTTATTCGAAACCTCAATAAGACACATTGGTTCATCAAGTTGGATTGTGGCGGTGTACTTACTTTGATCTCTTGTTGGTTCCCTGCTTTGGCTGAAAAAGGTTTGTTTATGTCTGTCAGGGAATAGTGCCATACAATAGACACGGAGGTATTATTTCCCAGTAATGTCATCATTTCTCTTGTGAAAGAACTTTTATGCTAACTACTTCCCCACAAATCATGTTAATTGTTATTAATTGTTGTCCAGTAACACAGGGACTGGGATCAAGGTTGCTCATTACTAAGTAGAGTCACAGGGGTCAGAATATTGTCACTCTAATAGAACCAGTCATGGCACTTTGGGTGAAAGGGGCTACAGTTGTTGACAGATGTTCTCAAAGGCATTTGTCCCCAAGTAGATGAGGAAATCTGAAATACCTCCACCTCTCATGACTATACACCACAAACTCACATATAACTCCCTCGCACAAATACCACACATGACACACAACCCTCCTACACACAACACACACAGAAGCTGTAAAATAAATGTTACAGTTTATTGAATCACAGTGAGTCTGGCTCACTGGTAAATCTGAATAGTTCTTATAAAAGCTTCTTTTGTATTTGCCTTTCAAACTATAAAGTTTTACAATGAACCAGAAATGGTTTTATTTTTTCTTCTTCTGACAGATGAGAAAATGAAAGCAGGAGAATGAGTTGGGGTTGGGAGGGGAGAGGAGAGGAAAAGGAGAGGGAAGGACAGAGGAAGAGGGCTGGAGCTCAGGGGAGCGCACGGAAGTCAAAGGACCCAGGTCTTGATGTCCCTCCGCTGTGGAGGTGGAGTCTCGAGCTCGGGGCAGTGGCATCTTCCATTTCATGCTCACTTCATCTTAACCCCATCTCCACATTTTCTCTTCTTTTCCCTAAAACCAAGCAACACAATGGGAGGGAGAAGGAACTGTATCAAAACACATTTTCACACTCTCAATACCAAGTGTTCTCTTAGTCTAGGAAGCAAGGGCCCTGCCGAGGATCCCTGGCATTTGTGTGCATTCTCCCTGCTCTGGGATGCCTCTGACTGACTGCGCATCAGGATTAGCAATATGGAAGACAGGTGTCAGTAATAATCTCCCTAAGTCACTGAAAACACAGGGCATCCTTCCTATGAGCAGGTAGGTGTGTGACAAACAGAATCTTCAGTATGAGGACAGTTTAAGAGAAGGGTCTTCATTTTAATCTTTGCCGCTCACTATGAGTAACCTTAAGGTTACAAACATGGACAATACCAGTATGAATGGCTAGGTCTCATAGTTTTTCTTAGTGGCTTAAAACTTTAATTCCCAGCAGGTGAAAGTGTAGCTTAAATGTTTGCTTACCACTTTCAACTTATACAGCTCATTTTCCTTACCCAGTGGTTAGAATACTGTTTCCTCTCTACAAAGACAGTGGAAGTTTCCATTTTTTCCAACCCATGTGTCAAGTATACTTATTTTTTATTTTCAAGTTTTGAGTCATTCATATGCTGGATTCCCACAGAATGGAGGAAAATCAACATTGGTTTTCATGTCTAAACAATGATTTAATTAAAACTCACCTCTTCTGGTTTCCAAATAGAAGCACATTTTAGCAGAAAGACATTCTGGACCAAAGTCCATTCCAAAGAACGGTGGAAATATTCATCAGAGCGTAATGCAGGAAACAGGATGCAGAGGTCATCCACGGATGCTGCATGGGGCCCCGTTCATAAATACAAACAACGACCTCGGCCCCTTGTGACAGTGTCTTTCTACTCTGCTTACTAGAGACTTCCTGTTCGGTGGCGTGAATGGAGTTGCAAAGATAACCCAACAGTGACAGGGTCCACGGTATTCTGATTTAGGTCAAATTGATTTGGGAACCTATCACAAAGTGACCAGTTACAAAGGCAAATGAAAGAAATGAATAGCACTGCAAATTCACAAAACATGCAAAACATGAGATGAGTCAGCAGACATTTCTTTAAAGTCTGCTACACATGCGTCTTTGCATGTCTGCCATACACGTGTGTCTTTGCATATCTGTTATACATGTGTGTCTTTGCCTGTCTGCCATATACGTGCATCTTTGCATGTCTGCCATACATGTGCATCTTTGCATGTCTGCCATACACGTGCGTCTTTGCATGTCCCTGCTCTTTAATTAGATCAATGTGAAACATTTGTTACTCTTGCTCTTATCATTCACTATAAATAATCTAGCAAGTACTTTATCTTCAGAAAAAAGTAATAACTGTGCCTTATCATGATTAAGAATTTAATGTTCACATGTTTGTAATAGCAGAGGAGAACTATTAAGCTTTATTGGAGAATTTGGTTTAACACTGCCTTTGTCTGATTAAGTGAAAATTTAAAACAAAGTTGCAATATAAAGCAGAATCTGGGAAAAATATGGTTAATGAAAATCTTACCAGTCAGAGATAGTTACCATTTCTGCAATATACTAATGTATATATACATATTTTACATATACATGGTTATATAGAAATATGCTTCAAAAGATATGCAGTTATATATGTACATGTGTACATAATACGTTGTTATGCAATCAAATTGAACAGTGGTTTAAAATAAAGCCTTCTTAAGAATACAAGGTAGGCATTTTGTCAGATCAGTGGGTAAAAACATTTTCTTTTACATCAGCATAGAATTACATTGTACCTGCTTTCACTGAATTTTCTATATTAATCAGCATTTGGGTTAGTTCCAATATTGTTGTGTAGTACTTTCCTCTGAATTAAGGCATTTCATCCTGGAGGGAAACTTCTTAAGGCTCAGGAAGTTCTTAAGGACGCTCCTTAAGAGTCAGGGAGTAAACAACTCACAAGTCTCACAAAGTCTCTGAAACCAACCAGATTCACAAAGCCCCCCTCCCAGAGGTCATATAAGCAGTAAGAACTGCTGAAGAGGGTACTGTCCACTGGGCTGCCTCCAAGTCCTCAGAGTGATCGAGGGTTGTAACTTTCACGAGTTGTCTTCCATGTTGGAGTGGGCTTTCAGGGATGCAACTGCCTTGGAGGTGTCTGCATCCCTGTAAGGAAATCCCTAACGGTATTCCCTAAGTAATCTAAGAAACTCACTTAGTTACCAAGTTGAACTTTGATGGTCTGGTGACTTTTCTATCATCAGTTCTTTTTCTGACAAGAATAGATGATTGCTCATATGTCCCAGAAACAGCATCACACAAGAAATACTTCTTTATAAAACCATTATAAACAGAATTAATAAATATTTCAATTAAAAATTGCATACATATATGTGACATACTGTGGGCTACAGATACATATATATTCAATGGCAATAATACTTTAAACCTTTGAAACTGTTCTTACTTGGTGACACAAATATGACATTTTTCTATTAACTAGGAATATTTTCATTTCCTCTTAGGTATTCTTTTGGTACACTTAAGTGGTAAGTATTAATATCTGTCTTTACTATATTAACATCCAAACTGAAGCCTTCAGAGATACATGTGACGTAGAGGAAACCCAGGACACCAGATGTCAGGAGGCTGTATGTGCGCCATGCTCTTCCCAACAGGCCGGTGTGTGCTCCCTCACTTGCTGGCCTGGGAGGACACTGGGCAATCTAACACACGTGTCCCCTTACCTGTTGCCCTGGAGGACACTGGGTTATTTTAACACACATGGTTTCTTATTTGTGGCCTTTCCCTTCAACTGTCTTTTATCTCAGACCTGCTTAAGTTGTGCAAAAAAAGAAACACACAAACACACACATACACACACACCACAATATTGTCTATGATCTTAGTCCAACTGCAATCATTTTTAAATCTAAAATATATTAGCAATGAATATAAAATTATTGAAGCTGTATTTGGTTCTTGAATTTTAGTGGTTATCTTTTTTCTTGTCTATCCTGAAAACTTTGGTAATTATCAGAGACCCTGGACTCTTCCTATCAATCTAAATTAAGTAAAGAATTTTTGACTATAATATTTAAAAAGTCCTGAGAAACATTTTAGCTTTTGAGATACCTCTGGTATATTTTCAGGCACTGTGTAAATCTTTACTGTGCCATTTAATTAAAAGATAAAGAATACCTCAGACATTTGTTAGTTCTGTTAATGCATTTTAGTCCATTTTAGAGAAGATATTTAAAAAATAAAACCAATTGTTGAAATTATCAGATTAGAATTAAAGACATTTATGGTATTTTACCTTACATGAATATTGTTACAGCATTTTAAAAGTACCTCACAGTTAAGTCAATCTCATTTGATTAGCAGTTTGTTTAGTATATAATTGGAAGTACTCAGAAAACGAAAACAATGCATACCTTTATACAATTTGCCCAGCTTTCGAATATAACTTTCCGTACTTTGAGAAGAGTTCAAAGGATGGCAGAACAGTCTGGAAATCCTGAGGGAAAGAGCTCAGGTTACCACAGAGATCACACTGCTTCCCATGGGGTCACTCAGGTTACCACAGAGACCCCACTGCTTCCCACGCGGTTGCTACAGCTCTCATGCGGATTAGCTTGAACCCTAAGGTAGATTTTAACAACGACCCTTTGCGTTTCCTCATCACCTCCCCCCCCCACACACACACATTTTGGATATTTTATCAGTTTAAAGCTTTCATTAAATTCGCATTTGTTTTTCATTTGCTTGCCTTTTTGTTGTGTGTTTCTGTTTTTTGTTTATTATTTTTTTGTTGTGGTTATTTTTTGAGACAAGGTCTCACTCGCTGTGGGGCCTGGCAGGCCTGGACATCATTACACGGACATGTGTCAGTCTTCCTCTGTCTGTCTCCTGTATCTGGGATTATAGGCACACAGCACCACTTGTTGCAAACACACTTTTTAATGTCTGTGGGTGGTACATGGAAGCAGCTCTGGGCCAGGCCAATATGAGCTCTAATTACAAACTTGCAAGGAGTTTGCAAGATGCTTGACTTTGCCTTGGCTTTAGGGTATACTGTACTTGGTTTTGGCAAAGTAAACATTTGTTAACAGAATCACACAAAGAGGAGTGTGATATGTCCGAGTCTCTCACTAGAGGGTGTGCTGGAAGCACCTCACATGTGACTTGTTCTTTAGGCGCAACATGTAGAAGTTTTTTGCAAGTAGCCAGATTTGAAGCATTTGATTAAGAAAAGGGTATTTCCACAGCAGAGGGTTAATGAGGCAGCTCCTCTGCAGCAATTCCAAATACTGTGAATAAACTGAAGAGGTTTTTTCTTAAGAGTCTATTAGTGAAGAAAATTTTGTCTGAAACTTTCTGGCTGAGGAAAGTCTAGGAGAAAAGCCCCGTCCTTGGGCCAGGTCTTCAGAAGGCCCACACTTTGCAGCTACATAAAACCAACATTCTCAAAGGAGCCTGTGGTGTGTCTGTGTCTCTGCGGTCAGGCATCTGACTCTGCTCTGGAACAGTAGGCTCCTGACCCTAAATATCTGCTTTGATGACTAACCTCAGGACCCAGCAAAATGCCTGCCCTTGGCTGGGTTTGTCTGCCTGAATGACTGTGGTGGGCCCTACTTCCAAGTGCAGAGACAATGTGTGCGATGGAGACTCAGATAAAAAACGAATGAGTTAGTCAGAACGAAGTGCTTCCCTGTAAGCAGCATGTGGGTGAGTGTATAATGAAGTTGGTTTCCCTATAGGGCAGCTGAGTTCCTTCTGTTCCAGACACATAGCAGAGGCGATCCAAAGCCCTCTCACTGTTGGCAGTATCTCAGTCATGTTTACCAACAGCTAGTATCTCAAACAGCTCTTCACCTTGAGTCTATAATGTTCTGTTGTCTGTGTCACGTGGTGACTTGATGGGCATCATGACCTAGAACTGTGAATAGCTCCATTTGTGTAAGTGCGTACAGCAGTATCTTATTTAACTTTCAGAACAAATAGACCTGTCCCACATGAAAGACTCAAGAGGAACGAAATGTGATAGACATCAGAAATTTAGCTCTAGATACAGGGAAAATGAAATCGTTAGTTTTTCTTATTCTTAATTTATCAGGTAACAGTCTTGGTTATGGAGTTATAGTAGCAGCGATATGATTGGTGAATACAGCAAATGATAGCAATACGATGCAGAAGGAGAAAGAAACGATGGGAATCTGTTAACATCTTTTAATCATAGGCGAGGCAGCGGCACTTGGACGGTGACTCATTTGCTGTAAATATGTACCCACACTCTAGGGTAACCGTGAAAACATTTTTAGGGACTGCAGCCGAGCCTGAGAGGGAGGAGACATGGAACGTTATAAAACAGTCAATTAACAGCAGATGTGCTAGATAAAGATGAAAACAAACTCAGGCTAAATAAAGGGCGAGCGTAACAGAAAGAGCAGTTACCTCGGTGGTCAATAGTGAGCCAGATGCATTAATAGTCATTTTATACAGACATGCTCTCAGTGCCCCCGGACGGACAGTGGAAGGCCCTAAACCCCACTTTAAATAGAAGACACAAACAGTGCAAAGGAGGTGGACAGAGAATGGCCCTGCATATTCACATTAGCCAAGGAAGAGATAAAAATTCTATATTAATTTTGGATAAAACAGGTTTCAGAGTAAGGCAAGTGATCGGGGATAATGGGAGTGACTGTAGATTGCTAAAGGGGTCAAGTCTCCAGGAAGACCTGTCAATCAGTAATGGCTATGTTTCTAGAATCAGAGGGTCAGCATACATGAGGCAAAGACTGATAGAGCTGGTAAGAAGTGGATGGGTTCACTATTGTACTTGGCAAATTCCACACCTCTTTATCAGTGACTGACAGATCCAGCAGGTAGAAAATCAACAAGGGTGTAATTGAACTGAACAGCACTGTCAATCAACTGGATGTCATTGACATCTATAGACTTTTTTATCCACTAGCAGCAGGGTGCACACTTTTTACAGATTCATATAGAAATACCACCAAGACGAACTATGTACTGGACCATAAAACACTTTAACAAATTTAAAACAAACCACATAAGCACCATTTCGTAAAGCAGCCGACTCACGTGGAGCATCAATGGCGGATACACGGAAACCTCCAAACCCGACTGAGAGAGGAAACGAAGCTGATGCAGATGGCGGAAGCTCCAGTGGCAGTGCAAGCAACAGGAGCCACATGGACAGAGGAAGACAAGGCCGTGCCCAGTGACCAGAACATCTGCTTCAGGAAACCAGGAGAAGAGCGCTCACCAGCATGCAGGAGAAAATAACTCAGCAGGTAAAGTGCCTGCCCCTCAAACACAGAGGCCCGACTCTGCACCCCAGTACACACGTCACCCCTGTACCACTCAGGCAGAGACGGGGAGCCCCTGGGTGGATACCAGCTGTAAGTGGTGAGGCTCAGTTTCCTCGGTGACAAACCCTGTGACAAGAACAGGAGACAGGACGTGCCAGGCAGTTCAGGTGTGGGGACCTTAAGGCTGAGGGGTTCTGTTTCCTCCACTGCACTGGAGTGCTCTCGGGTTTTCCCAGATACCATTTGCCTCAGTGAACAAAGTGCAAAGTAACGAGGGGGCGATGGCCTGTGTCAGCTTCAGGCCTCCACAAGCAAGGGCACATATGTGTATATGTGCCTGAACACACACATACACACATGCACACAAACATATGCATGTGCACACATACATAAATACACATACACACATGAAATAGGGGAACAGAAACATCAAAAACATCACAACTTCCTTGTAAACATCGTAAACATCGATAAACCCAAAGAACTACTAACTGAGCTGAACAAGGAAAGAAAGCAAAGACACCAATGCAGACCTCACCTGAGGCTCCGACAGGACAATACAGGATAGAGGAAGCTTACAGCTGGAAACTGGGTAACAGGCAAATTGGCCAAGGCTCTCAGAGACACTGCGGAAACTCTACTAGGAAGAGCAGGTGATAGGAACAGCCTGTATCTATTTAAGAATGGAAACCAGGCATTGTTCTTCCATTTGGCCCTAACGGTGGCTCATTAACTATCTAGTGGGGTGGTGGGCCTTGTTTCTTCATTGTGGCGATGAACAGGGTGTACAAGGCTCACAGCTCCCTGTTGTCTTCCTTCTGCCCACCAGCAGTTAGAGTCTGCTGGTGGTCCACATATTCTGTCCTCTAAGTGTCCACTAAAGTAACCCACGGTTCTCTGACAAGTTCAGAGCAAATCCCTGTAAAGCTGTTTTAAACAAGTGCCCTGAACATCCATAAACACGTGCATTGATGTGTACAGATAAGATTAGGAGTGATTATAGTCAGAAGTTCTGGCTTTCCTTCCTTCAGTCCTGTTATGCTCTTGTGTTCTTAATTTCTGACTTCAGTGAGTTATCGAGTTTCCCCTCCCCACGCACCCAGCTAGCATCTGGGACTATGTGCACAGAGTGCTGCGTTCTGTCCAAGCACCAGTATGAGGACTTAGCCCTGCCAGGGCCAGACAGTGGACGCGAGTTTACAGTTATGTGGAGGAGCATGAAGGGGTCCGCTCCGTGCTATAGAAGAGACATCTTTCAGAAAGTCTTTACCACCTTTGCTTCAATTTCTGATTTCCAGGCCCTCATAGCATTAATTAGTAACTAACTGCAGCTTTTGTCAAAAGAAGCCTCTGGTCCTGATTCCAAGTTCCATACAAGTTGCTTCTGACACAATCACCCTGCCATGAGAAGCGATTTATTCACAAGAAGCCACTTGTACGATGGGGTTGGGCTAAACAGGTTAAACAGGGGCTGGAGGTTGCTTTTCTGAAAAACATTCTCATCAAGAAAAACACTAGGGAGAGTGATTCTACATTCTGCTGCAGCTGCTGCTTGCCAGAGCAGACAGCTTTTGCTGTGAGGATGCCCAGCCAAACACAAACCATCCACTGCCACAATGAGCTCCTTGGGACAGCTTAGGAGTGTTGGGAGGTGAATGGCTCTCTCAGCTGGAAAGCAGCCCAGGTCCATTTCAAACCCAAGTCAAAAAGAGTGAATGTCCTGGGCCACTCACCCCAGGTTGGCAGCTGTTGTGTTTAGCTGGTCATTTAAGTCTTTACAGCAGACAGTCACAGCTGAGCATGCAACCAACCAATGTCAGTGCCCCTCGGTGAAACAACACTGCTGTAAGTACCATGGCCAGAGCCCCAGGAGACCCGTCAGGCGGGGAGGAGGATCACAGGTCAGGCACATACCTATCAGCTGAAATTACTTTAATATAGTCAACTTTAAAATATTGCAGAGATTTTTTCTCTTAAAACTAAAAATCCAAGGTAGATGATAAGAGATGTTTGTCTGAATATTAAATGCTATTTCAGTGAAACCTATCTCCTGAATGAAACCAGAGATGCTCTTGCTAGTTAGTCTTCCAGATTTTCTTTTCTTTTCTTTTTCTTTTTTTTTTTCAGCTCCTTACCAATTTTTTTAAATTTATTGATATATTTATTTACATTTCAAATGATTTCCCCTTTTCTGGACCCCCACTCCCCGAAAGTCCCATTAGTCCCCTTCCCTCCCCCTGTTTTACCACCCAACCCTTCCTACTTCCCTGTTCTGATTTTGTTCTATACTGCTTCACTGAGTCTTTCCAGAACAAGGGGTCACTCCTCCATTCTTCTTGTACCTCATTTGATGTGTGGATTATGTTTTGGGTATTCCAGTTTTCTAGGTTAATATTCACTTATTAGTGAGTGCATACCATGATTCACCTTTTGAGTCTGGGTTACCTCACTTAGTATGATGTTCTCCAGCTCCATCCATTTGCCTAAGAATTTCATGAATTCATTGTTTCTAATGGCTGAATAGTACTCCATTGTGTAGATATACCACATTTTTTGCATCCACTCTTCTGTTGAGGGATACCTGGGTTCTTTCCAGCCTCTGGCAATTATAAATAGGGCTGCTATGAACATAGTAGAGCATGTATCCTTATTACATGGTGGGGAATCCTCTGGGTATATGCCCAGGAGTGGTATAGCAGGGTCTTCTGGAAGTGAGGTGCCCAGTTTTCAGAGGAACTGCCAGACTGATTTCCAGAGTGGTTGTACCAATTTGCAACCCCACCAGCAGTGGAGGAGTGTTCCTCTTTCTCCACACCCTCACCAACACCTGCTGTCTCCTGAATTTTTAATCTTAGCCATTCTGACTGGTGTAAGGTGAAATCTCAGGGTTGTTTTGATTTGCATTTCCCCAATGACTAATATCCACTTATTAGTGAGTGCATACCATGATTCATCTTTTGAGTCTGGGTGGTGCTTTCAAGGAGTACCTGACGTTTTTCATGCAAATTAAGCCTAAATAAACCCACTAAAAGTGTTGAGTTACTTTCACTCACTTTGGAAGCCACATGGCTGAGAAATATATTTTTAATTTCCTACTGGTTTGGGTGCAGGTGAAGTTGTTGATATCTGCGTCATGATGACAATGATGACCCTCTCTGCAAGGACGCCAAGGCAGCTCTGTCCGAAGGCTGCTGCTTGTCATGTGCGCATGCGCAGTGGGCTCAATCTCACCAGGTCACTCCTCTTGCTGAGCACACATCCTGTGAAGAGCTGTAAGGCCTGAGCACAATGAAGACCGCCTGTGTCATCACTGAGGCACGCTCCTCTTCTCCCATACGGTGCCCTCCCACGGGCCTCGTTTGTCTGGAACTCTGCTACCCAGCCTGGCCTCACACTCCGGATCCTGTTGCCTGCTTTACAAATGCTGTGGCTGTGCTCCAGGCTAGGCCACTCTGTCCCTCTGCCTCACAAGTATCCAAACACAGAGGGCCTACACTCCTGAGACACAGATGGGTGTCCAGTCTCCTCACAATTGGCCACCTTGTGAATAAACTTTCCCCTAACCACTCACGGTTTCAGTGAGTGGCATTTGGCACCCCGGCAAAGGTGCTCAGACAGACAGGTTCTGTCTCACTCCTGTCAGATGAGGAAGCTCTGGACACAAGAGCATCTCCACAGTTTTACCCAAAGCACAAACACACTGAGCAGGGGCCTGAGCTGAAGGTGCTCCTGTGTTTCCACCAAGGTTTCTAGAAAATAGCTTCAAGGGTTCTTTCTGTTCTTTGTATTCTAAGTCACAGGAAACCACGTGTGCATGCTTTGAAAGGGTCATTGTTTAGCTGTGAAAAATGATGATAAATTGTCGATCTGAACCTAAACAAAAGCAGAAATCATCTGCATATTGCCATGGCCTGGAGGCTGCGGATGCCCCCTCTCCCCTTGGCATTGCCCACAGACTTCCTAGGGCCTTACTCTCAGGAGTAACTCTGCCTTGGAGCCCAGGGCGTCCAGAAAAGTTTTGTGATCTCAGACAAGTCCCCAAATCTCTATCATATTTGTTACCTCCTAAATTGTGGGAAGCTGAGTCAGGGGGATCACATGTTTGAAGTCAGTCTGAGCTCCATAGAAGGTTCCTCGTGACTGTGTGCCAAATAGAGAGACATCACTTCAGTCGACGACATCAGAGCAGTGTCCCGCATATGCGTACTTATTTTTAGAGTAAATATGGTGAATAGTCTCGTGTGCTTTCCAGGCCTCACTGGCTTAGGGTAGGGAGGGCAGAGCCAAACTGGGGAGTTGTGTATTTGAGTTGCTACTTTCTCTGCTCTCTGGAGGCATCTTTCTCCAGAGCTCCACCCTCTTACTGCCACTCCTTGAGCTCACCTGTTTAGTCCTCATAGTCACTCCCCATCTTGTGCACTGTCTTGGCTACAAATGCACACATAGGCACTGACAGGCTAGAAATGTGACTCAGCACATAAGCAGTGGGGAGTCTTGTTGACAAATCTATGGGGTACACATCTCATAATAAAAGGAGTATACAAGATAACAATATGTCAGAAAAAATAGCTGCACATACGGAAATTGACATTTGCACAGAAATATAGGTATAGATATTAATTTCATTGAAATAAAACAAAGTAAGACATCCAACTAGATACTATACTGTAGTTAGGAAGGTGCATGGCCTGCTCATTGGTTTTTATCACACAGCTAATAACATCATAGCAGGAGGTTCCGGTAACATCACCTGTGTGTACAAAGGTGACACAAGGTAAGCAGGAGGGATGTTGGAGAGACTGGTACTTAAGGGAGCCGGCTTGCACATGGCTAGTCTACTGGAAAATACGCTGCAAAAATGTTCAGGGCTAGTATCAGGATGGCTTCACAAGAACAAATTACAACGGGAATAACAATAGACACTAACATTATAACATTCTGAAATAAGTGTTGCTTGGTGGAAGGAAAACCAAATGCCTCTGTGTAAGGAGGCTCCCTAAGGATGCTCTCATTGAGGACAGGAATTGCTGAAAGCCAGTTGACATTTTGTTCATAGTTGTATTCTCCAGGTTTAATTTAGCTTAGTTGATAGGCACAGAGTGGGCTTGGTAACTCCCTGGCCAAAGCCATGGCTGAATAAATGCACACATGGGCTTGGCTCTGCATCCCTTTGTGGGCAGCGCATCTTCAAGTCTGTCTGTCTTTCAGCCTGCCTCTCTAGAAATGTCGTTAGCATCCTAGTGTCAGCTCACACATCGGCTGAAGCCGTTAAGGGTCCCAGCTAGCAGATCCAGCCTTGTGTCACTTTAAAGCTACAGCCTAAGTCTCACAGTACTTGTAAGATATTAATCAAGAGGGTCGGGTCTACTAGCAAGAAGGAATGTCAGACACTATATCAGAGTTGCATGACCAGGGCCTTCATCTGTCTTGTCTGTGTCTTCCTGAGCCATCATAGTGCTGAATACATTATGCACATGCAATTACACATAAATAAATCTTAACTAAATAGAAATGCAGGCCTTTTAAGTGTGACTCTATTTTGTCAGAAAGTGGGTATGATGCCTGTAATAAGGACTTCATACGAACACAGCTGTCACACAGATCTAGACCCCTGACCAGCACATCTCTTACTGCTCAGTTGTTACCCACAATCCAGTGCTTGCAGACCATGTATAGGGTCAGGACTCTCACATCGTCAAACACAGTGCTTAGAAGTCTGCGTGCTTTGAACCAAGGCCATTCTCACCCTCTCTGGTCCTTTTTAGTCATTAGAACCCCACTTTGCCCCATGCAGGCCACAATAGCTAGAATCCTCCCAAACCATGCCAGTAATAAAATTGAGACATGGTTTTAATGTCCTCTCACCTTTCTGTAGCAGCACTGGCCATGAAGAAACTCTCTGACCCACCTTGCCTATCAGGAATGCCAGAGGCATAAATATTATACAGAGACACTAAGAACAACAAACAGATAGGCCCTTGTGCATTTCCCTCTGCTTTAAAAAAATTACACAATACCACTTTTTTGAAGCTCATTCCAATTTGGTTATCTTTTCCTCATAGAACCTGAATATCAGAGCAGATGGTGCCCATGGGCATTTAGATCTACAGTTTAATATTTGGTGTTCATGGTGACCCTGTAAAATGGAAGTACCACAGATGATGACAGTGAGGTGTATACTCTATAGTCAGGTCACAGTTCTGCCGTGACAAGTCATTACGCATGAACATGTAGCTTCCAGGACAACATGGCACATTCTAGGCTACCTAGGTGGGAAAAGGGCAGAAAAAGACAGATCTTAACGAGATCTTCACGGGTGACAGCCATGTATAGGACATTCCCTTATTCAAAGTGCTTGGGACTGAAATGTTTGCACATTTATGACTTTTCCTATGAATGGATTTTTGGAATAAGTACATAAGTGTAACTCAGTATATATGTTGGTGATGGGCCCAATCCAAATAGCAACATCCGTTATGTTTCACAATCACAGCACACACTCAGCTGAAGGTAATTTTATCAATGACTTAAATGGTTCTGAGCATGAGTGAGCCTCGTGGTGACTCTCACAACAGGGTCTCATGGTGACTCTCACAACGGGGTCTCATGGTGCGGCCCTTTCTACTTTTGGACACTTCCACCAAAAAGAGTTGCAGATTTGGGGTTTTCAGGCCAGGAAATAGTTATGTACAATAGAATTTGAAATTTAGTTTCAAAAAGATTAATTTTGAAGTCAGGACAATTTCTCTGAGGTAAGAAGAGGCTAATGTGTGAGTGGAACTTTTGCGAATATTCTGTACACCCATGGCCACTTGCCAAACTGAGATTCCCACCATTGCTCAGAAACTATCACATTTGTTACATTAGTTTCTTTATGCTCTTTTTAAAAACTGATTTTAAACATTCATTTACTTATTCATACAGTCTTTTAGATCAAGTATTAATCAAGTGCCTTGGCAGTAAGAATACAATAATGATTGTTAGACAAAATTTCCTGTCTCCATGGAATGAAAATTTCTAGAAACAGGAGACAGGTAAGAAGCAAACATAGGAAAGAAATGGGAGACAGACGGGTAGGGCTGGAGAAGCACCTGCGATTGATTCCCAATGCCCTGGGTGTCATTAGGTGTCAGGGAGGCTGCCTGAGGACACATCTGCCCAACCTCAAAATACAGGTATGAGTGGGAGCACAGCCAAACCAAGTCTGTCACTACAATTCTCATGTCATATCAAGTGACCCAAACCAAAACACCCCCAAAAGATGGTAGCAAATTTTGGGGGTGCCTAAAAATTTTCAACTGAAAGTTGTTAATGGATTGATATTTGCAATGCATAACGCTGGTCAGTGTGCAGACATAAATTAACGGCCTCTTTAGAGCAGACGCCGAGCTAGAGGTACCCTGGCCTTGCAAGCTTAAAGAGCTCTTCCAACTCCTACCCCTCCCTCATGGCCAAGTCTGACCCATATGCTGCCAGCCTCTTGCGCACACCTAGGGAGAGGGGTGGGGCAGCTCAGAGGTAAATGAGTGCCAGCCCAGTGTACTGAGTGCTCTTGGTACTTTTATACTTCCCAGCAGCACTGTCTGAGAAAGACACAGAAAGATGGGGATGACTATGGATAATGGTTATCTCTTTCCTTCACTGAGCCCTTAAATGGTGTCTGATATTAAAAAGAAATTAGTTTGGAAGAAATTCAAATAGAAAGACTATGTGTTGTCTAGGCAGCTGGGGATTTGTATGCATGCATGTCTGTATGTCTATCTGTCTGTCTGTCTGTCTGTATGTATGTATGTAATATATATGTATGCAGGCACATTTGCCTATGGATACACATATAGGCCAGAGGAAAACATCATTAGAAAGTGTCCTTCTATCGTTCTATGCCTACCTTATTTCCTTGCAACAAAATGTCTCACTGAATTTGGAGCTCCCTGTTTTCAGCCACATGGCAACCAGCAAGCCACAAGGATCCTCTTGTCTCTGTCTGCCCCTCCCAGCAGGGGTTACAAGTAATCACCAAACCAAAATCCTAAACCAAATAGATAGGTAGGTAGATTGATGGATGGATGTATGGATGGATGAATGGCTAGAAGGATGGATAGTTAGATGGATAGCTGGATTGATAGAGATAGATAGATAGATAGATAGATAGATAGACTGATAAAGTGGGAGCCATCTTCCTAGCCCAGGAAGTTTGAAGAGCAATAGGCGACTTGCATCAGGATCAGGTTTTCTTTTTGAGGGCATTGTCACTGGTGGGAGAAGTGGCCCTCCTCTAAGAGGGGCCATTTTTTCTGGAAACTGTTCAGGACTAAGATTTGTGTTGTGATGTATTATTTCATGGTTAGCTGGAAAGAGGGCCTATGTGAAGCACATCTTGCACATTTTCTAATTACCTTCTGAGAAGGCAAACGTGCCTGAAACAATCAGCTGGCTAATTTAAAAGGCAAAGCTAACTAAAATGAAGGGCAATTTTCTATGTATTTTAAGGGCTTTACATGTGCAAATCTTACCCTTGGAATCAACTAGTCATCAGATCTTAAAAGAAAAAGCAATCCTGCCATGCTTCATAAAAGCAGTTCATCTCCTTCTGCACGCGTCTTCATCAAAAGCACTTTTCACTTGTTGATTGGAGTCTATGCTGTGAGAACCCATGTGATAATGTTTGGTATAAAAATCAGGAAATTAGTCTCACTGCGGGAGCCTGCTAAGGACACAGATTTAATCTTATCCTTGAAGCTCTGGCAGAAAACATATTAATTGTGGTTTAATTTATTCAACAAATATTTCATTTTAATTATGCTTCATTTTTGTCAAGCTATAAAAACGTCAACAGTTCTGACAGTTGTTTTTCTTACAAGTTTTTTCAAATGAAAGAATTAAAATCAAGTACTGTTTCTGAAAGAGATCGTGAAAGATTTCTAATTACTGCTTGTGTTTTTGAAAAATTGCCAGTCTAGTAACCCCAAAATAACATCTGGGAGTGTGTGAACTTGAAGCTTTATTAGTCAATATTTATAATTCTTAATAATATACATGCATCATTAATATAATAGAATTCCCACTGCAAATTTTTTTATAATTACAGCATATATCAATAACTGTCATTACTGCGAATGTTCTTTCTGCTTTTGATCATTTCTCCCAGGGAAACTAGGATGAGGGTAAGCGAGTTGATTGTGGCTGAGACCGGGCTCTGAGGGACCATCAGCAGAACTGCACAGCAGCACACCAAAGCAACAGGCTGGAGAATGATGTTAACTGTAGTCAGCAAATATTTACTACACCCTTAGTAGGTGCCGATCTGCCCAAAGCATTGTCTTCTACAGAAAATGCCACTTCCCTTAGGAAAGCCTCTCTTTAGATAGAAATTAAATCCCCCTGTACTGAAAACGTACTGTGAATCGCACACCTTTCTCATGCTCTCTTATGCTTCTTGTTTTATGTCACAGCAATTCCCCTTGAAGTCTGATCTCACCGATCAGATGGGAAGGTTCCTGAGTTAGATCTCGGCCTCTGTCCACTATTCTCCACCAGGTAGGTTCAAATGTATGCACATATGGGAAAGCATATGGGAGCAAAGCCTGTAAGTTATTATCATACTTTTAGTACAAACATTATCATCTCACAAGCCTTTCTGCAAAACTAAGACCTGTGTATTGACATTTCACCATGGCAGAGCAGTGACTTCTTCAGCCTGTTCCATCCTCTCAGAAATGCCTACTCTCAAATATGGAGAATTATGCAACATCCAGCAAGCTATACCTGCCTGGAAACTAGAAGGTAGTAGGAACCTCCAGGTATCACTGCTGGTGAGCAAAGCTAGGATGTAGCACCAGCCTGAACGTGAAGAAGTGGGATACAGCTAAGATCTCCTTCTACTCTTTCTACACCCAGAAACTTGAGCTGTCAACACCTTCAGATGGGTTGGATGGCAGAGTAAGGAACAGGGTTTGCTGGACACTGTATATGAGGAACACAGACCCCAAGATCCCTAGCTCCCTCTCTACACTCTCCTCAGAAACAACCCTTCCTCCTCTGCCCTAGCTTCAGGGACTGGGACAGTTCCAGAGGACAGAGCAGGGGGCCCCCAGATGCCAGCAGGCAAGCGAAAGGCCATGTGCTAGTATCCCCTTATTTTGAGTAGTTCAGCTCTTTGTCATCTACAGTTATCCATAGTCTGAAAATGAATGAAAATTACAGGGACATCTAATATGTTTTAAATAAATTTTATTCTCATGTATTATTATAACAGTTCTACGTTAGCATTGCTAGTTGTTAATCTTGTAACTGTGCCTAATATTTTACTGTGTGCATTTGGTCCTCTGGTCAGAAGGCCTCCTTCCCACCTCCCAGGCATCCTTCCTTAGGCAGCAGACACCCTTAAAGCTCACCATATGGGCTAACCATCCACTACTTCAACCTGAGACCTTTGGTCCTTTGTGGACCCGAGTAAGTGCCTCTGTGAGCAGCTCAGGTACTGAGGGCAGAACTTGGGTCCTTGGGACTTTATTGGTGGCTGTGCAAACCCAGCTTGACCTCTGTTTTCCTCCAGTTCTGCCCTATTACTGTCCTCTGATTTCTTCTTCCCAGACTCTCTGATCTCCAGGCAGAGAGGTCTTTTGCCATTTGATTGCTGCTACCACACATCCAAATTCTGCTGGTAGACCAGACAGCTCCGGCTGGGGCCAAACAGTTCTTTATGGCTAGGGGCTATGGCCCAGAACAGCCTGACTCAATTCCTCATGACCTGATGCTTTTACCCAACATTGTGATACTCTACTCTGTGGATAACTAGACCTAATGTACTAAAGATTAAGCAGTTCTTGTGCTGAATGTTGAGAGCCTCATCTTACTTCCTATTTGCACCTGTGTGCTCAGAATAAGATTAGGCAATACTGTATTGAAGAAAATGAGTTGCCTCAGGCCTCTAGAAGCCTTCACAGTGACTTCAACAATACAGACTGACCTTCACGGAAGTTACCTCACAGTACACACTGCCCTCAATAGATAGCACCCCCAGAGTATACACTGGCCCTTTACAGTTACTCCAATACTACAGTCTGCCCTTCCCAGACAGACCCCTCCACAGAACACACTGCTCTCGACAGACAGCATCCCCAGAGCATATATACTGGCCCTTCACAGTTACTCCCACAGTAAAGACTGCCCTTCAGACTGGCACCTCCATAGTAAAATCCTCCCAGCAAGCCTTGTCCACAGAGGTAGTGATTTCAGGTGTGATCTGCATCTTATTACTAAGTGAGTGAGAAAAGGAAAGATAAACAGATGGCTACAAAAGCCCAATTAAAATGTAGATAAGAAAAAACATTAGCAATAAACAAAACAATTAGATGAATTTGAGAAGGACAGGAGGAAGTATCACTGAACATTTGAAATTAATATCCTAAGAGACATCAAACAACAATTGCTTCTATTAAATAAGTACAGGCTGCCATTTATTGAGAATGAAAAGGAGTCTTAGTGAAGTAATAGCATGCAAGCAGAGAACACAGCTTCATGGAAAAACTCAGATTCCACATGGGGAAGCCTCTTATCAAGTCAAAAGAACAGACAGTGACAGGAGGCAAAACCACACAAGGCACAGACAGGAAAGGAAAGCGATGGCGGTTGGTCTGAGAAGACAAACAGAAAACGGTTAGGAAAGTAAAATTCCCCCAAGTCAGATGTCAGACAACAGACACAGGAAGTGGGACTGGAAGGGCTTCCAACCCAGAGCTCCACATCTATTTTCTGTAAGATGACACCAAAACTGCACTGCCGGGCTGTAAGAGGACATGGGAAAAGGACAAGACACAGGAAGAAATGATGAAAACGCAAGGAAGGCAAACTCTAACTCCAGAAAAGAAGACAGGGAAACAGTTCGGGGTGTTCCTGAGGTAACAGGGAACAGTACCTACAACCGGAAGACGGTGGAGAGTGCCAGTACACCTTCAGTCACGCGACTGAACTCTAGGAAACCTAAGGATAGTGGTTTACGAAACATAAACTCTTATTTCCCACATGGAAAATATAAATCAAGTGATAATGTCTAACATAGGTATGCAACCGGCTGGTGTCTAGGAGGCCTGTGCAAGCCAACTAGTGTTGAGGGGGATGCTTTTGAGCTCTGTGTATTCAGATGCTGATTGCTGTGCTCAGAGGTTTAGTGAGGTCTGGACGTTAGCATGGTCATGATATTTAGAGAATCCCCTGTCTCAATGATGTGTAGAGATTGTTTTCTATCACCTCTGGTTGGTTAATAAAGAGCTCATCAACCAATTAGCTGGGAAAAAGATAAAGGGACAGGACTTCCAGTCCTAGTCAGGGAGTCCCAAGGAGAAGACAGGAAGGAAGGTGGAATAGGAGGATTCTCCATGAGGTAGCAATGGGAGAGAAGTCATGAGGACACGTGGACCAGAGTGAGTCAGGGCAAGACTCAGACTGCAGGCAAAGGATTGCATGGCTGGGCAGTAGACAGCCATGGAGGGTTAGAACCTGCCCAGCTTAGGGTTTGCAGCTTATTAATAAACATATCAGGTCTCTATCATTTATTCAGGAGCGAAAATGGGCTAGAGGTGTCAAGATGCCCTGTTATTATTCAGGACTACAGAGATGGCAAGCCAACCCTCCAAATTACTTTTATAGAGAGAGTTAGGGCTATGTCACATTAGCATTGTTGTCCTTTGCCAGGATTAAAGTGAAGCCAATAAATACGACAATAAACCATTTACTGTCCTTAGAATCAAATTTCATTTTGATTGTTCACTTTTCATCAAACCACACGTATCTTAGCAACTGCTGCACTTAAAAATAATTTAGACAAAATAATCACATTTACTCTAAAAGTTTAAATATATAGGCATATATATGTATATATATATATATAATCATAACTTCTTTCTGAGCATGGTAATAATGTTTTCTACAAGTAAATCCAGATATTAAAAGATATTAGAAGACAGATAAGATAGTCAATATAAATGAATGCACAATTTTATAATGCCAACTCTCTCTACATGCTTTGAAGAAATTATATGCACATTTACAGTTTACATACAACATTTAGTGTCTATATTTTAACCAAAATTATTAAAAATCTAATTTTTGAACTAGTGTCCTTTTCTCTGACTAAATCAAATTAGGAGAGCAGTGGTGATCTCCTCAGAAGCTATTTCATACTTGGATGCTCTTGAACTTTACCGAGTTTGAACTAAAAGCATATGTAGGTAAAACACCTTAGTATTAAACCTGAAAGATGTTTACTTGCTATTACCTGTCAAGGTGCAATCTACTGAAAAATTTATAAATACAGCCCCTATTTAGACTTCATAAATGAAAGACTGTCAAAAGTAAAAAACACTGACATCTGAGGTATGTGAGAATTCAATACAAATATTTAGTACATTAGTGTATTTCTTTATTATTTTTGAACAATATAGCAACTTAGATATAGAGTATATAAAAATGGAGCAATCTACATGATTTTTGCCCTTTAAAATTGTGTTGGCAGGGTCTCACAAGAGATACAATTGAAAGGCCGGGCGGTGGTGGCACATGCCTGTAATCCCAGCACTCTGGGAGGCAGAGGCAGGCGGATTTCTGAGTTCGAGGCCAGCCTGGTCTACAGAGTGAGTTCCAGGATAGCCAGGGCTATACAGAGAAACCCTGTCTCGAAAAATACAAACAAACAAACAAACAAAAAACAAAAAAAAGAGAGAGATACAATTGAATTCAACCGTGTATGCATTGTCTTGACTCAGACAAATGCACACATACACTTACTTTATACTTTTGTTTTTCAAATAGGAATTTATCAGAAATTCCTATTTGAGGAATGGTGGTAGTGCACACCTCTAAACATAGCACTGTACAAGTAGAACAGAAGGACTCCAAACTCAAGATCAGCCTGAGCTATATAGTGAGACTGTGTCAAGAATAAAAGAAGAATTTACTGGAGACAGGTTTAAAAACTGTCTTCACATGACTCGATGAGCTGATGCCTGGTTTAGTCAGTCTCACAATCAGCCCCTCCCGGCCTGGGACTTGCTGTGTAACTTTGCTCTGATCCTCTTGCTAGGCCTCCAGAGCTCTAGAATTACTGGTCTGTGTCTTTGTTTGGCTAACACCTTTCCTTGTATTGTGATTTTAAAGCTAACTAATATGGCATATTCTTAGTAAACAAGCTGTGCACAAGGCAAGTCGATGCTTACATACACTTATGAGATGCTAGCTTGATAAAAAGGTTCACCACTCTTGCATCACTGGGAAAACCATTTTATACAGTAAGGCTATTTGTTAAAGACATAAACATGATGCAATGTAGGAATAACACATCAGGGTCAAAAGCCAGTGTCCTGTTGTGTCTGCATGGCAGCAAGCAGACATGGTCTGCAGTACTTTTAGCAGCTCTTAGAGCCATTGTTGGTATCAGGACCTCTGTGATGTGTTGACATCACATAGGCAACAGTGTGACCTGCATACCTGTTGCCAAGGCAACAGCCACCATATTCCCAGAATTCACTTGGCTGACCTCCCGTTTTTTCCTGTGGCTATGTCACTATCCATACATAAAGGAAGGTCCCTCTGATTTCTCTCTTTCTTTCCCCCCTTCTCTTTCCACTGTCACCTTGTCCTTTTCTCTCTCAATAAATCTCACGTGGAACTGTTTGGCCTGGTGTGGTCTTTCTGGAGCTGCCCGACAATCACAGCAGCCATTAGGAATGTGGGGTAATACATATTACTCTGAGGGCTACAAATAAGCCCAGATCTTCCAGAAGCCCTTCATTTTATTTAAGAAAGAAAAATTATAAGAATTATTCCTCAATGAAAAGTCACAGGAAGACTCTATTAAGGAGCTTGTGGGGTGACCCAGTTGGTAACAGCACTTACCACGCAAGCCCGATGACCTGAATTTGGTTCCAGAACCAATGAAAATGGGGAAAGGAGAGACCCCAACTCCACAGTGTTGTCTTCTGACATCTTCATGTGTGCCATGATACACCGGCATGTCCCCACATCAATGATTTTGAAGTTAAATAAATATTTAACTATTGTGGACATTAAGGCTATTGTGGACATTATATTAGAATGCTAGACAGATGTGAATTTAGATTTCTTTTATAGAAACAATCTTTAGCAATGCAATTCAGCATGCTAATGAAGAATGTGTGATATATCTCTTACTGACATATACGTAGCTAACAGATTGTGATGTAGGTGTCAATGATCCCTAGTGAAGCTTACACAAGCCTTTTAGTTTCCAAGAGTGTATCAATGGCAAAGTGGTTTAGCCATTTTATCTTATCTCCAAATATCCAGCTACATTTTTAAAGCAGCTCCACAACTTTATTTGACATTCAACAGGTTAGTTCTCATCCACATTGACTGTCTGTAGTTTTTTAATGTAGTAACAGGCATGTAGGTGAATGTTGATGGTATATTCTCATGTCACCACCGTGTTGATGGCAGAATGACCCCTCTTATTCCCACACCTTTCTTTGCCAGAGCCATTCTGCTGGGCCCAAGTTGGAAAGGACAGGCGCAGGGGATTGTGGGAAGGAAAGTCGGTCCAGCTATATTCTGTACAAATTTTCAAAACTGCTAATGTGATTGTATGTTTGTGTTTGTTACCTCACTATTCCATGACTACTTGGCCATCATGGGTGTTCAGTAATGAGGCGAGAGCAAGAAAAACAACCTGTCTTGGGCAATCTTCTGTCTGGAGCTATACGATCGCCATACACCTCTGACAAGTCCATGGAAAAATGATGCTGGGCCAGGGGATTACGCATCGGTCCTGCCGGTATCTCCGTACTATGTGCTACTCTCTTTAGGAATGTTCAGATAAAGGAGCTGAGAGTGGCTCTATGGAGCTGCAGAAGCAAATCTGTAGCCAGAGCTGGGTGCAGAGTATTTCACTCAGGGCATCTTGGGCCATGCCACACAGGGTTCTGCCCATTAATTATCAACCCTGGGGAGGCAGAGAATGAAGTGAGGCCTTCCAACTTACAGTCAAAAGACATCTTGATTAGTCAGATCTAAGTGCTTAAACTGTTGGCCTTCCCTGCAGGAAAGCAATGTACCTAGTGTTCTTCAAAATGAGAGGGGTCAGAAGAAAACAAATTCATAAACCCATGGAAGAAAGCAGTAAACCGAAGGACTGAGTGAGGAGCAGGCAGCTCAAAGCCAGCTGCACAGCACTGCAAACATCTCAATGATGGAGATAATTTGCTAGCTTCAATTCTCTTTTATACTAAAAAAGACATGCAAAATGGATAAAATAGGTTAAAAGGAAGGACCAGATACTAATAAAGTAAGGGCAGAGATGATAAAAAAAAAAAAAGAAGAAGAAGAAGAAAACTAAGATTCTAATAATTAAAATTCACCTTGGATGTACTTTATATACATGTGTGAAATGTCATAATGAAACTCAATTTCTGTACAATTAATATACACTAATATTAAAAAGATGTTAAAATTCACTTTGGAGGTAACAATTGGCTATTCAAAATTGAATTAGTGATGAAGGCAAGGTCATACTTTAAAGGAAATAATTAAAATGTGCACCTCATCCCAATACATAATAAAAGAAGCTATCTTACCTCAGATATTTCTTTTCTACCACAAAGGCAAAAACCTAATGTCTGAGGTTTGTTTTAATCGGGTCTGGGTCTGACATTCCATAAACTCTGAGGTGTGCACATTCTTGGCTGGCACGTATATGGGCATTAGATGCTGCTGCATCTGTCAGAACATCCAAAAGAAAAAGAAAAAAAGGAGCAAAAAGCACTGAGGAATGTCTGCTTCCCCTTTACACAAAGGTGCAGGGTCTGCGGGGTGCTCCACATGGTGAGAACCATCTTCTTCTGTCGTGTCCACTGCACATGCTCAAAGACGGCATTCCCACTGAGGATGCCCACCAAGCCCCTTAACCACTCAGCCTCTCATTCCAGACATCTTCAAGGAGACCCTGAGAAGAACAACATTTGACAGCCTTGCAGCACAGCATCTGGCCCGTGTGATCATTTAGCTCCTAATGCACACAGAGTAATATAGAGTTTGTTACTTGCCACTTTTTAAAATCCAGGACTACTTCTCAGAGTTTCTTTATGCAACAGGAAATTCTGAAGACACATGTCACATGACGCAGAGGGTAGGCTTTCTAACTGCTTCCAGTAGAACTGGCAGATTCCCACACTCAGCATGCCCTGCCGTGCCAGAGCATGCCAGGCTCTCTGATACATCATGTGGGATGTCAAGCTTGGGACTGGCACTGCTTTCCTAAACTCTCAGTCTTTGCACTGGCAAGGAGAGCCTCCATTTAACTTACATTCTGCTTTCTACCATTTTGTTAGGGACTTAAGCATAGCTTTATGAGGTAGCAGATGAATGCAGTTTTTCGTTTTAGGTAAACATGATGCCAGCTCTAAATCAGCAGATTCCTGAAAACAAAACAAGGATCAGCAAACTATGCACACACTGGCCCAAACCAGCCTCATTTGAAAACAATGTTTTATCTGAGAAATGCATATCAATGGTTCCTATCTCTGTTCACTTGTATGGCAGTGATAGTTTGGTGTTCTGTAGATCTGTCTGGTGTCCAAAAGCCTGAGACATTTCCTCCACAATCTTGAAGAGAATATTGATGGACCGCTGACACAGGTGGGGGTAACTGATCAACTATGAACAGTGCCGTAGAGACTCAAGAGCACGGAAAAGGTCTTGGTGCTGCCCCATTAAGTCATGTCTTTGTGGTATGTCCGAAGCATAAAAAAAATTGGGCCATCTTGATGTTAGGAAAAAATAGCAATAATATTAATGTTTTAAATATTACGAGGAGCTAGAACTATAGATGTAGAATATTTGAACACACTTCTCAAAAATTCAAGAAATTGATTAATATTGATTGTAGTCAGCAGAGCAGAATATGTATTATTTTTGTATACTTGAAATATTTACTTAGACAGAACAGAACCTGGTCAATGAGCAATTTCTATAAAAGTTTGAAGGGATTGCAATCACAGAGTGGGTTGTCTCAAGTATAGAGGAGTTTAGCGAGCAACTTAATAAATGTAACTAGGAAGTCTTAAAATGTTATTAGTCAATATAGGAATGACAATGAGAACATTTCAAAAGTAAGATGAAAACCTGTGATAAGCTACTAAATTCATTCTTTGAAAGAAGCTTATGGGTTTGTATGCATGTCATAGGGATTAAAATTGAAGTATCTAAGGATTATTATAAAAAACAAAAGCAACAGCAAACTAAACTCAACAGATCAAAAAGAAGCATAAGAGTAAAGAAAGATGAAATGGTTAATTTAAGAGAAAATCAAGAAAGACAAAAGTTCCCTGACGAAACTGAAAATCCCTAGTAAGGGCATCATGATAATACGTATCAATCCCATGAAAAAGAGGACAGGGCCACAGTGGCAATAACCAATAATTCATAAGCACTAATACAGACATCCTCGCAGAGTATGAGGATGCCAGGGCCATCTATTTTGCCAATCTGTAGGATTCAAACATTCAGAAAGTTCAGGAGAGTGAGTCACACCCAGCCATCCTGACAGTCCTCCATGTATTAGAATAACTACATCAATAAAGGTAACCCCCTTTGCCCCCGGAAGAATACTCCACCAGCTTACAGAGTCATTAGTGGATTCTTCCAAATATTTAAGGAACAGCTAATAATTTATATAAAATCTCTTCCAAAATACAAAAGGAATGTGACCTAAATTATTCTGTAAAGTTAGAATAACTTCTAACACTATCCTGCCAGGCACATTACAAGGAAACAATGCCCAAGATGGTCTTCCTTACTGGTGAACGCAAGTGTGAGCACTACTAAACAAAGTATAGTGCATTGGAGGCTGTGGCAGATGACAAAGGCGTGTCCTGAGCGATGAGGTTTACTGGGAGCATGTTGCCTTAACGTGGCACAAAATGGCTGGTGCCCTTTTAAAGACAAGACAAAAACCTTGAAACAAGATCTTGTCAGTTGAATTTCAGGATTAGGCAGCTACTAATATGCACCCAGAAAAGAAAAATCAATCAAAACAATCAAAGTACTAATATATGTACACATATATACACACACAACACAAACACTTAAACACAAACACATAAACTCACAAATATACCTTCTGTCTTAATGCTTCAAAATATTTGTCTTGATGCCAACTGTGTATACCTTATAATTCTTATAAGCAGTGACCTGCCCTTTCCTAAAATATAAGCCAATATCTAGTTTTGAAGAAACCCTTGGAATTTAGTCAGCCAGCTACTAGCCATGATTATCCCAAACTGAGTCACAACTGAAAACAGTGGTGTCATGGCAACGCTTTATTGCTGTCCGGGAGGACGGAGATGCCGCATCAAGTTTTATTTCTGTGGGCCTTTTATTAGCCCTCTACCACTTGATCAGTGGATATCTCTAATAGTAATTTTTTTTCAGAAACAGGAGTTTGCAAGTCCTGCCTTGAGAATGTAATATTTCAAAAAACAGTCTGATCTTGGAGAAAAAGCAATTACATAGACAGCATTAAAATGCCAAGCAGCGGGCTGAAGCGATTCTGGATCAGTTTAAACCAGTGATTGATGAAACTCTAATCCAGGCTGAAGGAACAGTTTCACGACAAGCTGTGACCATTCCACACACTTCATTAGCTGCCATAATTAGCCTGGTGTTTCAATTTGTTAGAACTGGTGGGGACAATTTTCCTCAGAATGCAAACATCAAAACCAGGGTCCCTCCGACTTGAGAAGAGCCTGACGAGTGGCTCTCGAGCCTCGGTTAACTGAGAGATTAATTATTGCTGATGGGAGGTGTGCTGCGCCTGCCACTCTGTCTGTGTGCATTACTTGTAGCATTAGGGACGGACATGTCGGCAGGGCACTACACAATCAACAGCCACACGTCAGAGCACACCACTTTTAATATCAAGAGGATGTTTGATTGATTTTTCTTCTTGTTTTGTGGGTCCAGGGTCACATCCATTTATTTATATTAGAATTTCTAAATGGTTTTTCAAATGTTGGGAGATTTGGTTAATACTTCGCCCCAAGTTGTGGTGAGGGTACAGTGACTTCATTCTTGTAGGTAGATGTCTACCTACAACAACATTTCCGTGGTCGTAGGTAGACATCTCTCTGGTATGGTTAAGTTTAAGAGCACAGTACAAATGTGAGACAAGTAAGAAAGGAATGAGAATATTGTTTGCTTTTTTAAAATCTACTACTGAACTATAACCTTTCCCTTGAATTACGGATGCTCACTCTGACTTTTCATAATGTAATAATGAAAGTGTATGGTGGGAAGCCAATCCCTGGCTTTCTTGTAGTAAAGGAATTTTCTTCAGTCCTTGGGCCACAGGCAAAAATGATCTCAGATCAACAGCACACAGCAGACAACATCATGAAAACCACACGAAAGCCTTCATAGTTAATACTCTGAATGTGTATCAGCTCTTTTTTCATTAAGAATGCTTCCAAGGTAAAATGTCCACTTTGTGTTTGTAAAATTCTCCCTCAATTGGCCCACAATGAGGGCCCCGGGTGTGGGTCGGTGAGCTACAGAAGCCGCAGACAGTGGAGATCTGCTGGCCTTACATTGCTGTACAGTGCCAGGGTGCTTGAGAGCAGAAAGAGGCTGACACCACAGGACATGCTTGCCCAAGGTTCCAGAGGACATTTTCTCCACATTCTGCTCAAACCTTTCCACTGTACGCATTTGGGTAAACATATCCCTTTGTAGTACTGTCCAGAATACAAAGTCTGCCACAAAGTTCATTTTATATTTCTAATGGTCACACTAAAAATGCATCAAGAAACAGATGAAATTAGCTCTGTGTTAAATTATTTTAAGACATCTAAGGTATTGTCATATGTCATGGGGACGAAATCCTAATGAGAGTTTCGGGATTTAGCAAGTGCTCAGGATCTACAGTGCCTTTTGTACTATTTGACGTCTTAAGCTAAAGACACCATACTTAAAGTGCTCACTAACTATGCAGTTACAGATCAAATAAGACACAGTTTGAGAATGTGAAGTTGTTCCAATCTTGTGGAACAGTTGTTTGCTATTTGCTGAGAAAATTCTAGAGTTCTGTGGACCTACATACTTAACAAAATGGTCACTGAGGAGCAAATGTGCCTCCATCTTTACAAACATACACCAGAGAAACACATAGACCTTAAGACCCCAAACCATTCTACAAACATAAGACAGGAAATCAACAGGGCAAAGAAGAGTTGCAGATGGTGGAGGACCCTGTGCATGGCTGCACACAATACAACGCCCACTCGGCCAGGAGGACAGTATCTCATCTAACAGCTTGAGTGAAGTGGGGTGGGTTAATACAGGGGCATTTCCTTAGCTGCAATTCAGTCAGCATGCACCAATATAGTTGCAACAGTTACTGACAATAGGAAATGCTTTCATTATGTGCCAATGAAAAAACTTCTGACTCAAGCCTTGTGCTCAAACACACCCATGGTCTAGCCACCACAAAACCGTTATGGAATTGCAGTCTATCTTAGTGGGGATCTTTGGGACCACTGTCAATTTGATGTTCTTTCTTTCTTTCTCTTTCTTTCTTTCTTTCTTTCTTTCTTTCTTTCTTTCTTTCTTTCTTTCTTCCTTTCTTTCTTTCTTTCTTTCTTTCTCTCTCTCTCTCTCTCTCTCTCTCTCTCTCTCTCTCTCTCTCTCTCCCTCCCTCCCTCCCTCCCTCCCTCCCTCCCTCCCTCCGCCCTCTCTCTTTTTCTTTCATGTATGTGAGTCCACTGTCACTGTCTTCAGACACACCAGAAGAGAGCATCAGAATCCCATTACAGATAGTTGTGAGCCACCATGTGATTGTTAGGAATTGAACTCAGCACCTCTGGAAGAGCAGCCAGTGCTTTTAATCACTTAGCCATCTCTGTAGCCCTTGATTGCTTTTCAAAACGGTTCTTACATATATACATCATATTACAAATTGTTGAATCATTCATTTTACTTTTGCTACAGACAGAGGAAAAAAATCTTAAGTCCAGAATGATAAAATAGGAATGAAAATAACTCCTTGAACTATAGTGATTTTGCCATTAATACATTTTTCTGGGGTCCTGTTGTCCTGTGGAAATATTTCACAGAGGTGATTCTTGTCACACACTCACATGACTTGATTTGCAAAGTCTGAAACTGCACCTACTTGGAGATCTCTGTTTTGGAATAACTAGAATACAAGCAAAAGACACTGAGTAGAGTTAGGAAGTAATTAGGGAGCACAACAGTAATTGTTGGCATTTCCATGTGGCACACAGACCAGAGCAGAAGGCCTCATCCTCACCCCTCCCAACACTATGCCACATAGCCCAGTAGAAGGGTAGGAAACACCTTTCTTCAGTGTGCTTTAGGATGCATCTGCGAATAACTGACTCATGGACAGAACTCCATTCCGACTACATCACGATGGAGAGATCTCCACATTCCAGCCTTTCTACAGGTTCTACAGGCAGTTTTCCTCTCTCCAAAATGATTAGAGTCCTCTTGTGGAGTAACTATAATCAGAAGGGTGTCCTGAAACTTTGTAGATGGGCAGAGTCCTGACCATCTGTAGAAATACACCCGCTCTACTGTTCACTCGCGGAGGTCCCACCTTCCATCTAGATTATCATTTTTCTTGGCACACTAACATGAGTTTCTGCTCACTCTTTGGGACACCCAGCTTCAAAAACAGAACCTTTTGAGTGGAATTTTGTGAGATGCTAAAGAGTAGAATCTGAGTCTTAGATAAGTATTAAACTTTAAGGTTTAGAATAACTCTAGTGAAACAGAAAACCATGGCCAGAACCAAGTCAGGAGTTCTGCTCCCGCATGCCGAGGGTTTTTTTTTAATTATATATTTTTATTTTCTATATTCTTTGTTTACATTCCAAATGATTTCCCCTTTCCTAGTTCCCTCCTCCCCATATGTCCCATAAACCTTCTTCTCTCCACTCATTCTCTAATCACCTCTCTCCTTTTACTCTGTCCTGATACTCCCCTCCAATGCTAGATCAAACCTTTCCAGGATCAGGACCCTCTCCTTACTTCTTCATGGGAGTCATTTGTTATGCTAATTGTGCCTTGGGTGTTCAGAGCTTCTGGGCTAATTAATATTCACTTATCAGAGATTGCATTCCATGTGTATTCTTTTGTGATTGGGTTGCCTCACTTAGGATATTTTCCAGATCCAACCATTTGCCTAATAATTTCGTGAATTCATTGTTTTTAATTGCTGAGTAGTATTCCATTGTGTAAATATACCACATTTTCTGTATCCATTCCTCCATTGAGGAACATCTGGGTTCTTTCCAACTTCTGGCTATTATAAATAAGGCTGCTATGAACATAATGGAGCATGTGTCTTTATTGCATGCTGGGGAATCCTTTGGGTATATGCCCAGGAGAGGTATAGCAGAGTCCTCTGGGAGTGTCATGTCCAGTTTTCTGAGGAACCGCTAGACTGATTTCCAAAGTGGTTGTACCATCTTACAACCCCATCAGCAGTGGAGGAGTGTTCCTCTTTCACCACATCCTCACCAACATCTGCTGTCTCCTGAGTTTTTAACCTTAGCCATTCTGACTGGTGTGACGTGAAATCTTAGGGTTGTTTTGATTTGCATTTCCCTAATGACTAATGATGTTGAGCATTTAAGGTGCTTCTCAGCCATCCGAATTTCTTCAGGTGAAAATTCTTTGTTTAGATCTGTACCCCATTTTTAATAGGGTTATTTGGTTCCCTGGGGTCTAACTTCTTGAGTTCTTTGTATATATTGGATATTAGCCCTCTATCAGATGTAGGGTTGGTGAAAATCTTTTCCCAATTTGTTGGTTGCGAATTTGTCCATTGACAGTATCCTTTGCCTTACAGAAACTTTGCAATTTTATGAGGTCCCATTTGTCAATTCTTGATCTTAGAACATAAGCTATTGGTGTTCTGTTCAGGAACTTTCCCCCTGTGCCTATGTCCTCAAGGGTTTTCCCCAGTTTCTTTTCTATTAGTTTCAGTGTGTCTGGTTTTATGTGGAGGTCCTTGATCCATTTGGAGTTGAGTTTAGTACAAGGAGATAAGAATGGATCAATTCTTCTGCATGCTGACATCCAGTTGAACCAGCACCATTTTTTGAAAAGGCTATCTTTTTTTCCAATGGATGTTTTCTGCTCCTTTGTTGAAGATCAAGTGACCATTGGTGTGTGGATTAATTTCTGGGTCTTCAATTCTATTCCATTGGTCCAAGAGAACCATACAAAGAATCAACAAAACCAGGAGCTGGTTCTTTGAGAAAATCAACAAGATAGATAAACCCTTAGCCAGACTAACCAAAGGGCATAGAGACACTATCCAGATTAACAAAATTAGAAATGAAAAGGGAGATATAACAACAGAAGCCGAGGAAATTCAAAAAATCATTAGATCCTACTACAAAAGCCTATACTCAACACAACTGGAGAATCTGGAGGAAATGGACAGTTTCCTAGACAGATATCAGACACCAAAATTAAATCAGGATCAAATAGATCATCTAAACAGTCCCATAACCCCTAAAGAAATAAAAGGGGTCATAGAAAGTCTCCTAACCAAAAAAAGCACAGGACCAGATGGCTTCAGTGCAGAATTCTATCAGACCTTCATAGAAGACCTAACACCAATACTCTTCAAACTATTCCACAAAATAGAAACAGAAGGAACACTACCCAACTCCTTCTCTGAAGCCACAATTATGCTGATATCAAAACTATACAAAGATCCAACAAAGAAAGAGAACTTCAGGCCAATTTCCCTTATGAATATCAGTGCAAAAATACTAAATAAAATTCTTGCCAACAGAATCCAAGAACACATCAAAAATGATCATCCACCACAATCAAGTAGGCTTCATCCCAGGGATGCAGGGATGGTTCAATATAAGGAAATCCATCAATGCAATCCACTACATAAACAAACTCAAAGTAAAAAAACCATATGATCATTTCATTAGATGCTGAAAAAGCATTTGACAAAATTCAGCATCCTTTCATGCTAAAAGTCTTGGAAAGAACAGGAATTTAAGGCCCATACCTAAACATAGTAAAAGCAATATACAGCAAACCGGTAGCCAACATCAAACTAAATGGAGAGAAACTTGAAGCAATCCCACTAAAATCAGGGACTAGACAAGGCTGTCCTCTCTCTCCATATCTTTTCAATATAGTACTTGAAGTTCTAGCTAGAGCAATTAGACAACATAAGGAGGTCAAGGGGATACAAATTGGAAAGGAAGAAGTCAAATTATCACTATTTCCAAATGACATGATAGTATGCTTAAGTGATCTAAAAACCTCCACCAGAGAACTCCTACAGCTGATAAACAACTTCAGCAAAGTGGCTGGTTATAAAATCAACTCAAGCAAATCAGTTGCCTTCCTATACTCAAAGGATAAGCAGGTTGAGAAGGAAGTTAGGGAAATGACACCCTTCACAATAGCCACAAACAATATAAAGTATCTTGGTGTGACTCTAACCAAACAAGTGAAAGATCTATACGACAAGAACTTCAGGTCTCTGAAGAAGGAAATTGAAGAAGACCTCAGAAAATGGAAAAATCTTCCATGCTCATCAATTGGCAGGATTAATATAGTTAAAAATGGCCATCTTGCCAAAAGCAATCTACTGATTCAACGCAATCCCCATCAAAATCCCAACTCAGTTCTTCACAGAGTTAGAAAAAGCAATTCTCAAATTCACCTGGAATAACAAAAAACCCAGGGTAGCTAAAACTATTCTCAACAGTAAAAGAACTTCTAAGGGAATTAGTATCCCAGACCTCAAGCAATACTATAGAGCAATAGTGTTAAAAACTGCATGGTATTGGCACAGTGACAGGCATGCCAATGGTTTATACTTGCCTATAAAGGCAGGATTCAGGAGGCTGAGGCAGGAAGATGCTATGCACAAGCCCAGCCTGGGGCTACACTGAGAACTCCTGTCACAAAGCAGTTCACTTATGGACTGAATTACTTACATATTCTTTCTTCTTTTATAGTTCCCAGTAATTACATTATGGATGGTACTGCGCTGTCAATAATCCACTTAAAAAACCTACTTACCTGGAGAATAAGATCAGGAGAGAATTATATCTAATGGTCAATTCCAGAGGAAGTATGTTAGTAAGTTCACATTTGAAAAAGAGTTGAAGTAGGGTTTCTGTTCAGGTGACAAATTCCTGATCATGCTTTTAAAGTCAATTTCTGTGGAACCAACTTCCATGTTTAAATTGGCACAGAGACTCCTAACTTTCAGTTATGACAGAGCACACTGACATCATGAATGACAACATGCTCAGTCACGGTATCTACATGATAAAGGGAGAGACATGGTCTCCAAACAGCATGTCCTTGGAAAATCCAGCCTTTGTCCTTCCCAAAGCAAGTTACTTGGGCTCTGAGTCCAAAGATATTGCTTCCCTAGGTAGATGCTTATTTGGGGAACTTTATTTTTCCACTTTGGAAAAAGATAAACTGAAATCAAATTGACACGAAAGACAAGTGCATTGAGACCTTCAACCCCACCACCTCTCATTCAGCTGAACAAGTAGTGGTACTTTCATAGACATTTGATTTTCTACAATGTCTTTACAAAATTTAAATTTATTTTCACTTTGCCAAAATGTAAACATTTCAAAATCATGATGCTAACAACAAATAAACAAACAAACAAACACATAAATAAGCAAACACCCATTGTTTTATTTGGCCTCTGAGGTAGTGAGTTGTCAGCTGGATGCTTTCACATCTTTCTTAAGAAAAGAGCGGTGTGTAAATTACACAGAAGACAGGTGGCTATTACACTTATGCCAACTTCTCACTCCCATAAGCACAAGTTAAGAGGTAGGAAAGCAGGTTCCTCAGACATAATGACAAATGGCTATGCAACAGGAAGATGGCGCTTTGGTTTGTTTAAGTGGACTGCTGAGTCTGTATAGACAGACACGTCTTGAATACAAAGACTGGAGCCCAGAGGCACACACATTGCAAGGGTGCAGAACTTACAGAATGAACATATATACCTATACAGACGTAGAGATAAATGTAAAGAGAATTTATTAAAATGGATTGCTAGCAGCCCCGCTAGTTCAACAATGACTGTTTACCAACAGAAGGTTCAAGAATCCAGTATTAGATCAGTCTACCAGGCTGAATATCTCTGACCGTCTTCAGTCTATGCCAGGATCCCAAAGATCTAACGCCGTGAGAACTGAGAAAGAAAGCAGGCAAGGAGCAAAAGCTTTCTTCCTATCCAGGCTCCATGAGAAGACTCCGATCAAAGGTGGCTCTTCCCACCTCAGAAGATCTTCCTTAAAACCACTTTTACTTCAAGTGACTTAATTAAGAAAAACTCCCTCCCAGGTGCATAGGCAGCCTCTTTGGTTTTGGTCAATTCTAGATGTAGCCAAGTTGACAACTACGAGCAGCCATCACAGCCTGCAACACTTCTCATGACTTATCTGTCTCGTATCACTCTTACTAACTCCAGTCTCAGGTAGTAAATGATTACACAGTAGAGCTTCACTCTTAAATGGAAATTTGACTTGAGAAGTTTTTCCATCTGTTTCCTTGTGGGACCTTCCCTGTATGAATCTAGGTTTGTATTAGCTCTGGAAAAATACTATAAGCTTAATCTGGCAAAGGCAGATGAACTCGGGAATGTACAGAAAAGATACTTTTCAGATAATGTGTTCCGAGGGTAACTAAGTTCTGTCTATAACATCTAAAGGACAAAAACAACCATATTGTCAACCTCTATGAGATCATGACACTTAGTGATAATGATAAAATTCATTTCTAAAATATACTGGCAAGATGGGCCAAACTGGAAAGTGTCTTTGCTCTGAAACAGAAGTCACAGTTACAGTACAGAGGCAGGATGCTGATCCCCTTTAGCAGAGACAGCGTTCTTGAAATTTATTTTATGTTAGCATGACATTAAGTATGGGCCCCCAGAGCTGCCACTGAAGGCGGAAATTCTGCAAAGCCAGAGCTGCAGCCAATGTGGCTGCGATGCTCAGCAGGGGGTTTACTTCACAGAATACCAAATGCTTCAAAGGTGGGCATGCAAATCTCCTGATCCCAGCAACTCAGGCAACTCCAGGCCCTTCCTCACTGTCAGCAGGTGTGTCCACAGCAGCAGGAGGAGCACAGGGAATTTTATCAGTAATATTTTAGGACAAAAGGCAGGCTATACATATTATGAGTAAACATATCTAACCATGTTTAGTCCCCCAGTTATCTTTTGGGTACACTATTAGAAATCTCATTACCTTTTAGGTTTGGCAGCAAGCACACACAGGAACATTTCTTTTATAAACCTTGTTTATATTGGGCAAAGAGATTTGAGACTTCCTCAATTATGCCATCAGAACTAGAAAGTCTATTAGAACTTGCAGATGAGATTGCTTCCAGCATTTGGGTATTATTTATGTGTATTAGATGTCAGAGCTAAAGATGAGTGATGATTTCTGAGTTCCTTTACTGAAACAATACCTATTACATCAGAACAATACATATTGCATCAGAACAATACCTATTACATCAGAACAATACATATTACATCAGAACAATACAGATTACATCAGAACAATACAGATTACATCAGAACAATACATATTACATCAGAACAATACAATTACATCAGAGCCAGCCCCACAGGGATCAGCAAACAGAGCTTCGGGTTCCAGCTGGCATAGTTTCAAATTTTATCTTCCCCAAAAATCGTATTTTCAAGAAAATATACTTACATTGTTTATGGGCTTTAGCAACACAAATGAGTTTCTCCAGAAGATGAGGACAACTAGAAGTGATTTTCTGAAGGTACCACAACCATGATGGAAAGATACAGAAAAGGGGAGCTGGAGGGAGAGCCCAGTGGTTAAGAGCACCTGCTGCTCTCACAGAGTTCCTCTCTCTCTTCAATTCAAGTTCAATTTCCAGCAGCCATACTGCAACTCAGAACAACCTATAACTCCAGGATCAGGGTTCCAGTGTCTTCTAGCCTCTATGAACACCAGTCACACAATGTGGTGCACATACCTACATGCCCACAAAACATCAGTATGTATAAGACAAAAATAAGACAAAAATAAGTCTTCAAGATGTCAGAAAAAATACACCATGGAAGATGCAAACTCTTCTTCACTCATGGCATAGCACATGTCAGCACCATATATGGCTTTAGGTTGGTAAGCCCCAGAGAAATGTGGAGAGGCACACCTTCTTTCTTCTAACAGCAAATACACTCTTTCAAAAATCACAGGGAGATTTGATAAAAATAAGAATTAGCTGAAGGCAATGGTCTTCTCTTTACCATAAGAAAACCCATGGGATGTTATGCCAGGCTTGGCATTTGGAGCTCACTAGTGAAGTGATACGCCTGCGGAGGACTGAGAGGGCTTCTCCTGGGCTCACTTTTGAGACAGTGTCACATGCAGCTCTGCCTGGCCAACCTGGAGCTCACTCTATGAATGAGACTGGTCCCAACCTTCACAAGGTCCTCTTGTCTCTACTCCAGGGTGCTGTGGTTCTAGGAGTTGACTCCACATAGGGCTAGGAGAGGCCTTCTGAAGGAAGGAGTAGAGAGAAACCCCCACTGTGTGGTGTGGAGAGGACTGTTGGTCTGGGGGAATTTAGTAGAGAGGTGTCAGGGAGGAGGTTCTGTGTTGGATGTATCTAAGGAAAGACAAAGAGGGAAAGAGAAGCTCTGCACCTGCTCTCTGACACCCATTCTAGGTAGACACCCATTCTAGGTGCAGGGCAGAAGTAGGGAAAGCAAGACAGACCCCGGACAGAAAGCAGTGGGCTCTGCTCGCTAGTGCCTTCAGAAGGGGCATTCCACGTTCTCTTTGCAGGATCCATTTATTCCTCAGAGCCTGCAATCAGCATCAAGGGACCACATTCTCTAGCTGAGGCATTATGGAAGAGGAAGATTAATTTCATTGTTGTGAAGTAGCCTTTTGCAAATAGCTCACTGAGTACATTGAATAAGAATGTAATGTCAAGACCTGTGATGTCTTTATCACCAAAATTATAAAACTTTAAAAAGATAAAATTAAAAGGTAAATAAAAATTTAAAACAGACAATTGGTTAAGTAATATGTATCTAGCTTAGCATAATTTATTCATGGCCAAATGCTTTCCATCTTAAAAACAAAATGAAGGTATTTTACCTCATTGTTCTTCACAGCTGGGGGTCTCTTTTTCTACTTGCAGTAACTTCTCTGTTCCTGTCACTCCTAGTGACTTCTGTCTGGGTTAGTGGTCAGTCCCCACACTGTAGTGGCTTCTGTCTGGGTTAGTGGCCAGTCCCCACACTGTAGTGACTGCTGTCTGGGTTAGTGGTCAGTCTCCACACTGTAGTGACTTCTGTCTGGGTTAGTGGTCAGTCCCCACACTGTAGTGACTTCTGTCTGGGTTAGTGGCCAGTCTCCACACTGTAGTGACTTCTGTCTGGGTTAGTGGTCAGTCCCCACACTGTAGTGACTTCTGTCTGGGTTAGTGGCCAGTCTCCACACTGTAGTGACTGCTGTCTGGGTTAGTGGTCAGTCTCCACACTGTAGTGACTTCTGTCTGGGTTAGTGGCCAGTCTCCACACTGTAGTGACTTCTGTCTGGGTTAGTGGTCAGTCCCCACACTGTAGTGACTTCTGTCTGGGTTAGTGGTCAGTCCCCACACTGTAGTGGCTGCTGTCTGGGTTAGTGGTCAGTCCCCACACTGTAGTGGCTGCTGTCTGGGTTAGTGGCCAGTCTCCACACTGTAGTGGCTGCTGTCTGGGTTAGTGGCCAGTCCCCACACTGTAGTGGCTTCTGTCTGGGTTAGTGGCCAGTCTCCACACTGTAGCGGCTGCTGTCTGGGTTAGTGGTCAGTCTCCACACTGTAGTGACTTCTGTCTGGGTTAGTGGTCAGTCCCCACACTGTAGTGACTTCTGTCTGGGTTAGTGGCCAGTCTCCACACTGTAGTGGCTTCTGTCTGGGTTAGTGGCCAGTCTCCACACTGTAGTGGCTGCTGTCTGGGTTAGTGGCCAGTCTCCACACTGTAGTGGCTTCTGTCTGGGTTAGTGGCCAGTCTCCACACTGTAGTGACTTCTGTCTGGGTTAGTGGTCAGTCCCCACACTGTAGTGACTTCTGTCTGGGTTAGTGGCCAGTCTCCACACTGTAGTGGCTGCTGTCTGGGTTAGTGGTCAGTCTCCACACTGTAGTGACTTCTGTCTGGGTTAGTGGTCAGTCCCCACACTGTAGTGACTTCTGTCTGGGTTAGTGGCCAGTCTCCACACTGTAGTGACTTCTGTCTGGGTTCGTCTCCACACCATCATTAAATCAGGACTAGTGACCTGCAGTTTGCTAACTCTGCAGGCATGTTCTGTACTCATGGAACATGACTCCATGGCTTTGTCTGACGAAGTGCATCACACCTTCCCTCTTACTGCTGTTTCTCTCCTTGACTTCTTTAATAATGCTGTTCGCTTGATTTTTCTCACATGTTAACACATCTCCTTTAAGAGGCTTCCTACTCAAAGTGGACAAATATTGGCATTCCTTAAAATGTCTCCTATCTTCCCTCTTTCCTTAACCTTTATCAGTACTCTAGTTTATGCTTTTTGAGAAGTTGCTGTTTTGCAACTCCAGTTAAGATGGTCTGTACAAGAAATGGACTCGCTGTCCAGCCATGTCCCTGACATCTCCAATGGGCTGAGTCAAGGTCATCACAGACACAAGCAGGACAGATACTGACTGATGAGCTCTTCTCTCTGCTGGTCTCCAAGCTGGGCTCCTCCTTTTCTCCCAGTTGACTACTATTGACCATAACCTGGCTTCCTTTCATGGAAAATGACAGGAGATTAGCAAATTTTAGCAAAATAATTACTTTCAGTATATCTGGATTAATTCCCATCCTATCTAGAATGCTCTTTCTCTTCTCTTCTCTTCTCTTCTCTTCTCTTCTCTTCTCTTCTCTTCTCTTCTCTTCTCTGCTCTTCTCTTCTCTTCTCTTCTTCTTCCTCTTCTTCCTTTTTTTGTGTTTTGTTTTGTTTTGTTTTTTTGGCCCTTTGAGACAGGGCTCCTCTGTGTAGCCCTGGCTTTCCTAGAACTCAGATTAGCCTTGAACTCACAGGGATCTGCCTGCCTCTGCCTCCTGAGGGCTGGAATTAAAGGTTTGTGCCACCATGACCAGTTTCTAATTGGTTCCTTCCCCTTTTATTTAGACTACTATAAAAGTAATTATCAACACTTCTGAAAATATAAATCTCATCTTTTCAGTGTTGCTTGGAAACCTTGCAAACCTCGAAGTATAAAAACCAAAGTCTTTAATTTATACTAGAGTTCATCTATAAGTTTAACAACAAGGTTCCTGAATCCAATATGCTTACTCTCCTGTGTGTGTGTGTGTGTTGTTCTCTCTCTCTCTCTCTCTCTCTCTCTCTCTCTCTCTCTCTCTCTCTCTCTCACACACACACACACACACACACATCTCTTACTGAACCTGGAGCTCCCCAATTGGTCTAGATGGACTATCCAACAAGCCACCAAGTCCCTCTAGCCTCTGCCTCCCTGACACTAAGATTATAGGTACATACCACTGTACTTTGTTTCTATGTGTGGGCTTGGAAAATCAGGTCCTCTTGTTTGCATTCAAGCACTTTATCAATGAACCATCTCTCCAGCACCTAATACACACACATTTACACACTTATCTCCAGACCTGAGGGTCTCCTTTCCTTTCGGTTCCTTGAAATGTAAAGGCATTATGTTCCCTGAAAGTTCAAAGTTCAAGTTCTCTGTAATCCCAGAGCTCTTCGGAGACCTCATACTCTCTTATTTGATCACTTGCTAAACATACACATATACACACACAGACAGACACACACACACATTAAACATACAACACATTAAGTACACAGAACAATAGACAGGCAGGCAGGTAGGCAGACGGACAGGCAGAGGGGGAAGGTATGGAGGGAGAGGAGAGAAGTCCTGTTTTGCTAACACTCCTACATGTTCTAAGGGCAGCACACGCTCTTGGGCACACCCTCCTTTCCCCTGCCAACCGCACTTCCTTCCTATACAGCCTTGCAGATCTATGGCTTTCCCATTACAGTATTTTGAGCAATGATTAATGTCCGTTATTCCTTGTAAACTATCTGCTCGGCAGGAGCAGAGGCCCTGTTTGCTTTTGCTCAAGGTTATATCCTTGACGCCTAGCCGGAGTCTGATCCATACACGGTGCTCGATAAAGATTTGTTGAGTCACTGTGGAAACTTGCCATTAACATGATTTTCAAGGATTTTTAGCTGGCCCCAAGGGAAAAAAATCCCAATCCTAATATAAAGCTAAATCCAAATGTCTCTGTGCATCAAGTCCTCCATTCAGATAATCACAAGGAGCAGAAGTGAAAGTAGACACAACACATTCCCCCTCACATTAGGAGGATTAGAAAACACATTTAATGTGACCCACGACTAAAGAAATAAAATTTTCTAATAGAATCAATAAAGTGCCCACTGATGCAACCCTTGGTGTGTGCAAAGCAGGAAGGGGGGCAAAGACTGCTTAAAGAGCTGCTTGAGAGGGGAGTGACCCAGAGGATGCAGATGAGCACGAGAGAGAGAGAGAGAGAGAGAGAGAGAGAGAGAGAGAGAGAGAGAGAGGACAAAACCGTGAAGACACTAAGCACAGTCCAGTGTCATGGCTGCTCAAGTCAAACAGGAAGGGACAGAAATAGATCACCCTTTGGTCATCAAATAAAGAAGGAACTAAAGTAGTGGTAGGGTTTTGTAGAAGCTAAGCCAAAGATAGCAGCTCTTCCTTCTTGATAGCATCACCCCGCTGACAAGCATTCCACCATGCTGACAAAACCACGAAGCCTTGTCCTAGGACCCTTGCCCAAAGAATGTACAAGAACACCAAAACTAGAAATCATATTAAAGCTCACATTACTATGAAAACATCATGAAACAACAGCATTGCAAAATAAATCGAATTTTGTCAAACAACAATTAGTAGCTGTTTTAATACACGATATTTAGAAAACACATGCTTAGATACAGTCTAGAAATGATCTAAAAACAAAACACAGGAAGCTGTTTTTTTTTATCTTACTCAGAAAATAAATTGAGGACAAAGAGAGATCCATAATCAGATATGAAGGATACAATATATGTAGCCAAAATTAAATTTATTTCAGCTGCAATTTAATAGGTCTCATTAAAAGAAAGCAGAAAAACAACTAAAAAGGGAAGATAAGATAAAGAAATAGAGACAGAAAGAAAACATTAAAATGGTTCAAATTGATGATGGGGGTGGAGTGGGGCTGGAGTGACAGATCAGAGAACAGAAGTCACTTTCCAGACCTCATGTTTGGCAATTCATAAACATCCCTAATGCCAGCCCCAGGGGATCTGACTCCCTCTCTGGCTTCTCTAGGCTTCTTCCCTCTCTGCTCATATACACTGTGAACACACACACACACACATAACACATGTGTGCATGAACACAAATCTCTAAGAGAATTGAAAGATAAGCAAAAAAAAAAAACTAGCATTATATATAACCAAAGTCCCTGACATAATAAATAAAATACTGTAGGCAGAAAACTGTTATTGAAGAAAAATATTTAGAAATAGTAAAATTTCTAAATCTCTTTATTGAAAGGTATCACAGTGTTTCTAGGAAAATAAATCCAAATACTGCCAGCTATATCCTAGAAATGTTGTTGATCAGGATACATCAGGAAGACCCTCAACTTCCTGCCTGCTAGGTTATGTGCACACAGGCTAGAGAGTATTAAGACTGTAAGAATGTAGGCTGTCTACTGAATAGATAATTAAATAGTCCATAGAGGAGGTGTGTGTGTGTGTGTGTGTGTGTGGTGTGGTGTGGCACATACACCCACACCTGCTTCACATTGTCTGGACTTCTCTGTCTGTTGGTGGGGACGTAAGCTGGCTCCGTAGCCTATCTGCTGTGAGCAGCCATGCGACAAACACAGGTTACAAGCATTTCTGTGGTGTGCTGACCTAGCTACTTCAAGAGTGGAACAGACACCTATGCTAGCTGGACATTTATGGGGTTTGTTTTGTTTAGGTTTTGTTTTTAGAATCTTCATGCTGCTTTAGAGTCTCATGGAAACCTGATCCTTCAACAAGTTAAATAATAAGGACCTCACAGAGAGAAAGTAAAGCCACGCCCACACCTCTGAGGACACACAGAGGCACAGGGCCCATTCCCCCTGAACTCTCTGCCACTTTTCCAACACCACCACACACACAAAAGCCAATCAGAGCCTTTAAAATGTAGATTTAAGGTTAGGCATTCAGTCACAGAGCAGGGCATAGGTAGATACTCCAGGATCCTTATTAGATGGTGAGTTTAACTCTTATTTTAGCTTAATGAAAATGCAGAAAAGACTGAACAGGTCAATGGTTTGGAGACTTTAAAACTCCAAAAGAAAATTTTCAGAGCTTGCTGATCACATCAGACCTCAGACAGGAAACTTTATGGGCAAAAGCTACAAAACTTCAAAGTGTCAAGCAGACTGCCCCTCTGCCCACCATGGTGCAGAATGAGTGTGTGGGCTACTGACCACAGATAAGATACGGGGATATAATGAAGGCTTTGAGAAATCCTGGATACATTGCAGCACATGCTATTTTTATTTATATCTAAACAGTCAGATCATAAGCTCTGAAATTTCATAAAGAGTACCACAAACTGATCCAAAAGAGAACAGTGACTGAAAGGTAGAGCAAGCCCAAACAGAATCGTACCTGTCTGGGGCACAGACACTCCACTGTGGTTGACCATTATCTTTACACAATGAAATATTTGGCTTTGCTGCCTCATTTTCATCAATGCATAGCAGAGAAAAATCTCTACAGAAACGCCTGGATTTCTATAAAAATATCACCATATACTTGTCCTGAAGCTTACTCAAGCTTGCCGAGACTTCACAAGGGTGGTCAGGGTCCAACCTCTGAGCTGGAGTAACAGAGAGGAAAGGGGGGAGGGTACAGAGAGGAGGGAGTAAGGGGAGCGGAGGGGTGAGAGAAAGGGATAAAGAAAGAGAGGAAATATATACATTTAAGACAAGCTCATGAGCAAGACATTTTCCTTCAATTACACCTAATTATTTCACTGTTTCCATTTCCTAATGACATGAAACCACACCAAACAAACAACTGTGAAAGACCGTTCAGCAAGTGCTTAATTGTTCGGCATGCACAGAAAGATGCTGAAACTACCATGCTGGCCTGTAGAAAGGCATATTTTATCCCAATCAGCGCGTGCAAGCACAACCGCGCCAGCCGACGCGCATTGGACACTGCACAGCTCGACTGTGACGACCCACACACAGCACTTGCACATCAATTATGATCATCATAATCACGGTCGTTAAGCTGAATGTTCATTATCATCAGGATGCTAGTGACAGCAGATTCAATCTCTGGGTGCAGTGGGCAAGCACTCACAGTCCCACCCAAGTTCCTACAGAAGGCGATGTGGCACATTAAATCCGTGATGTGTTCCCTATCCTACCACATTCCCAAAGCGTGGACAGGGAAGGTCAGCTTTATGTTCTGTGCAATATGCTTAGTTCCCTAAATTAATTCCTTGGAGTGCTGGATATTTCTGTGCTAGGTAATGTATACAGGCCCGGTCGGGGCCCATGCGCATGCGCAGATGAAGCAGAGGGCATTCTGCTGCCATAACCCAGTTGTAATCAGGCAGATGAGACGGGAGCTAGCAACACAAACCCTGGTACACACAAGCTTACTCCAGTTCAGATAAAGGGCAGAGGTGGGCACTTCTTTCTCAGTGAATATGAACATGAACATTTTGACAAGAGATTTTTGAGCGTGTGGAACTGTCAGACCCAGAGCTCCCCAAACAGGCGACATCAACACCAACACCAACTGACAAGACATTCCTTAGTTCACATTCATCCTTAGATCAGCACTATGGAGAATTATAATACTTAAATATTTACCTCAACTCTGAAGTCTGATCACTTAGAAGACTGAGTTAAACTTGAGTTAGCTTAATTTGGTGTAGTTCACAAGTAGATTGAAGAAACATGGATAATTTGCATGATTTATTAATTATTTATTTTCACCTTTTAAGCAATACAGTATATGGTGGGGGGTGGCTCAGTGGATAAAGCACTCGCCAAAGAAGCGTGAGGACTGGAGTCTGAGCTGGCAGACAGGCAACCACCTGCACTTGGCAGCACAGACACTCCCTAGGAAAAGCTGCTTGGTTAGACTGGCCAGAATCAACATGCCCTGGGTATAAGAGAGAGATGCGGCTTCAGAAGACAGAGCAGACAGCGGAGGAAGGAAGACACCTAAGAGCATCTTTGAATGTCCACACACATGTAAAACTGCTTCCATATATGCAAGCATGCTACATACAAAATCACGTGCAAAAGAAAAAAATATTTATTATTACTGGCTCAAGGTTTTTAGGGAAAAATAGTATTGTGTTCTCTCATTCACTGAATTTGTGAGTTTTTGTATAAAGCTAATGGGGAATTAAGAAAACAAAGGAAGTAATTACATTGTTTGTATGAATATGAAATGAATTGATATGAGTAGGAAAAGTACTAAATGTATACTTGATTTTCTGCAGCTGATGTCCTATAACCCAGCTAGCTAGCAAGTCACTTGAGACCTGGACTTCTCTGTTTAAAGAAACCAGGAGAGGAAGTCAGTTCTCCATGGAGACCATCATGATGGTGGATACTTAACTAACATCAACCTACTGTGTTACTAAAGCTGCTTCTATTTGTTTTTGCGGTGCTGCAAATTGAATCCCAGGCATCTCCCATGCTAAATAAGAGCCTCAATCCTGAGCCCCAGCCCCAGCCCTCAATGTACACTTCAATGCATACAAATACTCCAGCCTCCCTATAGATGATTATTTTGATATTTGTCCTTTTATTCTTCTTCACTTTGAACCTAACAACTCTAGTCTCCCAAGATTATCTTTACCTCTCTCATAAAAAGCTATGGTCTCTCATTCTCAAGATTAAGAAGACACATTTTCTAAAAATAAATTAACTGCTGTGTGTATCGGCATACGCATGGAACTCCTATACCCTGGAAACAGATGCAGGGGGATCACTGCAAGTTTGAGATCAGACTGATCTATGTGGTGAGTTCCAGGCTAATAAGACACACACACACACACACACACACATACACACACACACTGACACACACACATACACACACACACTGACACACACACACACATACACACACACACTGACACACACACACACACACACACACACACACACACTGCTTAAAAAAGTATAGAGCCTCCTTTTAAACTTATTCTTACCCAAGTTATTTAATATCAAGTCAAAATATAAAATATTTAAAATAACTCCGAGATTTGACAAGAGAAAGGCAACGCCGACTCGACTTTCTTACAGTCCACATGCACGGGGCTGGGAAGGTAGTGTTTTATTAATATTTACTGACTCTCTCTTCTTTTTTCACTTAATTCTCAAGAATAAAACATCATCTCTAATGAGACTTCTAAAATAATAAAATAAGTTATTCCACTTCCCAGTGAGTATTCAGACGTTTTTCTGTTTCTATGAAGTTGCTTAACTGAGATAGACACACCAGTACGTGAAGTTTTGGACTCTGTTAAGTGAGTCAGCTCCAAAGCTCTGAAGGGAAGCATGGCTCTACTTTGGGAAACAAGCACTGCACAAGGATCTTTCCTACTGTGATGGAGACAAATGTGCTACAATTCACTTAGACTTTCAAGGAAGAATTGCTGATTGGATTCAACCAAATGGTGCAAAGGCACCATTGTGAAAAGTTATGTTGACTACAAAATGCAATACACATCACATCTATAAACACAATAGAAAATGAAGTAGGTAGCGCTCCTCTCAGGTTTGTGTTCAGTAGGATTGCATATTGGTAGAAAATGACAAAAATGGTTTATTGTGGGATTTTATAAAAAGACACAATAAGCCATACCTTAGTCTGCCAATCATTTCCTCGCTGTAGAGAGAGACCTTAGACCTGCAATGGCTAGTGTTGGAGAACCTTTTAACAGAATGGCTTAATCGTGACAGTTTAGAAGGCACCTCATAGAGAGAGGGAGCAGACTCACCAAGCCTACAAGCGGAGTTCCATTCTTGGAAAGCAGACTAGAGAGAGAAGACTGTCCTGAAAGCTGTCCTCTGACATCCCTGTGCGTGTCATGCTTGTGCACACCCTCTCATAACTCCCACGCTAATAATAATAAGAAATCAAGATGTTAAAGAGGAAAGGTACCTTGTGACAGACATGCTCAAATTATTTACTCCCTCTCCCTCAGAATCCCATATTCACATTATAGATGAAGACAGAATGAGGTGAGGAAGCATGTCTTACAGGGAGACACAACATAGCAGAAACAACACAGTTTTCTGAGAGATGAGATGGAGGATGGTTCTCCTTGGATGTGGTCGGCCCTTTAACACAAGACTAGAATAGACCTGGAGTTAGAGCTAACTGACCTTGAACTAAATGAAAGGAAAGCAGTCAGGGTGGAGGCAGGCTGTGGGCTTCCTGTACGTTACAGGACTGGGCAACTGCTCTTCAAGAGAATGAAAGAATGATCCTGCAAGGCAACTCAGGAGCCACCATGGCTGCTGCTGCTCCCACAGATGGGGCAGAAAGGTTTCCTACAGTATTAGAAGGGTAGGATGAAGGCTCCCAATGTCCCAGGGCCCAAGACACCCCTAGCAGAGAGCTACAGAGCAGAGCCTTAGCAGTGGGACTTTAGCCCACCTCCATCTCCAAGTCCTTGGGCCCACTATTCATTCTCTACTATAACGCTGACTTTCTAACTAACATATAGTAGACAGAACCTATCTTTTTCTACCTTACCCTTGTCATTGGGCATAGTGTCTTCCAGGTTTATCCACTGTCAGGAGCCATAATGGAACAAGCTAATAACTAGCAGGTGATCATCCTGAAATGGCCTGCTTCAGATTACTTAATCATTAATTATGTATTTAATAATAATTATATAATCTGTGACAAGTGAGCCCTTATTAAGCAAGGCTGTAAGGGTTTCATTTTAGGAAAGATTCCTGCTATTAATATGCTTTTCCTGTTATTATTAAACATATATAATAATAAGTAATAGTACACCCCTTTGGAGTAGATCTCTGCAAATCCAGGAAGATATACTGTCTTGCAGAGATGCTATATAGACAAATAGACAACTTAAGTCTTAATGATGATCTTATAAGATTCCTAAAATTATATATGTGATTATTAAGCTTTTATAAGGAACTGCTATTAGCTCCTTTTCTGATAGTCAAAACTGCAATGAGAACTCTGCCAATCTCCCAAACGTCACCAGTCAATTGCTCTTAGATGGTAACCAGACTTTCTCCTACTCAGAGCACATTCCAATACGTAGTAAAACAATTAACTAAAGGTCATAAAAAGGGAACTAACAATTTATTATAGGACAGAAGATAAAATATTGACTGGGTTTATCTATATAAAAATTCACTAATAACCTAGTTATGGTTTTAAACCTTCATTGAATCTGTGGAGCATGACAGGTGATGGATGTTTAGTCAGATAATTACTCTAATGGGTATGTATGTAAACATTCTCATAAAGTGAAGTAAACTTCTACTTCAATTTGTGATTTGATTTTGTGTGTGAACTTTGATGAACTTTTTAACATGTGATCGTGTATTCTGAAAGATGTTTAAGGGCTGAGGACAGAGAGAAGAGACAGAACTGGGGAACAGAGGAGAGAAAACTGAGCTGAGAGAGGACCTGAGTGAGAAGTTTTAGACAAAGCACTCTGGACAGAACTGAATTCAAGAATTTAGTTCTGTATAGGCACAGCACTGGGAGAAAAGGCATTGAGAGGAAGGGCATTATTGTGACATCAGAGCAGGAGGAAAGAGCAAGATTAGAAGGAGAATGCAGAGTGAATAACTTAGAAACTAAAGGTAACATAAAATACTAAGAGAGCAACGTGCAGGATGCAGAGGGAAAGAGGAAAAAGGAAGACGAAGACGCTGCAGAGAGCAGAGGAGCAGGCAGGCTTCTCTGTACCATCGGACAGAACAGGTCCCATGGTAAGGACAAGGCAGGCTTAGTCTTATTAAAATTAACAACGCTTCTTTCTTACACACATGGATTTAATTCATTTAGCATTAAAAGGGTAGAGGCTTTCTCTTTCTCCATGAAATAAACATTGGAGCTCATTTTTCATCCAGAATGAGTGGGCTCTTTCTACACTGGTGCTTGGTCTTTTGCTCCATATGCATATGTAAGTATGGATGTGTGTGTAAGTATGCAATTGTGAGAATGTATACATGTGTATGTTATGTAAGTATGTTATTGTGAGAATGCATGCAAGCTAGGCCCAACTGGATCTGAATGGAAGTGTATAAATGAGCATGCATGAAGCCATGTATGAACTTATGTGAGACTATGCATGTTCCCTTATGTAACGGTTTTTCCTTCTGCGAGTGTTATTCTCTTCTCTTGGTTCAATAGAAGTTTATTGCTCCAAACTTCCCCCTAGCCTGACAAGCAAGAGGCATCTGGACAATAGGGAAAGGGCTCTAGAAATCAATCCTTTACTTAATCTCCTGCTGTTTTAGGATGAGGTGCAAAGTGCCTGAGACTGCAGTCTCTGGCCTCAGAGGAACACAGAAGGCAGGTCAGCTACAATAGCATAGTAACTTAGACTTAGATAAGTAAACTTTTTATTATACATCAACCCTAAATATCTCCTAAGATAAAGTCTTACCCTCTCTTGACATTCTTCCCCCCTCCCCTGCCTCAAGAAGAACAAGAAGACAAGAAAGAAGAACCCCCACCAGGGCTGCCCCCATCCCCACCTCCATATCATGAATAACAGCATGTCTGTGCTTTTTATGGTGCAATAATGTTTCACCGTGTGAGCTCTCCTTATGCATTTGTTTTTGGTAGCTGTCCTGGCTATTGTGAATGACATTGCAATGAACATGGTGTCTACTTACCTCTTTGACATACAATTTCACTCCTTTTGGGCTTCGGCTCAGACGTCTGATTACTGGGTTAAACCATAGCACAATGGCCGTTTTAACCTACACTCTCACAAACAATGCCAGAGTTCCATTTGCTCACAACTTGGCCAACATTTCCTTCTGGTTTTTCGGTAATTGTTATTCTATCAGGTACGAGATGATATATCATGGTTTTGATTTGCACTTCAGTGATAATTTTAGTGATGTTAAATGTCTATTCATAGACCTGCTCACACATTTTGGATGTTGACCCATATTACAATGTATGGTTCCAAGTATCTTCCCCATCCCACTGATGTCTCTCATGATTCTGTCACTGATGATTCTGCTGGTGTTAGTGATGTTTCCCTCTGCTGGTTAGGAGTTCTTATGTTCAAGCTTTTTAGCTTGACACAGTGTCATTGCTTCTGCTAACGATGCATCCAGAGAACATGGCTGAGCCCACTATCAAAGTTTTTTCTGTTTCCTCTAATCATTTCAAGATTTAATCTTGAATGTGTTTTGAATGGATGTCTTAATATGGTAAGAAGCGAAGATGCAGCTTCCCTATCTTGCATCAGAATATGCATCTTCCCAGCACTCTCTGCTGAGGCAACTGTCCTTGTGCCACTGTATTTGGCACCGTTGTGAGGATCCTTTTGGCACACGCATGTGCACGTAGTTCTACACCTTCTATCCTATGTCATCAGTCAGTGTGCCTCGGAATGCCCAGACCATGTGTGCTGTTTTGATTACTATGGCAATACATTATCTTTTGAAATTAGCTACTGTGACACTTTCAACTTTGTTAATTTTGTTCACTTGATTTTCCAGGGTAATTTGTTATGGCATCAAGAACAAAGGTACACCTTATATATGCCTTTAAAACCTACATGTACTGCACACGTTACACATGTGCACAGTGCATATGCATATGTGCCAAGTGTATGTAGTCCACAGTTACATGCCAATCACTCATCTCCTTACATGCACATATAGGTATGCAATGCACAGAGATCAAGAGAGCAAGCAACATGTAGTCTCCACGGTCCACTGTCCATTCCATGCTAGGACTTCACGTTCAAACTCCAACCCAATTGATCATCTGACAAAGCCAGTAGTCCTCGTCATTGATTATAGGATTTATCACATAAAACATACATTAAGTGCACAGTAATGCAAAGAACTAGTGCAAATCTCTCATGGACACAAGTCAGCTGCACTATCCTTACAAAAAGAGGTGCAAATAAGTTTGTAACTATGACTGTCACAGCTGTAATGAGAACAATTGCATCTGCTGTCGTCAGTATCAATCTTCAGCCTTTTACAAGTGGCACTGTGTCCTGATACTGTCATTGCTGTCCACCTTAGCCATTTAAAGGGGCACCTGCCTTTCTACTGTGCCATGGACCCACCTTGTCAGAGATCCACTTCTTAGGGTCTTCATTACGGAAGTGCTTCTGTCCATAAGAGCCAGGATTATACGTGCTTGACGTGTGTATCATTGGGATGTACTTCTCCTTTTTATGGTAGGAAGAAAATGGCAAAAACCTGGAAAGACAAGTCAGGCAACATTCACAATTACATTTCCAGAAATAGCTGATTCAAAGAAAATAAGGGTTTGGGAGCAGAGCACCTGGACTCCGTGTCAACCGTGGCCGCTGTTACAAATGCTGGCTTCTGTGGCCCTTCCTCTCCTACTTGTCTAGAGATGAAGACATTCATAGTTTCCTAATGGGATTTTTATGAGTTTTAAATAGATAATGATGTTGAGTATCCAATCAACAATTTGAAGGTGCCAAATTTTTCAAAATTCATATTACAAACAAAATAACATTTTAAAATTGTATAAATCTCAAAAATACAAAAAGCAAATGAAACACTATAGCAGTACAGGTAGTTCTTATTGAAATCAGTTTCTAACATCAAAGCTCATGTTACACCCCAAGTAAAGGCATATCCAGTCAGGTGTGAATGACAGTGCTTTGGAGTCAGTCCACCCCTGCTCCCACCTCAGCCCACCCCTGCTCCCACCTCAGTCCACCCCTGCTCCCACCTCAGTCCACCCCTGCTCCCACCACAGTCCACCCCTGCTACCACCTCATCCCACCCCTGCTCACACCTCAGCCCACCCCTGCTCACACCTTATCCCACCCCTGCTCCCACCTCAGCTCCACCCTGCTCCCACCTTATCCCACCCCTGCTCCCACCTCAGCTCCACCCTGCTCCCACCTCAGCCCACCCCTGCTACCACCTCATCCCACCCCTGCTCCCACCTCATCCCACCCCTGCTCCCACCTCAGCCCACCCCTGCTACCACCTCAGCCCACCCCAGCTCACACCTCAGCCCACCCCTGCTCCCACCTTAGCCCACCCCTGCTCCCACCTCAGCTCCACCCTGCTCCCACCTCAGCCCACCCCTGTTCCCACCTCAGCCCACCCCTGCTCCCACCTCAGCTCCCCCCTGCTCACACCTCAGCTCCCCCCTGCTCACACCTCAGCTCCCCCCTGCTCCCACCTCAGCCCACCCCTGCTCACACCTCAGCTCCCCCCTGCTCACACCTCAGCTCCCCCCTGCTCACACCTCAGCTCCCCCCTGCTCACACCTCAGCTCCCCCCTGCTCACACCTCAGCCCACCTCTGCTCCCACCTCAGCCCATCCCTGCTCACACCTCAGCCCACCCCTGCTCCCACCTCAGCTCCCCCCTGTTCACACATCAGCCCACCCCTGCTCCCACCTCAGCCCACCCCTGCTCCCACCTCAGCCCAGCCCTGCTCCCACCTCAGCCCACCCTTGCTCCCACCTCAGCCCACCCCTGCTCCCACCTCAGCTCCACCCTGCTCCCACCTCAGCTCCACCCTGCTCCCACCTCAGCCCACCCCTGCTCCCACCTCAGCCCACCCCTGCTCCCACCTCAGCCCATCCCTGCTCACACCTCAGCCCACCCCTGCTCCCACCTCAGCTCCCCCCTGTTCACACCTCAGCCCACCCCTGCTCCTACCTCAGCCCACCCCTGCTCCCACCTCAGCCCACCCCTGCTCACACCTCAGCTCCCCCTGCTCCCACCTCAGCCCACCCCTGCTCCCACCTCAGCCCATCCCTGCTCACACCTCAGCCCACCCCTGCTCCCACCTCAGCTCCCCCATTCACACCTCAGCCCACCCCTGCTCCCACCTCAGCCCACCCCTGCTCCTACCTCAGCCCACCCCTGCTCACACCTCAGCCCACTCCTACTCACACCTCAACTCCCCCCTGCTCCCACCTCAGCCCACCCCTGCTCCCACCTCAGCTCCCCCCTGTTCACACCTCAGCTCCACCCTGCTCCCATCTCAGCCCAGCCCTGCTCCCACCTCAGTTCTGCTTTGATCCTGGACTTCCTCACCTAGTCACCTGATCCATGAGTCTTGACTTCCACACAGAGACACCATAAGCAACAAGCACCCGCATGTGAACGAACATTTAGCATGGAGTCTGAAGAGGACGCAGGCCGGACACATGGTGAGCAAGGTGCTAAGAGAAGAGTTCTGCTGCATCTAGCAGTGCTTTGTTTATTTTGATCTTTGTGATTAGTGTAGGTATTAGTGGTTCTACATGAGGACTAACTCTCACATTCCCACCGCACTGTCCCCGTGGTTGGTTTTAGATCCAACCTGGAGACTTCTTCTGCTGGTCCTGCTAAATCCTCAGTGGAACTCAATAAGAGTGAAAGAACAGAACTACTGTTTTAAGCGCCCATGAAAAAGAAGACAGAAGACAAGAACACAAGCTGGAGACAGCAAGGGGTTCTGAGCAGGTGGAAAGAGGATCGGGAACTTACAACAGAGAAAGTTTGTGAAAGGCAAAAGTTAACATAAAGGCTCAGGAGAGGCTGAGGCCCCAGAAGACCAAAGCGCTCTGTCCCACAGGCCTCCGGAAAGGCGGAACTGATGCCGTGTCCCTGCAGAAGGAGAGATGGGTAAAAGAAGCTCAAGCTGGCGGACCAAAAGCACCCAGGAGTAAGTGAGGGCCTGGCCTTTGTATTCCTGCGATTCATTCATTAAGAGAGAGACTCTGACACTCTGACATGAAGCATCTAACTCCAGTTCCCGCACTCCAGAGCTGACACAGTGCAGTGTGCGTCCCACTGCAGGGGTGCTGGATGGAGTGGTACCCACGGAGTGTATTCCACAGTTCATCCACTTGCTTCTTCCTCTGCTTCTCTGTAAGTGGACTGTGAAGGGAACCCAAGCACAACCATTGCAACTTCTCAAACACGCAGCAAACTTCCAGAGAAGCGTGCCCAAGGCTCAACCTTGGGAAATGTGCTAATTAAAAGTTCATGTTGAGGTACAACCAAGTCTCTCCATCAAAAAGCCAATCGTACTCAGTTTCTGGTTAGATTTGTTTCCTAACTGGAAAAATCAAGGTATCAAAGAGTAGTGACCAGGATCCGAGGGGATATGGTGCTCAGGAAATAGGAACTGGTTGCTTCTTTTTATTTTCAAATAAAAGGGGTATTTAAAAACAGAAGTGAAAATGAAAATGAAAAATAAAAATATACAGCAAGTTGAAGTAACTAACTGAGGAAAATAATTTAAAACTTAGAGTTTAGAAAAATAAAGTTAGCCAGGCGGTGGTGGCACACACCTTTAATCCCAGCAATTGGGAGGCAGAGGCAGGCGGATTTCTGAGTTCGAGGCCAGCCTGGTCTGCAGAGTGAGTTCCAGGACAGCCAGGGCTACACAGAGAAACCCTGTCTCAAAAAACAAAACAAAAGCAAAAAACAAAAACAAAAATAAAGTTGAGGTTTAGGAAATGTTGATTAAGCCATTACTATGTCCCAATAGTTTCATTAAAACAAGATATTTTTTCCCTTTTATTGAATATTTTCTTTATTTACATATCAAATGTTATCTCCTTTCCAGGTCTCCCCTGTAGAATCCCCCTATCCCACCCACCCACTGCCACTATGAGAGTGCTCCCCAACCAACCCACCCACACCAGTCTTCCCACCTTGGCATTCCCTTATACTGGGACATCAAATCCCTTCAGGCCCAAGGGCCCATCTTCCCACTGATGTCCATCCTCTGCCACATGTGTGGCCAGAGCCATGGGCTCCTCCATGTGTACTGTTTGATTGGTGATCCAATCCCTGGGAGCTCTGGCGGGGTGGGTCTGGCCTGCTGACACTGCTGCTGTTGCCATGGGACTGTAAACCCCCTCAGCTCCTTCAGTCCCTTCTCCAGCTCCTCCACTGGGGACCCTGCTTTCAGTCCGATGGTTGGCTGCAAGCACAGCTGCCTCTGTATTTGTCAGGCAGGCTTTGGTCAGCATCCACAAAAGCATCTGGGTTTGGTGACAGTATATGGGATGGATCCCCAGGTGGGGCAGTCTCTGAATGGCCTTTCCTTCAGTCTCTGCTTCACACTTTCCATATTTCCTCCTGTGAGTATTTTGTTCTCCCTTCTAAGAAGTACTAAAGCATCCTCACTTTGGTCTTCCTTCATCTTGAGCTTCATATGGTCTGTGAATTGTATCTTGGGTATTCTGAAATTTTGGGCTAAAATCCACTTATCAGTGACTGCATACCATGAGTGTTCTTTTGTAACTGGGTTACCTCACTCAGGATATTTTCAAGTTCCACCCATTTGCCTGCAAATTTCATGAAGTCATTGTTTTCAATAGCTGAGTAGTATTCCATCGTGTAAATGTACTGCATTTTCTGTATCCATTCCTCTGTTGAGGGACATCTGCATTCTTTCCAGCTTCTGGCTATTATAAATATTGCTGCTATGAACATAGGGTAATATGTGTCCTTATTATGTGTTGGAGCATCTTCTGGGTATATGCCCAGAAATGGTATATCTCGGTCCTAAGGTAGTACTAAGTCCAATTTTCTGAGGAACCACCAGACTGATTCCAAGAGTGGTTGTACCAGTTGGCAATCCTACCAGCAATGGAGGAGTGTTCCTCTTTCTCCATATCCTTCCCAACACCTGATGTCACCTGAGTTTTTGATCTTAGCCATTCTGACTGGTGTGAGGTAGAGTCTCAGGGTCATTTTGATTTGCATTTCCCTGATGACTAAAGTTGTTGAACATTTCTTTAGGTGCTTCTTAGTCATCTGAGTTTCCTCAGTTGAGAATTCTCTGTTTAGCTCTGTTCCCCATTTTTTTTTCTTTCTTTTTTTTTTATTATTCGATATAATTTATTTACATTTCAAATGATTTCCCCTCTTCTAGCCCCCCCACTCCCCGAAAGTCCCGCAAGCCCCCTTCTCTTCCCCTGTCCTCCCACCCACCCCTTCCCACTTCCCCGTTCTGGTTTTGCTGAATACTGTTTCACTGAGTCTTTCCAGAACCAGGGGCCACTCCTCCTTTCTTCTTGTACCTCATTTGATGTGTGGATTATGTTTTGGGTATTCCAGTTTTCTAGGTTAATATCCACTTATTAGTGAGTGCATACCATGATTCACCTTTTGAGTCTGGGTTACCTCACTTAGTATGATATTCTCTAGCTCCATCCATTTGCCTAAGAATTTCATGAATTCATTGTTTCTAATGGCTGAATAGTACTCCATTGTGTAGATATACCACATTTTTTGCATCCACTCTTCTGTTGAGGGATACCTGGGTTCTTTCCAGCATCTGGCAATTACAAATAGGGCTGCTATTAACATAGTAGAACATGTATCCTTATTACATGGTGGGGAGTCTTCTGGGTATATGCCCAGGAGTGGTATAGCAGGATCTTCTGGAAGTAAAGTGCCCAGTTTTCGGAGGAACCGCCAGACTGATTTCCAGAGTGGTTGTACCAATTTGCAACCCCACCAGCAGTGGAGGAGTGTTCCTCTTTCTCCACACCCTCTCCAACACCTGCTGTCTCCTGAATTTTTAATCTTAGCCATTCTGACTGGTGTAAGATGAAATCTTAGGGTTGTTTTGATTTGCATTTCCCTAATGACTAATGAAGTTGAGCATTTTTTAAGATGCTTCTCCGCCATCCGAAGTTCTTCAGGTGAGAATTCTTTGTTTAACTCTGTACCCCATTTTTTAATAGGGTTGTTTGGTTTTCTGGAGTCTAACTTCTTGAGTTCTTTATATATATTGGATATTAGCCCTCTATCTGATGTAGGATTGGTGAAGATCTTTTCCCAATTTGTTGGTTGCCGATTTGTCCTCTTGATGGTGTCCTTTGCCTTACAGAAACTTTGTAATTTTATGAGGTCCCATTTGTCAATTCTTGCTCTTAGAGCATACGCTATTGATGTTCTGTTCAGAAACTTTCTCCCTGTACCGATGTCCTCAAGGGTCTTCCCCAGTTTTTTTTCTATTAGCTTCAGAGTGTCTGGCTTTATGTGGAGGTCCTTGATCCATTTGGATTTGAGCTTAGTACAAGGAGACAAGGATGGATCAATTCGCATTCTTCTGCATGCTGACCTCCAGTTGAACCAGCACCATTTGTTGAAAAGGCTATCTTTTTTCCATTGGATGTTTTCAGCCTCTTTGTCGAGGATCAAGTGGCCATAGGTGTGTGGGTTCATTTCTGGATCTTCAATCCTGTTCCATTGATCCTCCTGCCTGTCACTGTACCAATACCATGCAGTTTTTAACACTATTGCTCTGTAGTATTGCTTGAGGTCAGGGATACTGATTCCCCCAGATTTCCTTTTGTTGCTGAGAATAGTTTTAGCTATCCTGGGTTTTTTGTTGTTCCAGATGAATTTGATAATTGCTCTTTCTAACTCTGTGAAGAATTGAGTTGGGATTTTGATGGGTATTGCATTGAATCTGTATAGTGCTTTAGGCAAAATGGCCATTTTAACTATATTGATTCTACCGATCCATGAGCATGGGAGGTTTTCCCATTTTTTGAGGTCTTCTTCCATTTCCTTCTTCAGAGTCTTGAAGTTCTTGTCATACAGATCTTTCACATGTTTGGTAAGAGTCACCCCAAGATACTTTATACTGTTTGTGGCTATTGTGAAGGGGGTCATTTCCCTAATTTCTTTCTCAGCCTGCTTATCCTTTGAGTATAGGAAGGCCACTGATTTGCTTGAGTTGACTTTATAACCTGCCACTTTGCTGAAGTTGTTTATCAGCTGTAGGAGCTCTCTAGTGGAGTTCTTTGGGTCACTTAGGTAGACGATCATGTCGTCTGCAAATAATGATAGTTTGACTTCTTCCTTTCCAATTTGTATCCCTTTGACCTCCCTATGTTGTCGAATTGCCCGAGCTAGTACCTCAAGTACAATATTGAAAAGATAAGGAGAAAGGGGGCAGCCTTGTCTGGTCCCTGATTTCAGTGGGATTGCTTCAAGTTTCTGTCCATTTAGTTTGATGCTGGCTACCGGTTTGCTGTATATTGCTTTTACTATGTTTAGGTATGGGCCTTGAATTCCTGTTCTCTCCAAGACTTTAAGCATGAAGGGATGCTGAATTTTGTCAAATGCTTTTTCAGCACCCAATGAAATGACCATGTGGTTTTGTTCTTTGAGTTTGTTTATGTAGTGGATTGTATTGATGGATTTCCGTATATTGAACCAACCCTGCATTCCCGGGATAAAGCCTACTTGATCATGGTGGATGATCGTTTTGATGTGTTCTTGGATTCGGTTGGCAAGAATTTTATTGAGTATTTTTGCATCGATGTTCATAAGGGAAATTGGTCTGAAGTTCTCTTTCTTTGTTGGATCTTTGTATGGCTTTGGTATCAGCGTAATTGTGGCTTCGTAGAAGGAATTGGGTAGTGTTTCTTCTGTTTCTATTTTGTGGAATAGTTTGAAGAGTATTGGTGTTAACTCTTCTTTGAAGGTCTGGTAGAATTCTGCACTGAAGCCATCTGGTCCTGTGCTTTTTTTGGTTGGAAGACTTTCTATGACTCCTTCTATTTCTTTAGGCATTATGGGAGTGTTTAGATGGTCTAGTTGGTCCTGATTTAATTTTGGTATTTGGTATCTGTCAAGGAAATTGTCCATTTCCTCCAGATTCTCCAGTTGTGTTGAGTATAGGCTCCTGTAGTAGGATCTGATGATTTTTTGGATTTCCTCAGTTTCCGTTGTTATATCTCCCTTTTCATTTCTAAGTTTGTTAATTTGGATACTTTCTCTGTGCCCTTTGGTCATTCTGGCTAAGGGTTTATCTATCTTGTTGATTTTCTCAAAGAACCAGCTCCTGGTATTGTTGATTTTTTGTATGGTTCTCTTTGTTTCTACTTGATTGATTTCGGCCCTGAGTTTGATGATTTCCTGCCTTCTACTCCTCCTGGGCGAAATAGCTTCTTTTTGTTCCAGGGCTTTCAGGTGTGTCATTAAGCTGGTAATGTATGCTCTCTCCATTTTCTTTTTGGAGGCACTCAGGGCTATGAGTTTTCCTCTTAGCACTGCTTTCATTGTGTCCCATAGATTTGGGTATGTTGTGTTTTCATTTTCATTGTGTTCTAAAAAGTCTTTAATTTCTTTCTTTATTTCTTCCTTGACCAAGGTATCATTGAGTAGAGTATTGTTCAGTTTCCACGTGTATGTGGGCTTTCTGTTGTTTCTGTTGCTATTGAAGACCACTTTTACTCCATAGTGATCAGATAGGAGGCATGGGATTAGTTCGATCTTCTTATATTTGTTGAGGTCTGTCTTGTGACCAATTATATGGTCGATTTTGGAGAAGGTACCATGAGGTGCTGAGAAAAAGGTATATTCTTTTGTTTTAGGATAGAATGTTTTATATATATCTGTTAAATCTAATTGGTCCAAAGCTTCAATTAGTTTCATTGTGTCCCTGTTTAGTTTCTGTTTTTCTGATCGGTCCATTGAGGAAAGTGCAGTGTTGAAGTCACCCACAATTATTGTGTTAGGTGCAATGTGTGCTTTTAGTTTTAATAAAGTTTCTTTTACGAAAGAGGGTGCCCTTGCATTTGGGGCATAGATGTTCAGGATTGACAGTTCTTCTTTTTGTATTTTTCCTTTGACCAGCAAGAAGTGTCCCTCAGGGTCTCTTTTGATGACTTTGGGTTGAAAGTCAATTTTATCTGATATTAAAATGGCTACTCCAGCTTGTTTCCTGAGACCATTTGCTTGTAAAATTGTCTTCCAGCCTTTTACTCTAAGGTAGTGTTTGTCTTTGACCCTGAGGTGTGTTTCCTGTAAGCAGCAAAATGTAGGGTCCTGTTTACGTATCCATTCAGTTAGTCTGTGTCTTTTTATTGGGGCATTAAGTCCATTGATGTTAAGAGATATTAAGGAATAGTGATTGTTACTTCCTATCATTTTTGACGTTATTTTTTAAATTTGAATGCTTAACTTCTTTTGGGTTTGATGAAAGGTTACTATCTTGCTTTTTCCAGGGTGAAGTTTCCCTCCTTGTATTGGTGTTGTCCTCCTATTATCCTTTTTAGGGCCGGGTTTGTGGATAGATATTGGGTAAACTTGGTTTTGTCATGAAATATCTTAGTTTCTCCATCTATGGTGATTGAGAGTTTTGCTGGATATAGTAGTTTTGGTTGGCATTTGTGTTCTCTTAGAGTCTGCATGAGATCTGCCCAGGACCTTCTAGCCTTCATAGTCTCAGGTGAAAAGTCTGCTGTGATTCTGATAGGTCTTCCTTTATATGTTACTTGGCCTTTTTCTCTTACTGCCTTTAGTATTCTTTCTTTGTTTAGAACATTTGGTGTTTTGATTATTATGTGACGGGAAGTATTTCTGTTCTGGTCCAGTCTGTTTGGAGTTCTGTAGGCTTCTTGTATATTCATGGGCATCTCTCTCTTTAGGTTAGGGAAGTTTTCTTCCATAATTTTATTGAAGATATTTGCTGGCCCTTTAAGTTTTAAATCTTCACTCTCATCTATGCCTATAATCCTTAGGTTTGGTCTTCTCATTGTGTCCTGGATTTCCTGGATATTTTGGGTTACAAGCTTTTTGCATTTTGCATTTTCTTTAACTGTTGAGTCCATGGTTTCTATGGAATCTTCAGCATCTGAGATTCTTTCTTCTATCTCTTGTATTCTGTTGTTGATATTTGTATCTCTGTCCCCTGATTTCTTCCCAAGGCTTTCTATCTCCAAAGTTGTCTCCCTTTGAGTTTTCTTAGTTGTTTCTACTTCTGATTTTAGATCCTGGATGGTTTTGCTTAGCTCCTTCACTTGCATGTTTGTGTTTTCCTGTAATTCTTTAAGAGATTTTTGTGTTTCCTCTTTCATGAGCTCAGCCTGTTGACCAAAGTTCTCCTGTATTTCTTTAAGAGATTTTTGTGTTTCGTCTTTCATGACCTCAGCCTGTTGAGCAAAGTTCTCCTGTATTTCTTTAAGTGTTTTTTGCATTTCCTCCTTGTTGGCTTTTGTATTCTCCTGGATTTCTTTCAATGATTTTTGTGTTTCCCTTGCAAGGGCTTCTAACTTTTGATCCATTTTCTCCTGAATTTCTTTATGTATGACCTTCATGTGTTCCTGTACCAGCATCATGACCAGTGATTTTAAATCCAAATCTTGTTTTACTGGTGTGATGGGGTATCCAGGACATGTTGGTAGAGGAGAATTGGGTTCAGAAGTTGCCATATTGCCTTGATTTCTGTTAGTGACGTTCCTGCGTTTGCCTTTTGCCATCTAGATCTCACTGGTGTTAGTTTATCTTGTCAGTGCTGGACTCACCAGTGCAAGCTGCCCCTTCCCAGTTGGCCTCTGGTGCACAGCTTATCTCCTGCACTGCTTGTAGACAGTGTGCTGCTGCCCAGGCTGTTCAGATCCCAAAACAGGCACCCGAAGGCTCCAGCTGGGGCCCGCTGGATTCACTGGAGCACACTGACTTCTCCCAGCTGGCCGCCCGGAAGCCCAGCTAGCCACTTGCAGGACTTGGAGATGTAATGTTGCCGCCCAGACTGATCTGGATCCGGAAGAGGAGAGAGTAGAGCTAAGGGCTTCTGCCTGAGGCCTTGCCCCAGATTGTGTCTGAGGAGCAGATGGAGCCCGTGTGCACTCCCAGGGAGTGCCGACGGTGTATGCTACTGTGACCTCCCCTGTGTTCCGCTCACTCCGCTGGGCAGCCGATCTGCCAACCGGGCTGTCGCACACAAGGTTAGCCTGGCCGCCCAGTCCCTGAGTCCAGGCAAAAGCCTGGGAGGCCAAGGTCCGAGCAAAGTTCCCCTAGGGCTATGACTGTTAATTGGGTTTGCCAGGTGACTAGGATGGCGGGCGTGCTCGCCCGCGCTCCCTGAAAGCGCCGGGAGAGTCTGCTTTGCTAACAATCACCTGGGCGGGTTGACTCACAGATGGCCCACCAAGCCGCCCAGTCCTTGGGGTCAGTCCTGTGCCTTTTGGGGCCTAGACCCTCGCTTTGTTAGCCTTAGGCTATGCCTGTTACAGGTCTGCCCGCCTGAGCTCTCTGTCGTCCTGCAGGCAAAATGGCGGCGGCGCGCTCGCAGGCCTGGGCAAAAAACCTCCTGGTTGGGTTGGCACCCAGATGGCCCCCCGACCCGCCCAGGGCCTGGGTGCAGGCCAACGCTCGTCGGGCTCAGACCACCGCGGTGTTGGCCTTGGATTATGTTTGTGTACCTCAGTCTGTCCGATTCCTGGAGTACGGAACCAAGATGGATGCTCCTCTCCTGACTGGTGGGAGGCCGAGTTCTGAAGTGGCCTCCGCGCAGGAAAGGCGCCGCACAACTGCAGCTGCTTGCTGCCCGGCTGGTCAGCGAAGGTCAGTGGTCGTGGGCGCAGGGCCTAACTGGTCCCTGTGACGCCTTGGTTCCACTGCTGATGGCCCTTCAGCTGGAGCAGCCACTGCTGCCGCTGCCGCCGCCCTGTTCCCCATTTTTTAATAGGGTTATTTGTTTCTCTGGAGCTTCTCTTGAGTTCTTTGTATATATTGGATATTAGCCCTCAATCGGAGGTAGGATGGGTAAAAATCTTTTCCAAATCTGTTGGCGGCTGTTTTGTCTTATTGACAGTGTCCTTTGCTTTACAGAAGCTTTGCAATTTTGTGAGATCCCATTTGTTGATACTTGATCTTAGAGCATAAGCAATTGGTGTTCTGTTCAGGAAATTTTCCCCTGTGCCCATGTGTTCAAGGTTTTTCCCCATTTTCTCTTCTATAGATTCAGTGTATCTGGTTTTATGTGGAGGTCCTTGATCCACTTGGACTTGGGCTTTATACAAGGAGATAATGGATTGATTTGCAATCTTCTACATGTTGACAACCAGTTGAACGTGCATCATTTGTTGAAAATGATGTCTTTTTTTCCATTGCAAGGTTTTAGTTCCTTTGTCAAAGATCAAGTGACCAGAGGTGTGGGTATATTTCTGGGTTTTCAGTTCTATTCCTGCATGTCACTGCACCAGTACCATGCAGCTGTGTGTGTGTGTGTGTGTTTTTTTAATCACTATTGCTCTGTAATACAGCTTAAGGTCAGGGATGGTGATTCCTCCAGAAGTTCTTTTATTGAGAACTTTTGTTCTTTTGTTGAGAATAGCTTTCACTATTCTGTGTTTTTTGTTATTCCAAAATAAATTTGAGAATTTCTCTTTCTAACTCTATGAAAAATTGAGTTGGAATTTTTATGGCAGTTGCATTGAATTTGTAGATTGCTTTCTGCAAGATGGCCATTTTTAAATCCCGACAATCCATGAGTATGGGAGATCTTTCCATCTTCTGAGGTCTTCTTTGATTTCTTTCTTCAGGAACTTGAAGTTCTTGTTGTACAGATCTTTCACTTTTTTGGTTAGAGTCACACCAAGATATTTTATGTTGTTTGTGACTATTGTGAAGGGTGTTGTTTCCCTAATTTCTTTCTCATCCTATTTATCCATTGAGTATAGGAAGACTATTGCTTTATTTGAGTTGATTTTATATCCAGCCACTTTGTGGAAGTTGTTTATCAGCTCTAGGAGTTCTCTGGTGGAATTTTTGGGGTCACTTAAGCATACTATCATATCATCTGCAAATAGTGACACTTTGACTTACTTCTTCCTTTACAATTTGTATCCCTTTGACTTCCTTCTGTTGTCTAATTGCTCTAGCTAGGACTTCAAGAACTATATTGAACAGATATGGAGAGAGAGGGCAGCCTTGTTTAGTACCTGATTTTAGTGGGATTGCTTCAAGTTTCTCTCCACGTAGTTTGATGTTGGCTACTGGTTTGCTGTATATTGCTTTTGCTATGTTTAGGTATGGGCCTTGAATTCCTGATCTTTCCAAGGCTTTTAATATGAAGGGATACTGAATTTTGTCAAATGCCTTTTCAGCATCATTGATGGATTTCTGTATATTGAACCATCCCTGCATCCTCAGGATGAAGCCTACTTGATTGCATTGAATGATCATTTTAATGTGTTCTTGGATTCGGTTTCTGAAAATTTTATTGATTACTGCTGCATTGATATTCATACGAGAAATTGGTCTGACATTCTCTTTTTTGTTGGGCCTTTGTGTGGTTTAAGTATAAGCATAATTGTGGCTTTGTAGAATGAATTGGGTAGTGTTCCTTCTATTTCTATTTTGTGGAATAGTTTGAAAAGAATTGGTATTAGGTCTTCTTTGAAGGTCTGATGGAATTCTGCACTAAGCCCATCCAGTCCTGGGCTTTTTTTGGTTGGGAGAATTTTAATGACTACTTCTATTTCTTTGGGAGGTTATGGGACTGCTTAGACGGTTTATCTGATCCTTATTTAACTTTAGTATGTGGTAACTATCTAGAAAACTGTCCATTTCATCCAGATTTTCCAGTTTTGTTAAGTATAGTTTTGTGTAGTAGAATCTGATAATTTTTTGAATTTCCTCACTTTCTGTTGTTATATCTCCCTTTTCATTTGATTTTGTTAATTCGTATACTGTCTCTGTGCCCTCTGGTTCATCTGTTTAAGGGTTTATCTATCTTGTTGATTTTTTCAAGAAATCAGTTCCTGGTTTTGTTGATTCTTTGTATAGTTCTTTTTGTTTCTACTTGGTTCCAGCCCTGATTTTGATTATTTCCTGCTGTCTACTCCTCTTGGGTGTATAAGATTCTTTTTATTCTAGAGCTTTCAGGTGTGCTGTTAAGCAGCTAGTGTATGCTCCAGTTTCTTTTTGGAGGTACTCAGAGCTATGAGTTTTCCTCTTAGCAATGTTTTCATTGTGACTCATAAGTATGAGTATGTTGTGCCTTCATTTTCATTAAATGAAGTCTTTAATTTTTTTTTTATTTCTTCCTTGACCAAGTTATTATTGAATAGGGAGTTGTTCAGCTTCCATGTGTATATGGGCTTTCTGTTGTTTTTGTTGTTATTGAAAACCAGCCTTAAACTGTGGTGATCTGATATCTGTATGGGATTATTTCAATCTTCTTGAATTTGTTGATGCCTGTTTTGTGACCGATTATAGGGTTAGTTTTGAAGAAGGTACCATGAGGTGCTAAGAAGAAGGTATAATCTTTTGTTTTAGAATGAAATGTTCTATAGATATCTGTCAAATCCATTTGGTCCACAACTTCTGTTAGTTTCACTGTGTCTCTGTTTAGTTTGCTTTCATTTTCTGTCTATTGGTGAGAGTAGGGGGTTGAAGTCTCCAGCTATTATTTGTGAGGTGCAATGTGTGCTTTGAACTTAGTAAAGTTTCTTTTATAAATGTGGGTGCCCTTGCATTTGGAGCATAGATGTTCAGAATTGAGAATGCTTCTTGGTAGATTTTTCTTTGATGATCGTGAAGTGTCCTTTCTTATCTTTTTTCACAACTTTTGGTTGAAAGTAGATTTTATTAGATATTAGAATGGCTACTCCAGCTTGTGTCTTAGGACAATTTGCTTGGAAAATTGTTTTTTAGCCCTTTACTCTGAGGTAGTGTGTGACTTTGACACTAAGGTGCATTTCCTGTATGCAGCAAAATGCTGGGCCCTGTTTACATCTCCAGCCTGTTTGTCTATGTCTATTTATTGGGGAATTGAGCCCATTGATGTTAAGAAATTTTAAGGAATTGTGATGGCTGCTTCCTATTATTTTTGTTGTTTGAGGTGGAATTATGTTTGTATGGCTATCTTCTTTTGGGTTTGTTGAAAGAAGCTTGCTTTTTCTAGACATAGTTTCCCTCCTTGTGTTGGAGTTTTATATCTAATATCCTTTGTAGGGCTGGATTTGTGGAAAGATATTGGGTAAGTTTGATTTTTTTTCATGGAATATCTTGGTTTCTCCATCTATGGTAACTGAGAGTTTTGCTAGGAATAGAAGCCTGAGTTGGCATTTGTGTTTCATTAGGGTCTGTATGACACTGCCCAGGATCTTCCAGGTTTCAGAGTATCTGGTAAGAAGTCCGGTGTAATTCTGACAGGTCTGACTTTATATGTTATTTGACCTTTACCCCTTACTGTTTTTAATATTTTTTCTTTGTTTTGTATATTTGTTGTTGTGACTATTATGTGATGGGAAGAATTTCTTTTCTGGTCCAATCTATTTGGAATTCTGTAGGCTTCTTGTATGTTCATGGGAATCTTTTTCTGTAGGTTAGGGAAGTTTACTTCTATAATTTTGTTGAATATATTTACTGGTCCTTTAAGCTTTAGTCTTTGCTCTCTTCTATATCTATTATCCTTAGGTTTGGTCTTCTCATTTTGTCCTGGATTTCCTGGATGTTTTGGGTTAAGAGCTTTTTGCATTTTGCATTTTCTTTGCCTGTTGTGTCAATGTTTTCTGTGGTATCTTCTGCACTTGAAATTCTCTCTTCTGTCTCTTGTATTCTGTTGGAGATGCTTTCATCTATGACTTCTAATCTCTTTCCTAGGTTTTCTATCTCCAGGATTGTCTCCCTTCATGATTTCTTTATTGTTTCTATTTCCATTTTTAGATCCTGGAAGGTTTTATTCAATTCCTTCACCTGTTTGGTTGTGTTTTCCTATAATTCTTTGTAGAGAGCCTTATTGAAGGAATTAACTGGTTCCACGTGGCAAGAACTTGACATCCACCAATGTGATGTTCCTCTCCCAGCCTTTGAGCAGGAACTGCTGTGTTAGCCATAATCCTCTCCACCTAGGGTGGAGTGCTCAGACCAAGGAGAAGCCCATTGTTCTTCAAGAACCTGAAGTTTCTTGAGACTGTGGAGCAACTGAACTGGTTCTGCTGAGAAGCTTCCAGTCTTTGGGGAAGGGTTTTCCCTGGCCTATATATTTGGATAAACTTTGAGACCTTGAACAGTAATGTTGTCTTGGTCTTCATCTTTTTACTGTCTTCCCATACATCCCTAGCTTCCCTTCCAGGTAACCCATTTGATGTAACCACAAGACGTTACAATTCTTTAAAGGACTTTTGTGTTTAGTCTTTAAGGGCTTCTATATGTTTACCTCTGTTTTTCTGTATTTCTTTAAGGGAGTTATTTATGTCCTTCTTAATGTCTTTTATCATCATCATGAGAAGTGATTTTAAATCAGAGTCTTGCTTTTCTGGTGTGTTGGGGTATCCAGAGCTTTCTGTGGTGGGAGAACTCGGTTCTGATGATGCCACACAACCTTGGTTTCTGTTCCTTATGTTCTTGCCCTTGCCTCTCTCCATCTGGTTATCTCTGGTGTTAGCTGGTCTTGCTGTCTCTGACTGTGGCTTGTCCCTCATGCAAGCCTGTATATCAGTACTCCTGGGAGACCAGATCTCTCTGGGGGGAATTTGGGTATGGAGAGCTGTGGCACAGGGTCAGCTCTGGGCACAGATAGAAACGTGAAGGATCCTGTCCCTGACAGTTCCTTGGTTCCTGTGTTCTGATGGCTCTGGTCTGGTCCCTCTTGGGAATTTGAGCAGAAGTGGTGGTCTAACCTGTGCTCATAGGTGTGTCAGCACTCCTGGGAGACCATCTCTCTCCCAGTGGTCTTTGTGTACTGAGAGCTGTACCATAGGATCATCTCTGGGGTGCTGTGGCACAGAATCAGCTCCAGGTGCAGACAGAAACCGGAAGAAAGATATTTTAAAATCTAAGTCTAAATTAAAATTTCATTTATCATTGTGTTCATACGTCTGCTTAAACACTAAATTTAGAAAAAGTCCTGATTCATTCATTTCTCTCTATTTTTAATTTCTACCAATGAACACCTTTATATTTTCCAATAATGTTTAACATTTTAATAACCCAAATAGCAAGCTTTCAAGTTTACAAAGTTCATTAGGGAAGCCTGAAATATTTGTATCTATGCATGGAAAAAAGCTTTCATGAAGACAAATTATAGTATTTCCAATGCTAATTTGTACATGGGATGGACTTCAGAGATATTGCAGAATTAACATGGCCCCAGAGTCCCTGAGTACTAATAGATGGTGTTATGAGTTGCTGTATTTAGTCTCTGTCTCTTTGAATGGCGTTTCAGTACATTTTTCTTTTGTGTCTTTGTAAAATCTGCTTGTTTGCAAACTGAAGGCATAGACAAGCCCCACAAATAAATTCTACTTCAATTTAGCCACGGCGATTCATTGAAGTAGCATGTATATGTTCTTGGTTTTTTTTGTTTTGTTTTGTTTTGTTTTGTTTTGTTTGTTTGTTTGTTTGTTTTTCCAGTCAGGGTTTCTCTGTGTAGTCCTGGCTGTCCTGGATCTCACTCTGTAGACCAGGCTGCCCTCAAACTCAGAGATCCACCTGCCTCTGCCTCCCAAGTGCTGGGATTACAGGCGTATGCCACCACCGCCCAGCTAATGTTTTTTTGTTTTTGTTTTTTGTATATGCTCAAGTATGTGTACATGAGCATATAGATTGTATATTCAAAAATATCTACAAGTTGCATAATCTTTAAATAATTTTATCTTAAAATTAATGAAATTACTTAACCGTCAAACAAATTGTTATGAAAGTTTAAAACTCACAAAGTAGCTGATAGTAAAAGTTTGGTTAGTATGAATTTATTTTACACTTTCTTCTTCCACGAGCTAGAACATGTCCTTTGTTGTACTTCATGTGTTCAGTGGGTGCTGCTCAATCTCCTGGATTCCACGTCTCAGAAGATGTGGCCTCGCCTACTGTGTCCATAATCTCTCAAAAAAATCTTATAATCTGTAAAAGATGCAGAGCTTGAGAAATAAGTAAGTGTTTACTACACTCTTAAACTTATTTCATGCATGTGCACAGGATGTGTGGGCCATGGACATGTGTGGAAGTCAGAAGATATCTTCAGAGTCTGTTCTTGTGTGGGGCCAAGTGATTGGATTCAGGTTGTGAAGTTTGGTGGCAAGTGACTATCTGCTAAGCTATCTCACTGGCCCAGATCTAAGGAAAAATGTCTTCAAAGCAATATGAGTTACAGGGACATATGCTGGTGGCTCATCATTGATGAGACAGTTCTAGACTTGCCAGAAGTCTTAGGAAGCAGTAGTTAAAATGGTTTCAGAGAATATGATCTATTGTAATGGACTTTGAATGTTAGTACACTTAATGTAATTTTCTAAATAATTCCAACAGATTACCTTTCTTTCTGCCTTACAACTCTGTTTAATTTCCCATCTTTTCATATAATCTTATTACTGTCATTCATAATTCTAGGTTTCTCACCAACCCACTTTATTTTTACTGACAGGTAATTCAAATCTTCCAATCATGAAGCTCAATCTATTGATTCAAGCCTCAAATCTTCAACCTTGCTTAGACTTTATACACTGAACTCTGCCTGACTAGTTTTCTCTGCGCACTACCTGCCTTTCTAACCAGTCTGTCTTCCCTTATGCTCCTGGCTCTGTGCCTCTGCACAGGCTCTTCTTCTTGAAATGTTGATCTGCTGATTGTCCTCAGAACCAAGTTTAACTCTCCCTTCTCCTAGACATCTAAATTCACTTAGTCCAGTCACTCTTGTTTCTCCATTGCTCGAGTGTTAGTCATTCAACTGACATTAGGGGAATTTTCTGTATAACTATCTCTTTGAAAAGCAGATATGCAGTGGAAAATGGAGCATCTTGGAAAGAGTTCTCCTTATAGGAGGAGACAGGGAACTGGGGGAGAGCACACAAGATGCAAAATGTGATGTCTGCGGTGACAAAGCACAAGAGACAACAAATGGCCAGAGGAAGGCTGTGTTTGTTCATGCGTGTGTACAAGCTGGTGTTCTTTACTCAAGGGAGCTGGAGACTGAGGGTAGTTTAGGCTTTTGCCTGCCAGAGTTGATCAAGGAAAGATGAGCCCATAGAAGTCATGGAGCTGGTGACAATTTATTTGTGTGTGTGTGTGTGTGTGTGTGTGTGTGTGTGTGTGCGCGCGCGCGCCAATAGCTTAAAGTAGTGAGACCTGTGGCTTATAATCAACTGGAAACATTTTCCAAACTCATACCCTCTGAGCTGAACTTTTTTGTGATTATGATTCTGATTCTATATACCCCATAAACTATAAAACTATAAACCCCAGGGTGACATAGACGTCCCTAACCCTGACTAAGAACCACTGCCCTAATGCTAAAACAAATTCCATAGCCACGTATTCAGTCTTCTGTAGAGTTTGTCCTCAAGGGGAAGGGCATATTTTCATCACCATGGTGTTAGCCAGCGACTCTACACTGATGATTATTGTATCTCTCCCTGCAGAACTGTGTCTTTCTTCAACACAAGAACAGTGTTTTCCAGTGCACAGTGGGGATACTGAGTAGTCCACAGTAGGAAACTAAAATAGCAAGCAGTGTGCTGCCTAACAAAAGCCTTATCAGCCATCTATGCTTCCTATTTTTTTAAGTTAAGTCCATGACTATTTAATTAGTCATCTGAGTCAGAAGTCATCAAGTCTTTTGATGGCTTTTGTTCTCCTCAATCAGAATCCTGGCTCATGGCATAACGCATAAGGAATGTATCTGCCTTACATGACACATGCTCCTCCAACCCATGCTTGATTCTCGTGTTGATGGGATGTGTCCATTGATTTAATAGGTCTGTGTCCTAAGCACATTATTTGAGTGGGACAGTTTGAGAATTCAAATTAAGCAAAACAAATCCTTTACTACAAGTATGATTGGGAAACCATTAGCTGTGTCTTCTGCAGTCAAACTTCTTCAGATTTTGAGAGCTTTAAAGATAGGGCAGAACTCTAGTGTGCTGTTATCATTTGTTGAAGACAATTTTGTTTCTTCCAAAGAGAAAGTCAACAGGAGATCATAGCTCTCACCTCATGCCAGCAGAATAAAGGGTTCTTTTGTAGACAGACTTTAGAACTTAATTACAGAGGCTTATTATCTATATCCCCAGTGCTATGAGGCGCCAGAACTTAATTAGAAAAATTAAGCTAGAAAAGTGAAGGCAGAACTTGGTGAATTTCTACTGGAAATTAGCTGGAAGAGGCCTAGGCATCCTTGTCACAGAGAGCCGAGGCTTGGCCACTCTCTGAAGCACCCACTAGATAATGTGACTGCGCAAAGACCACCCTCCTCTCAGGCCTGTTTGGCACAGACTGTGCTAACAGGGATAGTTAATTTTGCTTTTAACTTTAAAGGGCTCTGATGAATAATGAATGCTTCATGCTGTGCTATCATATAAAATAATGAGGAGTTACAAATAAGTGTTAAATTGTTGAAGAAACATACAAAATACATAATCCCCATTATCATAATATATAGTAACAGTGGAGAAAGATAGAAATTATAAAGGTGCAGGTGTTTTATTTTACTCACACAAGTAAGTAAGTCATGTGATACATTGTTTCCTCTCCAGTATTCTTTAATGATACATCCCCGGCAGTTCTGATGCATAGGTAGCACATTTTAATGTCTCTTTAAAATGCTGCTATTTTAATCTAGATTTTAACCCTTCCCATAGCATTTTGTCCACACAGTGCCTAGGAAAAGATGCTGGTCTTTAGAAACACTAGAGAGTGTCTAGAAGCAAATATTACAGCATTGACCAGGAATCCCATCCTAAGTTAAGCTTGCAGGATGTGCAAAATTCACATGTTTTGCATGTTTCTTTTCTGTTAGTTTCACAGGCATGCTGGGGGAACACAGGAGTCAGATTGGTGGTTTTCTTTGCTGTTAAGTATTTATAGGATAGTTCCCATTTCTCCTCCTCTCTGAATAATTATTGGAAATTAACAAGTTGAATTTTCCCAATTACTTCTCTGACTCAGGGTAAATATCTAGAATGTATAAAGAACTAGAAACAGCTAGTTGGTGTTTGTTGGTGGTGTGCACATTATCGTTTCAGTTGCCAGGCTTCCCTTTAGCAGCCAAGCTGTCTCTCTAGGCCAGAATGCAGAGTCTGGAAGAAGAATCTGCATATACTTAAACCATGGCTTGCCTACAATGTGCCTGGAATGGAGACAGCTTTCTGAGGAAAAGCCTGCTTGTTACCACATGCTTCAACCCTCCATGCTTTTACCCCAAAGCTACGAAACACTCTTTTGTCCTTATCACCAAAGGATCTCTCAAGTTTAGTTCAGGCTTAGAGTTAATTTCAGCACCCAACCTGGGCCTTCCCTTGATGGAACAACTTTAGGGAAAGATTTTATATATTTTGATACTATTACAAATTACTGTACATTTGGTGACTTAAGTTTGATGAAGGTCAGAAGTCTGAAATGAGTATTATTGAGCTGAAATGCAGGGAGGGCCTAGAAAGCTGCCTTCCTTGTGGAGGCTCCGAGTAGAGTCTTGGTTTGGATCTGGAAGGTCTCTAACAGGCTCGTGGGCTTGGAGGTTTACTCTTGGTGTAACTCTAATCAGGGACGAGAACGATTTGTATAATAAAAATATTTAAGATGCACAAGACAGAAATCAAAGATGACAACAGAGCATGGATGATATCCCATGCTCATGGATTAGGATACTAGTATTATGAAATGACCATCTTACTGAAAGCAATCCACAGATTCAGTGTAAACCCCATCAAAACTCAAACACAGCTCTTTGAAGAAGTTGAAAACCTATCTTGAACTTCTTATGGAAACATAACACACACACACACACACACACACACACACAGAGGACAGTTAAAACAATCCGGAATAATAAAAAGAACTGCAAGTATCTGCATCATCCCAGATTTCAGGTTGTATTAGAGAGACATACTAATGAAAAGAGGATGGCATTGGTAAGAAAACAGACGTGTTGACCAACAGAATCAAAGGGAAGATGCAGACACGTAAGTCCACATGCCTTACTGGATTTTTAACATAGAATCCATAATCCACATGTATGGCTGATAACACCGGATGGCTATGTGTAAAAATTAAAATAGATCCTTACTTATCACTTACACAAGACTCAATTTCAAAAATATCAAGGACCTCAGTGTAAGACTAGATTTCCTTATTCCGAGAGAAGTGAAAGTGGGGACAGGCTTGAGCTCATCAGCAGCAGAAAGGACTTTCTGAACAGGACGCTGACAATACAGGCAACAATTAATAAATAACGCCTTATGAAGCTGAAAAGCCTTTGTACAGAAAGAGAAACCCTCATTGCGACAAAGCTGCAGCCTAAAGAATGGCAAATGATATGATTAGTATCTAAAATATATAAAGAACTAAAAACTCTGAATATCAACAAAACAAACCAGGTAGAGAATTAAAAGGTAGAGAACAGAACTAAAAAAATAGTTCTCAGAACATGAAACAGAAATGGTGAGAATCACTTGAGAAATTGTTCAACACCTTTAGTCTTCAGGGAAATACAAATAAAAATCCTTTGAGATTTAATTTTACCCAGCCAGAATAGCCTCGATCAATAAGATAAATGACAGCTCATCCAGCATGAATGTGGGGCTGCTGGTGAGAGCAGAAACCTCTATGTCCCCTATGGAAGTCAGTGTGGCAGTTCCTCCAGAAGCTGGAAATATCTCCCTCAAGATCCAGCTATACTACTATTGCGTATACGCCCAAAGAACATCCATGTTCACTGCTGCTTCCCAGTCACAATAGCCAGCAATTACAAACATAAATGTCCATCAACTAATGAGTGGATAATCAAAGTGTAGTACTTTTATACAATGGAATAATTTTTCAGCTGTTAAGAAAAATGAAATTATGAAACGTGCAGGTAAATGGATTGAGCCAGAAAAAAAAATCCTGAGTGAGGTAATCAAGGCCTCCCCCCAATAAATATTCCATATTTTCTCTTATGTGTGATGAATTTTCTATATGTTGTTCTTCAAGCTTAATAACTATAGAGATTAGATACCTAGTAAGGACGAGTGGGGAGAGGAGGATCTCCCAAGGAAGAAAAAATAGAATATATCACCACAGAGAGACAAAGAACAGATTAGAATAGGAGGATTAAATAAGGAGATGGATGGGAAAGAAGGGTGAAGGGTAGACGATGGGAGAAACATCTAACACTAAAGGTCACTTGAAAAACAAATAGAGACCAACTGTTGCCGAAGCCTCCTGAGATGTATACATATAGAATAAGTCTAAATTGAGTCAGCAAATAATAGGGGAGACCATGCCCCAAGCTAGGCATATTATGCCACCAAATAAAGCCTTCATTTCCAGGAATGGGCCACATCTTCTTGTTGGCCAAGAGGACCACATGGAGACCAGCAATCATTACAGGCTATTGTCAGGGTTGTTGGTTGCTCTCTGCAACCTGATGATAAGATTCTATTGCAAAAGAGGACACTTTATTATGACATCAAACACAGAGATGTCAAGGTGGCACCCAACTAAAACGTCATTCCTATTGATTAGCCACTACAGTTCTGGGAAGTTCTTTGCACTGTAACCTAAGTAGACATGAAAGCATCAATATCACTCAGCTACAAATTCTGTTACCCACATCAGTAACTTATCTGCAAGAAATAGTGGGTGTGATCGTGGCACAAACGTTACAGGAATAACTAATCACTTTTTAAATTTTTGTGTATGGCTCACCATTCCATGAGATGGAACTCATGCCTAACACTGCTAAAGCAGCCAGGGACCAAAGACACAATCATCAGCCATGGTTGTAGGGGAAAACCAATATCATGTTGTTAAGTGAGCACAGCAACCTCGAATCCTAATGCCACGCTGGTGCAGCCCCAGGGCAGCGCCTCACTCAACCATGTCAGAGATGCAGTACTTGGGAGTCAACACAGAGACCCATGAGTCAGTAATGTATAGAAAGGGAGACTTTGGAACATTCAAAACCCTGTCTTCATGGCTCTGGGAGCTATGCAGAAGAGGTAGAAAGACTGTAAGAGCCAGTCTTCCCCAGTGGATGACTCTGGGGAAACAGTGTCTTCCACACATAACAAGTAAGCTCACAGCACTTAAAACACAAGCACAGGTCCAAGCCAGATGGGATCCCAGCACTGAGAGGTGGACATGAATACAGGCTCCACCCCTGACTAAGAAGCTCTCTGCTTCTAACAAAGAGAGAACTGGTTTCCTGCAATAGTGTCTCATTGGGTGTATCCATCACACTGCAGAGTGGACCCTATGCCCAGGAGTAGTAGTTGGACAACACAAAAGGAATTCAATAGTATTTTGTGAACTTCTTGTATCGTTTTGGCTTTGTGTGGCATTTTTTGTCTTATGGGTTTTCATTTCAATTTTCATTTACGTGCTTTTATGGGAGTTTGGGTTTTTTTTTCTGATTCTTTTTGTTTGTTTGTTGAAAGAGGGAGAGAAAAATAACAAAACTGGGTGGGCAGGGATGTGGGGATGTCTAGGAAGATTTGGGGAAGAGGAAACGTGATCAAAATACATTCTATGAAAAAGTATTGTTCATTTAAAAAGGCCATAGAAAGGTTTTGGGGCAAATAAAACAGCATGGTTGGTTTTCATTAGCAAACTAGGTGGGTAGGATGTGTGGTATTTTTCGCATTTTTGTAGAAATCACTGGCATAGATGTGGTAGCTGAAATCTCTCAGACACAAATCCCAGATTATATTCATGCAAGATTGATGTCTGCCTTCAGCGGAACCCACTACCTTCCAACAATTCTACTGTAATACTCTCCAAAACAGCTTCACTGAACACAGTATTTCTTCATAGATACATCGGCATTGGTATCCAGGACTTGTCCTGTCATTGTGATAAAAATACCCTGGCAGGAGCAGCTACAAGAAAGAAGGATTTGCGGGGGGGGGGGGGGGGGGGAAGGGGGGAGGGGAGGTCATAGTTCTAGGGTATAGTCCATCATGGTGGGGATATCAAGGCAGCAGGCACGTGAGGTAGCTGGTCACTTTGCATAGGCAGTCTGGAAGCAAGAGACAAAGGCTGCCACATAGCTGTCTCTCTCCTGTGTTCCTCTTGGGACCCCAGGCACAGAGTAGTGGGCCGTCCACCTCAGTGCTGGCAAGCTGCCTGAGACCTCACTCTGGTTTTGACACTGCTCTGTTATGAGTTGCAACATGCTTTCTGTCATGATGAAGTTTTTCACTCTTAAACTGTCACACTGTCACAATGATTTAATTAAGGAAAACAAAGACCTTTTTGACTTCTTTCCAAACTGTTTAGAATTAATTTTGTTAACAATGGCACACATGTACACAAACATATTCTGATTGCCCTCCCAACTCCCCTGCCTGTTCAAGCATCTGCATCACCCTCGTCACTATAGGTTCCTTCCCCAGGCTCTTGACTCTGTGCTCTGGAAAGCAGATTCTTGTACTGTTTGTGTACAAGAAATTCTCCATATGTAGGTATCAAATTTATGCATCTCTGTATTGAGTTAAAATGTTTAACTCTTAAATGTTGTGCTAAAATGTTTGATATTGAAAATTATCATTTGTGTTACTGACAAGTTTCACTTAAAAGTTTCATGAGTTTAGCTTGGGATTAAGACAAAATTCCCAATGGTTTTTGAAGTGGCTCTAATACACTTTTGCCACATCATACTATGTATTCATGCAAAGCCATAATGCAATGTCAGCATTGGTGATTTGAAATCAAATGCTGAAGATACTCTGTTTCCTGCACACGCAGACATTCGAGCAAGTTCAATTCTTTATATAAAACAAGTACATCCATCTTATTGAATCCAATTTGCTTTAACCTTTAGTATATAGCAAATTTTACTTAAAATTGAACTAATTTCTTTTTTATTTACTATCAGGTATTTGTATACCTATATACTTATACATCTGGAGACAGATAATTATTTCTTGAGCCTAAAAAGGGATAATGGGTGGTGAGAATTTCTGACGCCTGTAAAATAAAGTCGTGTGTGAAGGCAAGTCTGTATTTGTAACATGACTTCCTCATCTGCTTTGGATAGCTGTTGTGCAGGAGTATGGTGCCTATAGCATATGCAAAGTGTGTGTGTGTGTTTGTGTGTGTGTGTGTGTGAGAGAGAGAGAGAGAGAGAGAGAGAGAGAGAGAGAGAAAGAGAGAGAGGAGAGAGAGAGAGAGAGAAAGAGAGAGAGGAGAGAGAGAGAGGAGAGAGAGAGAGAGAGAGAGAGAGAGAGAGAGAGAGAGAGAGAGAGAGATGTCTATGAGATTGTGTGTGTGCTGGCATGTGCCCCATGCGCATCTTTGCAGATCCAGAAGACAACAGTGCATGTTGTCTCTGCTATGTCTCTTGGGAAAAGGCGCTCTCCCGCTGAACCTGAGACTAGACTACAGCGAACAACCTCAGCGATCCTCCTGTCTGTCCCTCAAAGTGTGCTGTCACGGATACACATGGCTGCCTCTTTGGCGTGTGTGCTGGGATCTGAGCTCTGCTCCCCACTTACACAGCAAATGCTATCATCCGCTAAGCAATCTTTCATGGCCAGACAATTAATTGTTATTTTTATTTAGATACTTCTAAATTCCTAGCTCTCACTACAGCCCTTTAAGGTAACACTCCTATGACAGACAGAGAAATAGAGGCACAGGGTGGTGAGATCACTTTCCTAAGAGTCACAGCAACGCATTGCCAATGAGGGCAAGTCAGAAGAGCAGACTGCACAGAGGGAGTGTCAACATCTGAAGTCACATCATTCTAATTCGTCCTAATAAAATGCAGTGCCATCTCCCTGATAACATGAAAGTAAAGGCACTGCACATCAGCCCACACATGGAGCGTTGCTGCACTGCCCTTGAAATCAGAAAGACCGCCTTTCCTGATTGAGAGACAGATGACTACTGAACAAGCCTTTGTGACTTCTTATGATAATTTGTTAGTGTAGGAAGAGGGCTGTCCACACTTAAGAAATACAAATACATCTTTATGGTAAGTATTAACTTCTTTTTATAATTATCATAAGTAGAGGTGAAAATCCCAGTCTAACATCAATGAAATTTTGGATTATCCACCATATGAAAATGCAAGTGTTTCCAAAGACCCTACAAAGTGGAGCCATGGGCTAACTGCTGAAAGCAACTGCTTAGACATGCGGCTCAGAGCATGCCTGCTCTGAACTGTTCAGTGAGTTCATCTGAGAGGCTTGTTAATCTCAGAACTCCCTTTCAGTATGCTAAGGCTTCAGCAGGGAGGGTCTTGTCATAGTCCACAGAGACGCATGTAACTTACAGGTGCTCTGTGCAGCATCTCCAAGCACTTTCCTTTGGAGATAACACTGACGTTTGATCTTTCAAGGTCAATCAAGAAAATTCTAAAAGAAGGCATCATGGTGCTTTGAAAAGTGCTGACTTTTATATGCGCATCAATAGCATAGCCAACAGCATCAATTATTTTGGTAATTACTCTTCCACTTCATACACTTTGCATTGTTGAAAAAAGAAAGGTAATTCTGAACTGGGCATAGTGGTGCACCTGAAACTGCACAAGGAAGGATGAGGCAAGGTGAGGGCTAGCCTCAGCTAGACAGTGAGTGAGGAGGCCCCATCTCAAAGTAAAAGCAAGCGAATTTTAGGACATACCTCCTTACATATTTTTGACTAAGCTAAATATTTTTGCCTCAATTTGACCAGCATCATCATATGTAATTTCTGAGGTAAATCTATCTATTTTCTTCAAAACTAATGGGCCAAGGTATTTTTTAATTTTGATACATTGGGTTAACTTGATCAGATGCTGAAAGAATCTGCTAAACATGCCACAGGTGGTTTTTTTTTTCCATGATAAATAGTGGCTCTAATATAAACCTAGAAAATTCCATAGGATGCATGATCATTTTATATTTATCTAAGTTTGTAAACATTTTTCCTTTTTAAAATTTGTTTCAAGTTTCTTTACCCTAACAAGTCATGTGTATCTGGCTTGACTGACAAAATGATCGAAAACCCAGTGTGCAGAAGAAATGCCATTCTTGTTTCTTTGTAAACACATTTTAATGCCTTTGCAATTGCTATTGTGTAAGTTACTGCCATGGAATGTACAGTGGTGGTTAGCAGTTATTGTCTATGGCATGCTATGGTATAGATGCTATTATGTAGGAGTTTATACTAGTAATTTATATCACACTAAATTATTACACTATAATTAAAATCACCTGTATTATTACCGTAATCATTTAGTACACAGCACACTAAAATACTGTGTGCTGCATGCAATAATGATGGCAGAGACAGTCAAGGCTAATGACTGTAACAACAACAAGGCCGGTGTAGATTTACAATGGTCCGGTATGAGTTGCCAAAGTACCATAAGAGAAAGGAAGCAGGAAGAGAAGGATGTTACCTGATAGGACCCATGTCACCAACGCCACTGAGTGATTTAACACTACCTCTGCTGATGGGCTAGCCTCCATGCCTGCTTTCATGCTGCTCAATTATGAACTAAGCTCTTTCATTGGACCTGATTTTAAAAGCCTTTTCCCATTGTTGTGTTCAAGTGCAACTAGCTCACAGAAGATGTTTGTTTTACTGTATGTTATTTTGAAAGCATCACAAATAAATGTGTGTTCACTAAACACAAATATTTTATCCTCAGTCATGCAGAGTTGCCATTATCCTCTGAGAGTGCCACTGGTATTCCTCTCTGAGGGGAGTGGTCTGTGGATTTGTGTTTGGCCTGAGAGTGGTGCACATACATTCTTAACATCATTATTGCATTCATTCACAACATTGCCTACTGTAAAATGATTGCCTCTAAATAAGGAGAGAGTGAGTTTTACCTTTCTGCACAAGAAAAAACATCCTCTATAATACTGAGTAACAGGGAGTCTTGGAGAATTTGAAACGCGGCTCAGCCAAGCACTCACATCTTGTCCTGCACGTTGCGCACCCGTTCCTCTTGCTTGAACGCCTCTCTGGCCACAAGAAGGTGGTCAATGGGTTCTGCCACCCTCAGGGTGGGCTCCAAAGGCTTGTAACGCTGTTCCAAGACTTCACCGATGTCTCGGAAGGGTCCCTTAAAAGACAGGAGGACAGAGGGCTCACTACGGAAGACAGGAGGACAGAGGGCTCACTATGGTAGACAGGAGGACAGAGGGCTCACTACGGAAGACAGGAGGACAGAGGGCTCACTACGGAAGACAGGAGGACAGAGGGCTCACTATGGAAGACAGGAGGACAGAGGGCTCACTATGGAAGACAGGAGGACAGAGGGCTCACTATGGTAGAGTCCCAGACAGGGTGACAACTGTGGCGCTGAACTTCTACACAATATAACGAGCTTACTTAACTATTTTTAAAACACCATTTTTTCCTCAGAACTAAAACAAGCAAATAAAAACAAGGGTGTTGGGGACCCACACCTTTAATCCCAGCAATTCTCTGAGTTCAAGCTCAGCTGGTCTCCCGAGCAAGTTCCAAGACAGCCAAGGCTACACAGAGAAACCATGCATTGAAAGAAACACAACAAACAAATAAAAAAACCACTTATCTTCTGAAACTGTTCTCTCTCATGAAAGTGATTGTATTAAAACTCTTTAAGACTTTGCAGGTGTTCCCTACCATGTCAAGATTTTCGTGTCTGGGCTAGCCAAACCCACAGGCCCAGGTGGCTTTACCCTGTAACATTACAGGCTCATTGTCTCTAATACAACGAAAGTGTGTACCTTTTTTAAAGATAGTAAAGCCATGAAAAGATCATGAGCATTAATTTTGCAAAGGTTCTCTTATGCATTAAATAAAAACCTTTACAGGAATGTGGAGAGAACATCTTGTGTATTGCACAGATGTGTCACCTGTACATTAAAAAGCCTTTGGCCTGCAGCTTAGGTGGGAAATAGAAGGTGAGCTATCAGGGAGAGATATCAGGTGGGATATCTGGAAAGAAGGACGTGGAGAGAGTCACTGGGAAGATGTGAGGAGACAGACCCATGGCACCTGAGCACAGACACCCAGTCACGTGGCAGAACGTGGGGGAAGAACCGGGGCCTAACTTCATCATGGGGGTGCTGACGCTTGTGTTTGTTGTTTGGTTTCCTAAGCATGCATGCCACACTGCTAATTCTTATTTTATCTGAATTCTGAGCCTCGGGGTCTCTAGGACAAAGAGCACAGTCTTTCAGGGACTGAGAGAGTCCACAGAAGAGCCTGTGCTGAGTCCCAGCAGAGCCAGCACAGACCGAGTGCACTGGGCAGCATCATGACCAGCACAGACCAGCCAGAGGCAGCTCAGGCATTTGCTGTGTCGTTTGGGACTCACTGTTTGCTATTTTTCTTTTAAACCACTGCGTTGGAAGGGAATAATACAAAATGGACAAAGATTTCTTATCTCATTCCTTATTCTTAAAATTGTCTCTTTTAGATGGGTTATTACTAAGAAGACACAGCTGGAGCGTCTGCGCGCAGCGAGTGAAGACTGTGGACTAATAAAAAGGAATGATTCACGCCTCATTTACGTTCACTTATGTTTTACATTAATAGAAACCAATAATAGGAACCAGTTACCATAAAAGTCATGGACCGTAAATAACACAAATGGCAGATCAGTAGCATCTAGTACTTTCTACAGCCGGACAGGAGGATTGCTATATTTGAAAATAGTTAATGGATTTGTATTGGAGGTTTGCTTTTTAAAGATATACAATCACGATTCCAATGTGCTATGAAGAAGCCAAAAGTCTTAAATTGGACCCTTTAGTTCTTTGAGAAGTTCAATGGTTTAAATAATTGGTATTTGGTGTATAACAGGTGCCAGTCACTCTCCACAGAGAATGTTTTCACTGTGTGTACGGCAGAATAAGACTGTAACTTGGGGTTCCTTTTAGTATGTATAGTGTAATACTCACTGTGGCAATAAAAACAGAATACAGCTCAAGAGCAGCAGGAAGGCTTATTTGTTTTACAAAGAGAATTGAAAGGGCTTCTGGATGATAGAAACATCAAAGAAATAAAAGTTCAGAAGTTGAGATTGTGACAAGTTCAGCCTCCACGTGGAGTAATGGTTTCTTCAGCAGAAGCCTTAAATCTCTGTTGGGATGCAAACATACACACACATACACACCTACCTACCTCAATCTCCCTTATCTCCCTATATGTGTGGAATTCACTAGAATTCAGAGGAATCTTGTCTAAGTAACAAAGAATAAAAATAAGCGCCTCTTCTGGGTACTTGATCTGAGAGCTTCTTGCCACCACGTCAGTCTCCCTCCCCTGCCCCCATCTTCAGTCTCAACCAGCTTTCTGCCTTTGAATTCAGTGGTGCACCTCTTTCCTTAGTACACCTGACATCTGCAGGTGCTTTTTACCACTTTTAAGATCTCAGGCATATCCTGTTCCACCCATTCCTCAAGTGACACAGGTTACTACACATGGCAGTAACTTCAAATTGTCATCACTTCTAACAACCAACGTTGCATGTGTGCCCTCTCTCCAAGTCTACCCTGCGACCCAGGAGGCATTTGCCACCCAGCTATCACAGTAAACAGGCAGGCTTCCCTGCCTGTGCTGAGAATCTCTGGAGTGTCCCCAGTTCTCAAACTGGCACTTCTTAAATGATTCAAATGCAAGTGCCATTTACAATGGCACATAAACTGTGTGTCTCATTTGAGGACAGGCTATGTCACGTCATCGGGATAGCACATAAACATATCTCTAGCAATAATAGATTATAACTGTTGCACCACAACCATAATTCTTATAAAATAGTCCAGTATCTCAACAACAATGCATGTTTTAAATCCATGTTCAGTATAATGTCCAGTACCAGGAGAACACTTGCTAACTTCTCTGGCAACCACTTCAAAGTGACATGTTTCTTAATTAAAGTTATCTTTATGAGAAAAAAATTACTCTCAAAAACAAAGCATTGTTAATAATACAACACCATGGCAAGAGTAAAAACGCTTCCCACAGTATGGGAGAAAACACTTGGACACTGTTGACTTCCTAGTGTGTAGTCAAAAACATGCTAGTAGGCCCGAGAGGTTCTTTTGAATGTAGGTAACATAAACGTGACCATAGCTTTTGAGCCATGATTGAATAAACAGTTGAGCGCATACAAGCACATTCACACACATATATGTGATGGAATCAAAAGGAATGTTATTCTGACAGACTCTAACTGGCCCTAGGGACACTGTGATAAGTGAAACAGGCCATGGCAGGATGTTGGAAAAGACAACTAGTGCTCTGAAGAGGCTGAGGTGGCCAAGATAGAGTTTCTATGTGGAGACGGCCAACAGCATTAGCTACCCTGATGCTACAAAAATGGGCAGTGCATGGGTGTTTTGGGTGACGTTAACAAATGTCACAATATGCACACTTGACCACAGCCAGAGTTGAGGGCAGTGAGGACAGAACACAGGGCTGTTCCGTACCTGACACCGCTTCCTGTCGATAGGCGGCAGGCTGGCCGACTGGGGGAAGGAGCGGGCACTGGTGCACGCCAGCCAGCCGCTGAGGCTACGGGAGGTCTTGCTCCTTACTGCAGTGCCCTTCTGGTGACCCAAAGGCTTTGCCTTCTGCAACCGAAGCTCCCAAGGGTCAGGATGATCTCGGAAAGGTGAATTGTACACACCTGAAATCTGAAGAACACATTTCTTTAATATACAGACGAAATTAAATTTTTATCCATTTGAGAAATTTGGTGCTTAATCAGGCACCAGAGGTGAACTTAGAAAACTTTGTATCTGATTTAGACCAAAAAAAAAAAATTGCAGAGTAAATGTGTTTGAAAACTCAAGTCAGGAGTACTATTCAGCCATTAGAAACAATGAATTCATGAAATTCTTAGACAAATGGATGGAGCTTCAGAACATCATACTAAGTGAGGTAACACAATCTCAAAAGATCAATCATGGTATGCACTCACTAATAAGTGGATATTAGCCTAGAAACCTGGAATACCCAAAACATAATCCACACATCAAATGAGGCACAAGAAGAATGGAAGAGTGGCCCCTGGTTCTGGAAAGACTCAGTGCAGCAGTATAGGGCAATACCAGAACAGGGAAGCGGGAAGGAGTAGATGGGGGAACAGGGGGAGGGAAGAGGGCTTATGGGACTTTCGGGGAGTGGGGAGCCAGAAAAGGGGAAATCATTTGAAATGTAAATAAAGAATATACCAAATTAAAAAAATAAAAGAAAACTCAAGTCAGAAATTGTATTTGAGAAAAATAATAGAGATCTTTAGTCATCCAATTGTATTCCTGACAGATATGACGTGTTTTAAACTGCATGAGTAAGCCATACCTTCAATTACATAAAGATCTAATGTGTCAGAAAACCATTCCTTCATTTCCATAAAGGCAAGTGGGCTATTTGAGAAAATTTAGGGTATTAATTATATATGCAGCAAATACTTGATTATTTGAATTGCTGATCATTATACACCCAACGGGCATATTTTTTTTTTCAACACAATGTTTTACTGAGTTTGTGGGAATTTGACGTCATACAGCCATATATCACATTGGGTTTCCAGCCTTTCAAAAGCTGCCCTTGCCAGCCTTGTGACCAACCCCCCAACAAAACAAAAATTAAAATAAAAATAAAGATGTCAAAATTGTGTTATTCATATACTCAATGCAGCCAAGTCAAACTCTCAGTTCCCTGCCCCTTAAAAGGAACGGGGTCCTCCCTTCCCAAGCCTCTGCCAGAAGGCATCAGCTGTGGAGAGCTAAGCTTCAGCATCTTTATCAGACTTTAAGGACCCGAGGAGCTGAAGGGGTTTGCAGTGCCACAGGAGGAACAACAATATGAGCCACCCAGTACTCCCAGAGCTCCCAGGGTCAGAACCATCAACCTAAAGGGATAATACACATGATGTTACCCATGGCTCCAAATGCATAGATAACAGAGAATGGCATTGTTGGATATCAAAGAGAGGCGAGGCTCCTGGTCCTGGAAAGGCTCAGGGGTATACCAGGACAGAGAAACGATGGGGTTGATTGGGGAACAGGGGAGGGGAGATGGCTTCTGGGACTTTGGGGGGGGGCAAGAAAGGAGGAATCATTTGAAATGTAAATAAAGAATATATCTAATAAAAAAAGAGTTCTCTTTGCTGGTTTCCTCTTCAGGCTGTTGCTTTGGGAGGTGGGGGTGGGGTTGTCACGGAAGCCTCTCGTGTCTCTCTTTCCCACCTGTGCATCTGTGGTCATCAAGACCACTGCTAAAGTAGCTTCCTTGCTTGTTACAGTCAGCAGGAGCAGGGAACGTGGGCTTCCACAGGGTTTCTGTCAACAGTACAAACCACTAAGATGGCTTCCTCCTGCAGTAGGAAAATGGAGCCAAACAAGGTCCTCAGAGGGCTTCAGGTGGCTGCACAGGCCATTCATATCAGTATGGCGTTAGGTGGTAACATGGGCCATGGAAATAAATCAGTAAGGGCCCAGACAGTTGTATGGCAACATCAATGTGGCTTTAGGCAGCAGCATGAACAAAGGACATCCGCATGGCCTTGGGTGTCAACATGGGCCACAGACATCAACCAGGCCCTCTGCTGCATCAGGGCCATGGGCCTCAACAGCTGCATAAAACACGGACATCAACACAGCCTCAGGTGACAGGACATGCTATTCACATCAACATGGACCCCTGAGGCAGCAAAGTCCAAAGACATGACCAAGGCTTCAGTCAGTGGTACAGACCACTTACTTCTACATTGCGCTCTGGTTTTATTATGGCCTGGGGCAGCTGCGTGGGTCACAGACACAAACATAGCTTCTTGTGGTATCACAGGCCATGGTGGTCTTTTGAGGAGATTCCATCCAGAAAGTGAACCATTTCTATCTCGGGAATCCATCATTGCTAGAGTCAGGGTGATGCTGCAGCCTGGTAGCTAGCATGTTGGGGCCTGAGTCTGGATCCGCATGAACTTCGACCCCACTGGGCCATGACACATCCCCCAGCAATGCTCAGCCTTCTCTGACACCTGCCTTCAGCTCCCCTGCATGCACAGCGCTTGTGCAGCTTCCTACCCTATCATGCATGCATTCCTTGAAGTGGTGCCCACCCCACACAGGGTGGGGCAGGGCGGCTGGGATGGCTCCTGTCTCACACTCCGTATGAGAAAATGGCATCTATTTTAAGTCCTGCACTTGGCTAACCACTCTGATTTCACGCCCATATGGGATACTGTTTATCACTCCAAATCTGTGCACTTCATGTCACATCAGGTGCCTTGCTTCTGCAGCGTCATGCTGCCCTCGACACTCTGTGGCTGATTCCGTCGCGCACTGCATCAGAATAGCAGAGACTTAGCACAGCATCTGCCTTGTTATATGGGCTCCACAGATGCGTGTGCGAGAAACGTGAAATCCAAGTGTAGCAGATGTCCATTTTCTATAAACCTCATGGTATTTGAGTCACAGACTGAAGAGTACACTACTTTGATCTAACTGTATTTGGTGATATTTGATTTCCAGAGATTCATAATCAAAATACATATGCATACCTATACATGCATATGCATAAATATCCTTCATGCAAATTCACATTTGTAGGGAAAAGTTAAGATTTCCAGGATGAAATGATTGGTGGCTCTGTAGACACTGAACTATATAAAGGATGTATTAAACATTTCTGTTACTCCTGAAAGAAACAGACTTTTCTTTTATGCTATAATTAACCCGTAGACATTCCTGATTATATGCTATCTCAGAGTCCCTGGTAAAATTAGCTAGGACAAGTGTCTTGGAAAAACTATCCAAGAAGGCTGGGGAGATGGTTCGATGGTTCTCTTCCAGAGAACCCCAGTTCAATACCCTGTACCCACACAGCAGCTCACAGATGTCTGTAACTCCTGCTCCTGGGGACCTGACACCTACACACAGACACAGGCAGGGAAAACATCAATTCAACGCACATAAACAAATATTTAAAAAAGAAAAGAAAAACTGTCTAAGAAAAGCTTGACATTTCAGGCCAACCCTTCAGCCAGTGGTGATCTCTATGTTACACCCACCACAGTCTTGCCCCCAGTTCTTCCTTACTGATTTGGAGGTGCCACTCAGCTCCCCCATTTATCCATCGCAGAACTTGCAATTTTACAGTGATTCCCAGCAACCATAGTCATGTTGGGTGTTCTGGAAACCTCAGGATACAATATATATAGCAAACAATCTGTAAATGAATCTAGACACTCACCTGAGGCAGCGTCACACCAGTCAGAAAGGTGATCACATGCCGCTGGTACACCCTAGCTTTCCAGAGCAGAAAGACGCAGGAGCGCAGACTTGAGGCCACAGGGACTGGTAGGTGTGGCCCCTTTTGTCTAACATGTTGTTTTCATTTTTTTTCCTAAAACGATGATGCTAAGGCCTACTTGAGTTAAATTTAACATTTTCTACTTTCCATTAAGGACTAAAATTTATTGTACATAAAATAAAATTAACACAGAAACACTTTATGTCTAAAATTATCTTCTTTTTTAGATTTTATTTATTTATTTTATATATACAATGAGTACACTGTAGTTGTCTTTCAGACACACTAGAAGAGGGCTTCAGATCCCACCATGTGGTTGCTGGCAATTGAACTCAGGACCTCTGGAAGAACAGTCAGTGTTCTTAACTTCTGAGCCACATCTCCAGCCCTAAATCTATTCCTTAATATGAGTGATACTGTGTTTTAGAATGAGTAAAAGTTCTATTTTTTAAGTTAAAAAAGTACTCTTGCTATTCTAGAAACACAAAGTACATAGACACACGAATAAGGCGAATAAACAGGCGCGCGCGCGTTTCTCCGTAATGGCTTCAGCAGCCTCTCAGTCTAGGGGGAAGTCTTCAGAAAGTTCTTAGGTGCTTTTCTAGATCAAAAACATACTGAAGACAAGAAGGAACAACCAATGCTAGATTAAAAGGATGATCTCGACAAAAAGTAACTACATCATATGCTCTCTGCAAAAGATACAAGATAAATTTACGTTAGTGAGAATCTAATCGGAAATCTGTTAATTTATTGCCCAAATTTCCACCACGTTATAGATGAAGTTGTGAGATTCATACAACTTAGTTAAAGGTTGTAATTTACCATTTAAAATCTCCATTGGCCTGAGTAACTGCTGGCGTCTGTATTAACTTTGCCCATTAGGACTCCTGATCTCCCCCTGCCTTCGCACTCTCCTGTATATATAGGCAAGATGGGAGATGCAAATAGACTGAGAAACATGATAGCTTTCTTAAATTATACTTTGCAACTATATAGAGACCTCCTCATGTGGATTCTCTTTGCAATTTAAATCAAATATAGATAGAAAATACATTTTAATTGAATTTCAAATGTATCATTTAAAATCTTCAAGGTGTCAGTATTTTAGAAATTAATATATTAGCTAACTTACTTCAGTAAAAGCAGTCTGCCCCCGATTCCTCACTGCAAGCGAATATCCTGCTTATTGCTAGATATCCATCTAGTTATTGTTTCTTTAAGAAAAACTTATAAATGTATGATTGTCTTGACTGCCACATTCCACAATCTACCTGGTTAAGAAGAATGTCTTGCTGTGAGTCACAAAAGCCCTAGCCACCGCACCCCCAGGTTCGGTGGCATAGTTTCTACTTTCCCCATTTTTCATAGGATGGAAGGGCCACTGCCACGCTAGCTTTGGGGACTTCATTTTCAGCAATAATTTCCTAGAGTGACCAACACTATGGGGAAATCTGTGCTAACTGTTTGAAAAAGGAGAAAGAAAAAGAAAAAGCCTACACCTGAGTTATTTGCAGTACTGTCATGCTAACATTCAACTCAATAAGACCCGGAGCTCTCAGGGGGGGACTCTGCTAATAGCTTCCCACTGACCTCCTTGCAGCAGGCTGGGATGCTGACTGGTGGCCCAGTGGTGAACAGCGCAAATGGGGTGTGAAAGCTGATTTTTTTTAAAGGCTATGGTTCTGACTGGTCACAAAAGAAAAAAAAAGGCAATGAGTTATATAATAGATATATTTTTTTCCTGAATTCCCCCCCTTCAGACCGTCCATCATGGGAACTTAAGCATGACCTAGAATATTAATTATGTCAGGCTGAGCAATGAGCAAATGTACCATTTGTTACCCAGTCACCCTTAGCCTTACATTAATATTTTGAACTATTCCATATTTCTAACAATCTATCTGCAGGCTTTTTTTCTCCTCAGTTTTTATTCTTATGTTTAAGTGCTAGATGGGAAAATATTTAAAGGTGCAACTGATTGGAAAGCAAAGGAAGCGTTTGCTTCCAGGAGTGCCAGGTGTGCTGTCTGGGCTGTGTGTGGGGGCAGCTCCCCTTCACAGACCTTTGTCTCTGTGTGCCTGAGGGGTGCTGCAGCCTCACTCATCCTTGTTTCTTTGTCATTGAGCTTTCCTCTCAGAGCTCATTTCTGTGAACGGAGGAGACTGAACCTGGACATGAACACCCCAGATTCCCATTGCAGTCATTCCTGAGCCTGTGTCAGGCTTCACCATATGAGAGCGTCATTTGCTGAGACTTGAGAGAGCAGAGGTGAAGAGGCTAGCTCGGATCTGGAAGTGAACCAAGGTGAACAGGCTAGCTCAAACACTTTACCTTTTCCTTTTTTTATTTTTGAAACTGCAGTCAAGAAGTCACTTAGCAAAGAGAAGTTACAGACTGCCACAAAAAGAGACAAAATCTAAAACCATTCTCAGGTCTCTTGATTTAAAATCTATGAACACCATTGAGTGGTACACATTTCTCAAAGGAGGCCTACCTAAAATATGCTTCTCTACTGAATTTTAAGCAGATGCAGTTTGAAAGAAACCATGAG